>NC_139572.1:839932-988893 GCF_965112155.1 Podarcis liolepis
TGCAGGAGAAGCGGGTGGGTGCTTGCCGGAAGCAGGCAAGGGGGGCAGTTTCTCCGAACCCCTCAGCTGCTTCACCCAGAAGCAGGTGTTATAAGAAAAACACCGTTCCTTTTCCCTTATGGGGTACCCGAGAGCCCATATAGAGTCCTTAAGTGGGTTCCCTATCAGTAGGAGAAAATAACAGAGGCCAAGCAGAGAATATTGAGAAGCAAAGCAGCTAGTAAGCCTGGTCTTTATTAAACTGTTGCAACAGGGTTCCCAGCTCACCCCACGCAGGAGGGAGGAGGAACCCCGAACATTGGTGCGCAAGCTCTTATATAGACTTTTGAAATTGTCTCCCCTGTAGCTCAAGACCACCCCCCAAAACATCACGCATACATCACAGAAAGAGGTGGTCCCCAGCAGAAATGGGAGGGTGTTGCTTCTCTCCTGTCTGCCGGGAGACCTGATCATGCCTTATCAATTGCCTTTTCTGGGTCACCTGGCCATTCCTTGGAGATGGTCAATACTCAGTTCCCGAATCTCTTATGCATATTCATAACAGATACTTGCCAGACTGTATTTGCAGGGAGGCGTAAGCCCCTACAGTCCAAAGACCATTGGAAAGTTTTTTCCCATTTCCTTCCTCCTTGCAGAGAAATATTTGAGGTCAATTTGGGAGAGTCAAAATGGCTTCAGGATTGCTCTCCTGTACAATTTCAGACACGTGGTTTATATACTTACGTATGTGTTTGCCTTGTACGTTTATGAACGCTTATTTTACATATATAAGACCTTAGAATTCCTATAACACAGGGGAGATGCGCTGAGGAGGGACAAAAGTAACCGCTCTTCTTTTTCCCCCCTGCCCTGCAGCAAATCGAGAGGATCCTGAAGAAAGCATCCAAAACCCACAAGCAAAGAGTGGAGGTGAGTCGCTGCCCCAAGGGAGAGATGCTGCCTTAAACACGCTCTGACAAGAGGTTCTGGGGAATGGTTTTCCTGTGCAAAGGGAAGGACGGGAGGAATGGGCGTGCAAAGAGGTGAGGATCCTGCAGCGGCGAGCGAAGAGGAAGGACTGCAAGGACTCTGCTGGGTAGGCAGAGAAGGTCCATCTCTTTGTTAACGCTTACTGCCTGGGTCCTTCGGCCGCAACGTGGAACCAGGGACCTTCTGCGTGCGAAGCATGGCATCCCTGACCTCCGAGCTCTGTGGCTTCCTCCATGTACTGCTTGAATAATAATAATAATTTCTTATGGCCTCCCCAGCCATTCTGGGCGATTTCCAACAGAATATTAAAAACAGAATAAAACATCGCTCATTAAAAACTTAACTAAATAGGACTGCCTTCAGATGTCTCCTAAAAGTTAGATAGTTGTTTATTTCCTTGACATCTGCTGGGAGGGTGCCACCACCGAGAAGGCCCTCTGCCTGGTTCCCTGTAACCTCACTTCTCTCAGGGAGGGAACCACCAGAAAGCCCTCAGAGCTGGACCTCGGTGTCCGAGCAGAACGATGGGGGGTGGAGACGCTCCTTCAGGGATACTGGGCCGAGGCTTGAAGAAGAGAGAGGTGGGGGTGTTAGGGGTTTTCCCCCGGGTTGTCATCACAAATGTCAGGAGAGAGAATTTCCCGGTCTCCCTCTTTGCCTCACAGTGGCTGTGTGTCCTTCGTTACAGAGGAAAGTTCTTCTCTTTGGCAGGCTGGGGCCTTGAAATTAGCGTCTAGCCAGCAGATTGTTAATTCCTCGCCCACGGTCTCCCCCTCTGCGATGCATTTTGTATAGAAGCGGTTTCTAACTTTGCACATTTTGTGAAAATCGGTGTCCTCTTTTCCCCCTGATGAATCCTGTTCTTATAGCCATATTTGGGCTGCAAGCGGGGCTCCAAATTGCTGTCAAATCTAACCTGTCTGCTTGCAGAGAAGGGCTCACCCATGCCACACGCAAGGCGGCCTCAGCGATGTGCCCGGCAAGCGATGCTTTCTTGCCGTGGCCGTCTAACTGGAACGCGGGGCTAATCTGCCTTCCGTTAGCATTGATCAGGCTTCCCTGAAGTAGGCAGGCATATATAATTAAACGTGGGTATGAAAATATATTCCGAGATGATTGAAGTCGCTTCGGTTGCCTTGATTTTCCACCTCTCTCTCCTTTCCCATCCTAGGATTTTAATCGGCACCTGGACACCTTGACAGAACATTACGACATCCCAAAAGTCAGCTGGACCAAATGAGCATCTCTGTTTTGCTTCTCCCCCGCTCCCCAGGCTTGTCTCGTTTTGCTAAAAGGGGACATCTTCAGCAGACAGGACAGTTTCCGGATTGGAGACCTTGTTCGGCACAACCTTCTGTAACTGGTTCGATTAAACTTGCGTTTTAAAGTAGATTGAACACCTGGATCTTGCAGCTTCAAGTAAATGGCTGCTGTTCTTTACCTGCCGAAAATCTCCACTGGATGTTCCCATTATATTATCACGTATTTAAACAATGTATCTGACTCTAGCTTAAATAAAGGCAAGGGAGGCCTTATACAAAACGTTTGGTTTGATCAGGATTCTGTGACTAAACGGTTAATGTGTTTCGCTTTATTTACCGCCAGCTCATCGGTTCTCCTTCTCCTGACTGCTGCCCTGCATTTGAGGGCGTTTCCCCTTCTTCCTAGAACATGACTAGTGACAGCTGCCAAGACATATAACGCCTATTTGCATCGTTTTTATTAAACCAACAATTGAAATGCGTTGCTTTTCCTCCCCATGGCACTTGACTAGGAAAGCCCAGCGCACGGGGACTCGTTAAACAACATTTTAAAACCAAAACTGCTCCTGAAGAAAATTTAAAACACAGAAAAACAGCGTCTCTCTGTCCAAAGAGGCGAATGAATGTATTTTAAAGCAGAAGGCAAACGACTCCTTTTACACGAACCTATCCTCGTTGCAGTTCTTAAACATGGAAGTGACCCAACTTTGGGCAGAGCCAGCTTCAGGTGTGGCTAAGTCAACATCAGCCTTGTCCTGAAACAAACAAACTCGCTTGCGTGTTTGAAAAGGAAAACAGAAACAGGAGCCCGTCAATCGATTTTATAAAAAGTGTTAACACTGCAAAAACACAAAACAGGCACATGCACCAACTTTCTGGCTTCTGGTTTTAGTTCAAGGGCCCCCATCAATGTCTTTTCCTTCCTACGGTTTCTCAGGCTCAGACAGCTGCCTCCAAATCAAAGCCAGGCGTGGTTTTATTCTTGTTTGAGCCTTCCATAAGTCAATAAGGGACTTGTTGGCACTATTCAGTAAGTGGAACCGTGAAAAGCAGGACACAAATCAGGGATCCCTTTTCCCCCAGGGAGGCTGCGCTAGGCAGCAGCTACGGCAGCGTTTATTTGCCTGAAGATAGCCAGCATTTGGGAATCATTTCTCAAGTCTCTCGTGGAAAATAGTTTCCAGCAGCAGCAGCAATGCCAACCCCACTGGGTGGAACCACCTTCTGATGCGATCAGCAGAGCCTCTCCTCCCATCTCCCCACCAAAACACATTTGCCGATGACCTAGAAAGAGTCTGAAATGCCAAAGAAACATTCCTCTCTTTCTACAGTTTTTCCGGCCAGCCAGAAGTCTCCAACGCTCCAGAGCTTCAAATAACAACAACCAGCAAGCAGTTTGTCATTCCCCTGAACACTGCTGCTGCTCCCTGTCCGATTCAGGGAAGGGAGCACCTCTTATTCCAAACCCCACACCCCTGTGCCCTTTGGTATGATTTCAGCACTAAATCCATATTCATTACAGTGCCGTATTTACGTATAAGCTAAACAAGCTCTAGCTTGAGGCCCCACTCTCTTGGGGGCCACCAAAAAACCTGGATGTACATTTCCAAAATATTAGATAGAAAATAAAATAAAAGCTACAGACAGCAACAGTGTTTTGTGTTGTGTAGGCTCCTATGGTGCAAGTCATGGGCCCCGCCTGCTCCCTAAAATATCACAGGTTTGCTCCTTTCTATATATAGGGTGCCGACATTCTGCATGGACTGGTTGCAGGGCAACATGGGCAAATGGCTTGAGATACCTATTAGGTCCATCAATGACCATACACAGCATATATTCAACACAAAAAACAGCCACAATTTGTTGTGGACAAAGGACAGCTTCATCAAACCCAAACCCGGCCCCGATTCATTATGTTAACAAATGCCCCACAAAGTGGAAATGTGTATAGGGGAGAGAAAGGTTTTATTATTAGATGAAAATCTTTAAAATAAAAAAAAGCTATAGCCATGTTAACAGGATACATTTAGAGGGATTGGGTGGTTGAATTCATGTTGCCCGTTTCCCTTCCTTCCACCCTCCTTGCAAAAAAATTAATAAATATAGAAGTGCAGAAGCCGCCGTTTCCCCGTCAGAGCACCCTAAGATTGGCCAACGGGAAATGACTTCTGCTTTTTTTGGTCTGCTTCTCAAGATGTTCAAGGAGACGAAACACACACACACACACAAAGAAATAGTATTATTTTGGCACAGCTCTGTAAACTAGGAAGCCAGTGCATCTAGCCTTCCCATGGAATGTGTAAGCTTCTAGTTTTACGAACTTTCTGTAAACGAGGAAGACGGCGAAAGAAAGCCGTCTTCCGGCGGAACGTGCAGGCTTTCTGCATAAACTTTGCGCTTCTGCAAGAGAGTTTTCCGCCCTTTTGCGATTGCAGTAAGAAACGGCAGCTAAGAAAATGACGCTAACTACTGCCATGAGATCCGTTTCCCTGTCGCCTCAACTGGGCCCGTGCTCCCTGCTCGGTTTTGCACAAAACACGTGCGTTTCCAGTTATCGAGAGAAGTTAACACCTTCGGAGCAGCCCTGCGGGAAACAGATGCCTTGGCGCACAGCTTTCCTGGTTTCGCAACATTCTGCCGCAGAGGATTACGAACGAACAAAAAATAAACTACATTCAGTTGGTGCCCAAAACCTCAATGCTTAAAGGGGGAAAGAGGGAGGATAAGAGAAGGTTGGCATTTTGTGTGATCTGAAAGGTGGGGAAGACGAGAGAGAGAGAGCAGGAGAAAAGAAGGGGATTCAAAGAGGAAGCCGCTATTTTTGACAGGATCCTCTTGGCTTCCCGTAGTCCGGGTGCTTTTTCCCGCTCAGCGTTATATGCTGCCGAGCTCGCTGAGGGTCTGATCCAGCGTCCGGTGCAAATTCAGGTTCTCTTCTTTCGCCTGGGCAACTTTTTCTGATGAGAATGAATGGGAGACAAGTTTATTTTGAGACGCCCGTTTCAAGGGACGTGTCTGACTAGGACGGCTCTATTCTAGTTGCAACCAATCTCCTGTTGTGGGTTTTTTATCAAGGCAGCCACCCCTCTGAATAAGCTTTTATCCAGGCAAGAGCTTTTCTTACGCCTGGTGCATACGTTTTAAGGCAATTGAAGAAAACCAGCTGTGCCCCTCCCAGATGTTGCACTGTAATTCCCATCCCAGACAATTGGCTGGATGGAGTATTGGCTATTTGTCTCTGAGATCCATGATTTCCAACAAGCTACATAAAGGACTGGGCTCACATAGAAACATGGCATTTTTCTTGAGGGTATGTGGAAGTTCAGGTAAAAACCACAGCCCAAAATACATAGCGCTGTGGTGTAATATTTAATTTATCTATTAGATTTGTCTACCACCCTTCATCATAACATCTCAGGGCAGAATAAAATACAGGATAAAAACAAGGAAATAATTAAAAACAGAACAGCAAACCAACATTTTTTGCCTCTAGCTTTCGGCTTGGCTAGTTAGTCCATTTGAGTGCTGTGAAATCTTTTTCTGTATGAATTGTTTTAAGCTATTAAGCCACCTTAGACCTCGGAAAACCGTCTAATAATAGAGAAGCAAGCGAGAGGGAGAGACGCCTTTTGTATAGGAAATGGAGAAAATGAATAAGCAGAGAGGAAATACAAGAACTTTAGGGGTTTTTTTAATGGAAGCAAGTTTTTACAGAAAAAAGGAAGACAGGAAAAAAGACCGGGAAACTTGTGAAGAAGGCACACGGAGGCAGCAAGTTCTTAGGCAGGGCAGGAGAGCTGGCAGAGAGGTCGCAGCGATCGATTTATCTTCCTACAAGGAAGTCATATCGTTCAAAGCGTGGTCCAGCTCCTCACTGATCGCTTTGTACTTCAGCTTTTGAGCGTACAGCTCGTCTGCCGGACAGAGAAACAGAGCAGGAGGAGGAGAAAAGGGAGGAGGAGGAAAGGGAACGTTAAAAAAATACACACAGAAACATTTCAGAGGAGATTTTCAGAAGGATTTCAGCAATAAGAGAGGCACTAGTTTGTCCCAAACACTTCCACCTATGTTAAAGCCCAGTAATTTTTCAAAAAGGACAATAAAGTGGTTCTCAAATGCCTTGGTTCTCAAACTCCGAAAGCCTGGAAGTGTGTGTTCCGGTTTTCAAATGATTTTTGGAAGCCGAACGTCCGATGCGGCTGTCAGCTATTGTTTCCGGGGCGACTGCGCCAATCAGAAGCCGTGCCTCAGTTTCCGAACATTTCAGAAGTCACACGGACTTCCGGAACGGATAAAGTTTGGCGCTTTTGCTCCTTATTTTGCATTTTTGTTTTTGAAGCTTTTTCGGTTCCTTTGTTTTTGTGACTGCGTGGAACCCAGTTCAGCTACTGATTGATTGTGTGACTGCGGAAATGGATAAAAGCCCCCCCATCCAAACAATGACCATCATCAGTGCAGGGAAGACAAAAAACAAAGTTTCATTTTTATCATCTACAATACTGTCTTATTTATTTAATAGTATAGTGCATTTATTATTGCTTTCGTTTTATAGATCGATGGTCTCGTTAGATAGCAAAATTCGTGTTAAGTTGCTGTTTTAGGGGTTGTTTTTAAAAGTCTGGAACAGATTAATCCGTTTTGCATGACTTTCTATGGGAAAGCGTGTCTTGGTTTTGGAATGCTTTGGTTTTGGAACGGACTTCCAGAACGGATTACGTTTGAGAACCAAGGGACCACTGTGCAGGGACTGAAGTCACCCCAAGACTTCCTGGTCTTTATTCTCAGCCTGTCCACACAGAGGTGAGAGTCCGGCCACAGCTCAGGGGGCAGATATGTACTTCCTGGGGCTAGCCACAGACACACAGCAAGAGAAACCCGAATACTAACTCAACAACTTAAATCACACACACTTCAACGCAACAGCCTCATACCTTCCAGGTCGTCGATCGTCTTTTCCAGTTTGGCAACCGTTCTCTCTGCGAACTCGGCGCGCGTTTCAGCCTAGAGACACGGAGGAGATTGAGAAAAGGGAACTGTGACCACTGAGCAGGGACCCCACCCCACCCCAAAACCAACTCGGCCACCCAAGAACCTCACCTCCTTCAGCTTGTCGGTCAGAACCTTGATTTCCTCTTCGTACTTGTCCTCTTTTTCAGAGTACTATAAAAAACAGGGCAAAGACAGGCTCCTTTATTCCTAGGAAATCCTGGGCAACAGTTGAGACCGCCGCTGATTCCCACACTCGCCAGTCACCCCGAGGCGGGCAGCACCCTGGGGCATCCTCCTCAAGAGCCAGAAGAGGGACGCCTCAAGGATCAAGCTGTTCCCCAGCTTCTCTGCAGAAGGCTGCTCTCCCCAAAGAAGGCTGGGCTTGTTGGGGGGCTGGGGAGAGGAGCCCCCACTTCCCAGCCAGCCCGCCTCTTCAGTCCCAACTTCTTCCAAGGGCTGCTACCAACCTTCTCCGACTGAGCTTCAAGCGACTTGAGGTTGTTGGTGACGTTCTTCAGTTCCTCCTCAAGGTCACTGCACTTCCTGCCAGAGGGGGAAATAGGGACTGGGGGTCAGCGCTTGTTGTCGTTCCCCCTATTCTCCCAAGTGGGTCCCCCCCGTCTTTGTTTAACAACGCATTCAAGAGCCCCCCAGACTTTAAACTCTCTCTGGGAGATAATGTACATGAAAAAACATGGTTCCGGAACTGGAACATTAATAGATAATGTGTAAAACGCGCAGGTAAGCAATGAAATAATAGAAGAAGCAATTGAATAATTATTAAACTACAACAACACAACAAGATGGAAGAAGAAGAAAAAATATTGAGATCTCACATGGGTGAAGAGGAGTGGGGGGTATAGGAGAATTTATAAAAATTTCTAATATAATATTTCTAATCGCGTTGCATTTATATACAATGAAGGGAAGTCTATAGCAATTAGGTATATTTTAATTTAGTCAGCTATGTAATAGCTGTTATGTTATGTTATAAAACGAATATGGATTTTGAAGAACGACAAACCAAGTTGATGGACTATGCAGAAATGGCAAAATTAACTGGGAAGCTCAGAAACCAAGAAGAGAATAATTTTTTTAAAGAATGGGGAAAGTTTTTAATCTGCTTAAGAGAGTTTTAACATTGGCAGGATCTTAACCACACTTGTAATGTAACAGAAAGTATGGATAATTGGGAAGGATAAAACAAAACTTGGATAAGTATGGATATGCAGTTATAAATATTACCCTCAGGACCCATGGAGGGGGCGAGTTGGGAAATTCAGAGTAATCTCAATATTTGGATCTTGAATTGTTCTTTGTTGTATGTTTATATTTTTTACAATCGCATATGTGTGCGTGATTGTAAAAAATATAAACATACAACAAAGAACAATTCAAGATCCAAATATTGAGATGATAGAGATAGATGATAGATAGATAGATAGATAGATAGATAGATAGATAGATAGATAGATAGATGATAGATAGATAGATAGATGATAGATAGATAGATAGATAGATAGATAGATAGATAGATAGATAGATGATAGATATAGATATACACACACACAAACACACACACACACTTTAAACACCGCCTTTGCTGGGAGAGCCGACATCCTTATATATTGCAGTGTCCCAATATTCATACAAATGAGTGTTTCTGGCTGAAGTGGCGAGTTCAGGTCCAGTTGTCACGACCCTGAGCAGAGATGGGGGCAATCTGTGCCCCCCAGAATCTACTTCCCATTAACCTCCCGCTCCCCCAATCCCTGGAAACCCCCCATGTCCCACTAAAATCAACGAGGCACCAAAAAACCCCACCCCACTGAGATCACGCCCAAGTACTGAATGGCAACCCTAGAGAAATCTCTCTCCAAAGCAGCCTTGCTGGGGCAGAGGGGCTTCCTGGCTCCATTCAGATGCGTCAAGGGATACTCACAATTCGGAAACCTCGGCTCGCTCCTCCGCTCTTTCCAGTTCTCCCTCCAGAATGACCAGTTTCCGTGCAACCTGCAGGAAGCGTAACGGATCAGAGAAGAGGAAACCTCGGGAGCCTTTGCAGGGCTCCAAAAACAGAGGGGCAGGAAACATCCAAAAGGAATTTCCTCCTAATGTCAAAGCAGCCAGCTGGAGAAAATCTGAAAATTTGCAAGGAGCCCATCGGTTGCAAAGGGGAAAGAAGGAGCCCAGAATTGGAGGGGGATACCAGTTTACGAAATCGTGGGTAAGGGGAGGCAGCCTGTAACACACACACCCCATAATAATCCTTGACCTTGCTAGCTAGGGCAGCGGTTCTCCACCTGTGGGTCCCCAGATGTTGTTGGACTACAACTCCCATCATCCCTGAGCTCTGGCCTTGCTAGCTAGGGGTGATGGGAGTTGTAGTTCAACAACATCTGGGAACCCACAGGTTGAGAAAGGCTGAGTTACGGCATGGATAGACCCAGGGCCGGATTTAGGTCTGATGCGGCCCTCAGCTCCTGAAGGTAACGGGGCCCTTTCTATGTCCAGCTGTCCTTTGTCCACAACAAATTGCTGCTGGTTTTTTTGTGTTGAATATATGCTATATGGTAACTGATGGTATCTCAAGCCATTTGCACATCACAAATAGGAGCCGACACAACACAAAACACTGTTGCTGTCTGTAGGCTTTATTTTATTTCTTTTCTTATCTTATATTTTGGAAATGCACATCCAGTTTTTTTTCCCCTTTGAATTTTTTGGGGTGCCCCCAAGAGAGTGGGGCCCTAAACTAGAGCTTGTTTAGCTTATACGTAAATCCAGCACTGCTCACAGACTCCATGTGGAGTGAAAGAAAAGATTTGCAAAAACCAGATAGGAACACAGGAAGCCGCCAATTTTTTGCGGGGGGGGTGTGTGTGTGTGCTGTGACATGCCCCTGGCCTCCAAGCCGGATGCAACCCTCCGAGCTGCAGGAAGTGACCTCACAACTTTATCTCTCGATCTAACGATCGCAGCTTGCTCTGTCCCAAATCGCAGAGCCAGAGATTTATCTCCCGGTCCCTGCAGTTGCAACAAAAATTAATTAAATGCAGCGATTCAGATTCTTCTGCCAGAACCTTCAGATTTGGTATTGCTGCTTTCTATTCATGCAGGTGAGCGCTTCTTTGTTTCCATATGTCCTAGTTAAAGAATATCAAATACTGGCTTTTAAAGGGCAGGGAGATATTTGTGGGGCTTGAGTTTGAAAGGCAGAGAAGGAAGATCGGCGCTGCAATGTCAAATCTTCAGTATAATTACAGCAGAAACTTTGCTGAAACGTTCATTGATAAGTAACACAATTCAATCTGTTGTTTTCTCTCTACTAAAGTTTTGATTCCTGCTCTTAACGTTGGAAACCTTGTTACAATCACGTCTTGGTCTCTTCTTCCAGGGCTTTTGAATGTTTCCTGTTCTGCGCCCTTGCAATTTTGTCTCAACCCAAAAGCGTTGCATTCTTTCTGCTTGTTTAAATCTGAACAGATTTAGGAACTCGCTTCTAAAAACAAACCCCAGAAAGTCCCCTCCCCCCCAATACAATAATAACCTCACTGGATGAAAAAGAAGATGATGAAGCCATTTTTGCTTAAGAATTTGTTCTGAAAATTTATAAATAATAATGATTGGTTTTTTTGAACGATTCAGGTCCATTTTGCCTGCGGCAAGGAATGCCAAAGGGGGCGTTTTAGCTGCTGCTAGAGGGGTCTGCCTCCAAACCTGGCCCTGTGCAGCCCCCCACCATCACCACTTCCCCCCAGGAGAGCCCCCCAACTCACCTCTTCGTATTTGCGATCAGCCTCCTCTGCAATGTGCTTGGCTTCCTTCAGCTGCAGCTCTTGAATTTCCATCTTCTCCTCGTCCTTCATGGCTCTGTTCTCAATCACCTTCATGCCTCTGGAGACACAAGAGGAGCCGTTCTGAACTCCCAAACACCCGTCCTTCCCCACCTGCAACGCTCAGGCCCTTATAGAATGAGACCAGGTCAAGCCCGTGTCTCGGAACTGAGAGATGTCTAATTTGGGGTCTACTCATTCCAACGGTCGCAGTTGGGGACGGATCCTAAATTGGGGAGGTGCAAAAGGTGGGAGGGTAGACTCTCTTGCCCGTCCCCACTATTCTGCAACCAGGAAGGACATCTGTCCACCAGCTCCATCTGCTAGGCAGGATGAGACCCTCCCTGCCCGCAGACTGTCTTGCCAGAGTGGTGCATGCTCTGGTTATCTCCTGCTTGGACGACTGCCATGCGCTCTCCGTGGGGCTGCCTTTGAAGGTGACCCGGAAACTGCAACTAATCCAGAATGCGGCAGCCAGACTGGGGACTGGGAGTGGAGACCACATAACACCGGTCCTGAAAGACCTACATTGGCTCCCAGGATGTTTCTGAGCACAATTCAAAGTGTTGGGGCTGACACTGAAAGCCCTAAATGGCCCAGTAGACCTGAAGAAGCGTCTCCACCCCCATTGTCCAGCCCGGACACCGGGGTCCATCTCCCAAGGGCCTTCTGGTGGTTCCCTCACTGCGAGAAGCCAAGTTACAGGGAACCAGGCAGAGGGCCTTCTCGGTGGTGGCGCCCACCCTGTGGAACGCCCTCCCATTAGTTGTCAACTTTTAGAAGACACCTGAAGGCAGCCCTGTATAGGGAAGTTTTTGATGCTTCGTGTATGTTTTATGTGTGTTGGAAATTGCCCAGAGTGGGAGGGTACGAATAACAAAATTATTATTATTATTATTATATTTTCATCATTATTACTACTTTGGGCAGCCTGAGCTGCTGTGGGGCTACGAACTTTCCCCTGCAAGCCCCTTATGCCACATGCAAGGTCGCTACCCCCCACGTACCTCTCGCTTTCATCGGCCGCCTTTTCGGCTTCCTCCAGCTTCTGCAACGCGGTAGCCAGACGCTCCTGGGCCCGATCCAATTCCTCTTCCACCAGCTGGATCCTGCGGTTCAGGGAAGCCACGTCCCCTTCTGCCTGTGGGGAAACACAGAGGGGGGAGTGAGCCACTGGGGCTGGGTGACGCAAGGACGAAACGAGGCTGAATTTCACCCGGGTCAAAGACCCAGTTTGGAACACGCAAAGGGGGCAGGAAAAACCCGGTTAACACACCCCCATCGCTCCAGCTCTGGCTAACTGGGTCTCCTGAGGCTAGGGGGGGATGGTTTAAGATTTAGGGTGCCCCCCGCACCCCACATTTTCACCCATGGCCAGTGCTTGCTCTGGCAGTAGCAGGTCTCCTTGGGATGGGGGGGCTCCCCTTGCTTCCTACCTGGCAGTCCCCGAAAGGCCCGGAAAGAGAAGGAGGAGGACGCCAGGTGAGGACAGGTAGAAGAGAAAAAGCAGGAGGAGGAGGAGAAGCAGAAGGTGTCCCGTCCCGTCGGAGCGAGGTCCGGCCCTGGGGTCTCCAGGCGTCCAGGCGCAGCGGGAAGGAGGCGCAGAAGGAGCCGAGAGGAGGCGCGCGCAGCCCCGGGAGCATCTTGCAGAGGCGTCGGGCGGACCCTCGACGGCTGGGGCTCTCCCCCCTCCGGGCGCCTCTTCGGCCTTTCCCGGCTCCGGCACAAGGCGATCCTAAGCGAGGGGAAGGGGCGGCAGCGACGGCGCGCCCTTCTCCCCCGACGGGGCGTCCCGGGGCAGCAGGAGCGCAGAGAAGGAGGAGGAGAGCGGAGAGAGAAAGGCTGGAGAGGCGCACAGCGGCGGCGGAGGAGGCGCCCCGCCGAGGCTCCTCTTCCGACGGCTCTCACTTTCTCGCGCAGCTCGCGCTCCTGGTCGCGCTGGCGCTGCAGGATCTGGGCGCGGTCCTCGGCCTCGTCGGCCTCCTGCTGCAGCGCTTGGATCTTGCGCTTCACCGCCTCCAGGGAGCCCGTGGCGGCGGCCATCCCGTCGGATCCCGAACCACACGTGGAGGCGGCAACGGCGGCGGCAGCGACGGCAAAAGGAAGCCAAGGGCGCGGCTCCTCCGGTGCGCGTTGGCGAGGGCGCAGCGGCGTCGGGCGGGAGGAAGGGGAGGAGGAGGAGGAGGAGGAGGGAGGGGACGGGGGAGGGGCCGTGACGTCGGCACCGCTGGCGCATCGTGACGTGGCCACCGCTGGGACAACCCCGAGGACAGCCCCCTCGGGGTGGCGCGCAAAGGAGGGGGCACCTCCGAGGTCCGCTAGCCGGGACGGGGCGGGCAGAGGCGGGGCTGCGGTGCTGCTGCTCCTGCTCAGGGGACAGGGAGCAGTGGCGTAGCGTGGGGGGTGCAGGGGGGGGCGGCCGCACCGGGCGCAACATCTGGGGGTTAGGGTTAGGGGGCGCAAATCCACGGGTTAGGGGGCGCAAATCCACCGGTTAGGGGGCGCAAATCCACGGGTTAGGGGCGCAAATCCACGGGTTAGGGGGCGCAAATTACTTGCCTTGCCCCGGGTGCTGACAACCCACGCTACGCCACTGACAGGGAGCCCCAAGCCATCAGACGGGACCCCTCGCTCTGTTCGAGGGAAGCAACCCTGGACGGAGCCCCCTCTCTGCCCACCTGGACGGCAGGTATCTCTGCTAAAGGCAACGGAGCTCGCCACGGGGGGCATCTAGGGGGAGCCGGGCACCCCCACATTTTCAAGAAAGCCCCCCACCCACCCAAAAAATTCCTCGGTGCTCCTCCCTCGGGGTTTGGAAAGGCACCCGAAGCCACGCGCTCTTTCTGGGTCTCCAGCCGAGGCGCACCGGGGAAAGGCGCCGGGGCCAGGGGCGTAGCCCCCCCCCCCAAAAAAAAAATCCTCAAAAATCTGGAGCTGAGGTTATTCCTCCGCTAGGGTTCCTCTTTACTCTTGAGTTGTTCAAAATATCCTTCCACTCCTCCTTAATTTAGCTGCCTGGTCCTCTACAGGGATAGATGCTGAAATTCTTTCAACATTCCCCGAATTCCCCCTACGCTTTTCTTGCATCTTGGTTTCTTATCTTTGAAGCCAGAAATTTGCCCAGTCTTTTATTCCAGCTGGCACCCCTGCTCTCCAAACGTCTTCGCCAACCTGAACAGGCATTTTATATTTCTTCCTCAGCCCCCATCCTTGGCGTAGCTGAATTTTTTCAGGGAGGTCTTCCAAAGCCTTTTTGGCTTTCCTCCTCCTCCTCCTTTTGGAAACCACCCAAAGTGGTTGAACTTTTTTTGGGAGGGGTACCCAAAGCCACGGTGCCGCCCCACATCCACAGTGCCAACCCATCGCCCCCACCCAGCCTTCCTACCAGGGCCGTCTTTACCCAGGGGTACAAGGGATGTGGGGCACCCGGGCGCCGAATTCTGGGGGGCACCAGGTGCCAGGCTCTTAACTATCTACTTGTTACGAAATAATTAATCATTTTCATCAAGCTAGAAAAACAAAATACATATATACCTAGGTGTTACCGAAATGTATACCTACTGCTGCGGGACCAGAGATTTACAGAAGATTGGAAGAAGTATATGAATTATTTGAAGAGCAACTGTCATCAACAAATCACGCTAGTTGGACTGCAATAGGTTTTGTAAGGAGAAATATACGAAGTTTTACAAAGTAGAAAAAGAGAGATATTGGTTATGAGTTTGAAATGTAATAGGGAAGATAAGAAATGCATACTAAGAGGTGAGATTGGAAAATTTTCAGACGGGATGGATGGAAGTCAAAAAAATTGAATAAGATGTAAAAGTATGTTTAATTACTGTTGAAAATGATATGTTAAAAAACCAATTATATATATATATATATATATATATATATATATATATATATATATATGAAATGTATACCTACTGTTTCACTAAATAACTTTTGACTTTCTGTGCTCATTTACCAAAGATGCGCCACACCAGTGGCGGCGCTTGTCATTCACAACTAAATTAACTAAATTCACAGCCAGTGCAGGGACACGGGTGGCGCTGTGGGTTAAACCACAGAGCCTAGGACTTGCCAATCAGAAGATCGGCGGTTCGAATCCCCGCAATGACGGGGTGAGCTCCCGTTGCTCGGTCCCTGCTCCTGCCAACCTAGCAGTTTGAAAGCACGTCAAAGTGCAAGTAGATAAATAGGTACCGCTCTGGCGGGAAGGTAAACGGCGTTTCCGTGCGCTGCTCTGGTTCGCCAGAAGCGGCTTAGTCATGCTGGCCACATGACCCGGAAGCTGTACGCCGGCTCCCTCGGCCAGTAAAGCGAGATGAGCGCCGCAACTCCAGAGTCGGCCACGACTGGACCTAATGATCAGGGGTCTCTTTACCTTTACCTTACAGGCCAAGTACTGCTGCCTTGGCGCGCCCACTGCAGAAGCTGATGGGAATCGTAGTCTGAAAAACTCAGAGGCCCCCCCCCAGCCCCAAGTTTGGCATGGCCGGCCTACGTACATCCGTGGCTTTCTTGTCTGCCATCTCCAGCTTCTCCTGAGCATCCTTGAGGGCTTCGGAGTATTTGTCGAGCTCGTCCTCTGTGCCTTTGAGCTTCTTCTGCAGAGACACCAGTTCATCTTCCACCTGCCGAAAGAGAGGGAGAGATAATATTGCTGATTATTACATACACATCACTTGGGAAGACAGGCAAACAGATACCAGTGTCCTGGAAAAAGCAAAGATCGCCAGTGTCAAAGCAACATCGTTGAACTGGTCATGGTGTTCGGATGCCTGACTATCGTCTTCCAAAGCGACTCCTCTATTCCGAACTTAAAAATGGAAAGTGTAATGCTGGTGGTCAACAAAAGAGGTTCAAAGACTCTCTCAAGGCAAGTCTTTAAAAATGTAGTATAAACACCGACAACTGGGAAACACTGGCCTGCGAGCGCTCCAGTTGGAGAACAGCCTTTCCCAAAGGTGTCGTGGGCTTTGAAGACACTCGAACTCAGGACGCAAGGGAGAAACGTGCTAAGAGGGAGGCACGCTTGGCAAACCCTCACCAGGATCAACTCCTGCCCAGAAACCAATGTCCCCACTGTGGAAGGATGTGGGGATCCAGAAATGGCTTAAATAGTCACTTACTGTTAAAACCGTGTTTATGGAAGACAATCTTACTCGGCTACGAGGGATCGCCAAAGAAGAAGATAGGGCGTTGGGTTGCCATATGTCCTATTTCTCCCAGACACGTCCTCTTTTTCAGGATTAAAATTGGATTTTTTTTTAATCTGGGTTTTTTCATTTGGTGTTTTTCTTTACAGTAACCCAAGAAAAAATTCCTAGTGCATTCAACTCAGATCTAAGCTGGCCTGCAGCAGAGAATCGCGATCCACCAGGAATCTTTTTAATGTTGCGCACCTTGCTTCCACAAGGGAGAAGGAAACATCAAGAGGGAAAACCACAACAATGGAGATTTAATTGGTTGGGTCAGAGAACAGCGTTGTATTTGAACATTAAATTGTGATGCACATTTTTTTGGAGGGGCCGGTCAGTGACCCTCTTGCAACCACTTATGGAAAACCACCCCTTTGCTCCCTGGGTCGGGAAGCCAAAAAATGTATTCAGGAGCCTTATCTCTCTCTCTCTCTCTCTCTCTCTCTCTCTCCCTCTCTCTCTCCACCTCCACCTTCCCATATAAATCCATCCTGCTTTCTCAAAGCAGCTATTTATATCATTCCAGACCAGCGCTGGGTGCCAGTTTCCCTGGTTCTGATGAGCACTTCCCTTATCTTGCAGCCGGCCAGCGATAAAGTTATCTGGCTGTGGGAAAGAACGCCCTGTTCTGCCCTCTGCATTGTGTTCTTTTCGGGGTGGCTGGGGGGGGGGAGCCTGAGGCTACTTCTCATGCGTCCCCTTCCCCACTCACCTGGCCTTCAGCCAACACCTTAATAGCCCCTTTCCTTCCACAGACCCTCCAAGTGCCCCTATTTTCCAGAGACAGCCCCAGAGGGGATGGAATAGGACGTCCCTATTTTCATGGGAGAAACGTTGGAGGGGATGGAATAGGACGTCCCTATTTTCAGGGGAGAAACGTTGGAGGGGATGGAATAGGACGTCCCTATTTTCAGGGGAGAAACGTTGGAGGGGATGGAATAGGATGTCCCTATTTTCAGGGGAGAAACGTTGGAGGGGATGGAATAGGACGTCCCTATTTTCAGGGGAGAAACATTGGAGGGGTTGGAATAGGACGTCCCTATTTTCAGGGGAGAAACGTTGGAGGGGATGGAATAGGACACCCCTATTTTCATGGGAGAATTTTTTCTCCTCTGTTTGACAGGTGTTACAGTTGCACAGTGTGTCACTGGGCCGCTCCCCGCTTTGGGTTTGGGGGGCTGCGGCCGATAGACAGCTGCGGCTGGGCCTTTGCTGCCAGCTGGAGCAGCTTAAAGTGCCGCTGGGGGAAGAGAGGGAGAGGGAGACCCCTGGGACCCAGAGTTTGCCAGCACCTCATCCCAGAAGGTCAGCGTTAAACCCAGGTAGCGAGCCGTCCGTGTTCTTCCCCGGGTGCGGAGAGCTGCAAATAAATGCCTCTTAATCCTGCCCATCACATCCAGCCATGAGCTCATCTGTTCTTCATGGGAAATATGAGGAAGGGAAGCAGCCAGCCTCCCACCAACCTCACTCTTGTTTGGGGAAATTCGGGGGAACCAGAGAGATTGCTGGGCTGCCTCTGCTACGTTTGTCCGGACTCAAAAAACGATAAAAACATGCAGAAGCAGCTTTGGAGAGTTCTTGCAGACCAGATCCTGCATCTTGGAGGAGCGAACAGGCCCCATTTCATCCCAGCAGAGCCTTACCCGAGAGTAAGCCCCCTAGAAGACAGCAGGAGCTGCTTCTGGAGACGCTTAGCAGTTTGTGCCTCAGTGGCACGGTCTGTAGAATGGGCATAATTTATTTGTTGACTATATATACCTCTCTATAGCTGCAAGGTCTCAGGCCGGTTCACAGGATAAAACCAGAATATAAATCTACGTGCCCTTTATATACACCCCCTAGACAAAAAAATTCCTCGATTACGTCCTTGGCTCTCTCCCCAACCGACCTCCTCTTGAGCAAATCTCTATTTAGCTATCTGGCGATAATGTCTTTATTATTTTGCACAGGTTGCAAAATTTGCCTCGGCTTCAAGTAAGCTGAGAGCTGGGCACCAAAGGAAAGTATCATAAGGGGGGGGGTCTGTGTGAGAAGTGGAGTGCTTAACTTACGCAAGAGTGATTTTTTTGCATTTTTGTATGTCTGCTGTTGTTGCTCCAGTTTTAAATTAATTATTTGCATCCTACTTGTTGCGACCGATTGAGGCAGCTTATAGCAGGGGTGGCCAGCTCCCAAGAGACTGCAATCTGCTCACAGTGATCTACTCCCTTTTGTGGGGTTCAGGTCAAAGTTGATGAGCTATTTTTGCTTTTTTTTAAAGAAGGAGGAAGGCCCATTTTGGGGGAGTTCAGGCTGAAGTGGTTGAGTTTTTCTTAGGAAGGGGAAAACCATGTTTGTTAAGGGTTCCGGGGCAAAAATGTTGAGCTTTTTGGGAGCCAGACTTGTTCAGCTTCTTGAGGGGGGGGGGACCAGTGATCTACCAATGATCTACCACAGAACTCCAGCGATCTACCAGTAGATCACAACCTGCCTGTTGGACGTGTCTGGTTGTAGCTTTTTAGCAATAAAGATTCGTTCCGTATCAATCTACGGAGCACATAATCGAAATAGAAGCAGCAGTGACAGTTAATGTATGTATTAAACCTCCCAATGAGACAGCTTGCCCCCCTCTCCCCCCACATGCCCCCTCAAGCCTCTTGCCCCCATCTTCTGCACCCTCACCTGTTTACACTTGTCCTCCGCTGCCTTCTTGTCCGCCTCGGCTTGCTCCGCTCGGTCAATGGCGTTCTCCTTGTCCAGCTTCAACATCTGCATCTTCTTCTTGATGGCCTCCATCTTTGCAGCTGGCGGGAGATTCTGCGGACAGAGTTAGGGCAGAGGGCAGGCAGGCAGGCAGGCAGGCGACTGGGGGGGCCCTATATTTGAGCTCCTGGTTTTAAGCTCCTGGCTGTGCTGACGTAGCCAACGATAAGTGGGGAAGAATCTCTCCAGCCCTCTCCCGACACCTTATTAGGAGCTCGGCGTCTTTAAAGAAAAGAAAAGCACTTGTTTCCATTTTTAACTTTCCGGCAGAAGCGAGCGCCTGGGCCAGGGACACAAAGCTCCCTCGGCTGGCACTGTGGGGCAGCCCAGCCAAGACTTGGCCCAACCCATAGGAAAGGATCCAGACCCTACAGGTGGGAATGGAGCGAGGAGATCTTGCCAGGAGTGCGCAGGGCTTCAAACTCTGCTCAAATGCGGTGAGTTCCCAAGGTTGTAGCAGCAGCAGCAGCTGGCAGAGGGCAGGACTCGAACCCATGGCTTCCAGTTCTGAGAAAGGAGAGGCTCAACATCAGGAAGAACTTTCTGTTTGACCGTGGAATGGAAGGCGGCGAACTCCCCTTCCTTGGAGGGTTGGGCGGCCATCCGTCCGGGATCCTTTAGCTGAGATTCCTTCATTGCAAGGGGGTTGGGATGGATGTCCTTTGGGGGTCCCCTTCCAACTCTACGATCTTGTGATTCATAATCAGAAAGATGGTGGCGACGGCAAGGAAAGTGTGTGGCAGAAAGCTGGAAACAGAATACAGGGTTGTGGAGTATTTTGGAGGCTGCTCTAGCGCTCCCAGGGCCCTGAAGCGGCCTTTGCATTCCAGCTTAGTCCTCCTTGCTTTCTCCCTCATACTTTCATCTCCAGAGAAAAGCCCAGTGGAAATGGGTCCTGGCCGCCGCAAGCCCTTTTGGGCCCCGCGTAAATCATCACTTGTCACAAACAGAGCTAAGCCTTTCGTTCTTCCTGGCGGTTGTCTGGCTGAGCTGGGCTCTGCAAAACCTGACTCCTTTCCTTCGATAAGGAGAAGTCGTCCTGGTACTGCAAAATTGCTTGCGGAAGCCGAGCTGAGATCTGGCAGAGGGCCATGCAAAGGGCACCCTTTGAGCATGTGCAAAGCGCCCTCCTTCCATGGGGCCAGGGAGCAAGGCGTCTGGGATCCTGGGAAAATCTGAGCTCACCTTTTCGAAACAGCCTCTTGCAAATCGACTGGTTGGGGAAGAGTTTGAGGCTCTGGGAAGCTCTTGCATCGCAAGCCGGGAATTTCTTGGCACTGGGGCTGCTGCCCCGAAGGAAAAGGCCCATTTCCCACATGCTTGGACCCCGGAGAAGCCGGAGGGCTGTTTCTCTGCCACCAGGCCAGGCAGCTGGAGGGCGGCTCTGGTTCGGAGCCCAATCGAAACAGGATCCGTCTCCCAGGAAATGGCGAGGCAGACGGTCCGAGGCCTTTTATGGAGAACTTTCGAACAAACATCAAGGGAATTGAGAGAGGCGGCTCTGGGGCGGGTCAGGAGGCAGCGGTAGCGGGAAAGCAAAGCAGGGAAGAAACAGAACAGGTGTCCGGCTGGCAACCGGGCAGAAATAAAAGCAGAGGCGAGGTTGCAAACCCATCTAGGCTGAAAAATACTTTTGCATGTGGTCAGTTTTGATTAAGAGCTGCAGATACAACATTTTAAGCGTGTTTTGGGTGCATTGTACAAATGGGGCACTAGATGGCACTGACGAGCTAATGGCAAATTCCATATATATTTTACAATGGTTTTTTTAAGCATTTTCACAGTGTTTTTTAAATATCTGTGTAGATTCAGGTTCCCATTCCAGGGTGGAGGTCTGAATGCAGAGGGGAAGAGAAGAAGAAAAGCGGTTTTTTCCTTTAGTTTGTGTACAACAGGATATGTTCTGAATTATGATGATGATGAAGAATATTCGTATTCTTATTAATCACCACTTGCCCTTCACCCCAGGACATACCCTCCAGTATTTCTCCCATGAAAACAGGGACACTCTATTCCATGATGCTGATGCTGATGCTGATGCTGATGCTGGTGAATAATTTTATTATTTATACCCCACCCCTCTAACCAGGTTGACCCAGCCACATACAGTGTGCACAAACAAAATTAAACATGAAGAAACTTCTCTTTACAGGGCAGCCTTCTGGTGTCTTCTAATGGCTGTATAGTTACTTAAAGGTAAAGGGACCCCTGACCATTAGGTCCAGTCGTGGCCGACTCTGGGGTTGCGGCGCTCATCTCGCTTTACTGGCCGAGGGAGCCGGTGTACAGCTTCCGGGTCATGTGGCCAGCAGGACTAAGCCGCTTCTGGCGAACCAGAGCAGCGCACGGAAACGCCGTTTACCTTCCCGCCGGAGTGGTACCTATTTATCTACTTGCACTTCGACGTGCTTTTGAACTGCTAGGTTGGCAGGAGCAGGGACCGAGCCATGGGAGCTCACCCTGTCACTTACCTCCTCCTTATTATTATCGAATAGGACGTCCCTATTTTCACAGGATAAATGTTGGAGGGGATGGAATGTTGTTGTTGTTCTTTAGTCGTTTAGTCGTGTCCGCCTCTTGGTGACCCCCTGGACCAGAGCACACCAGGCCCTCCTGTCTTCCACTGCCTCCCGCAGTTTGGTCAAACTCATGCTGGTAGCTTCGAGAACAATGTCCCACCATCTTTTCCTCTGTCGTCCCCTTCTCCTTGTGCCCTCCATCTTTCCCAACATCAGGGTCTTTTCCAGGGAGTCTTCTCTTCTCCTGAGGTGGCCAAAGTCTTGGAGCCTCAGCTTCAGGATCTGTCCTTCCAGGGAGCACTCAGGGCTGATTTCCTTCCGAATGGAGAGGTCTGATCTTCTTGCAGTCCATGGGACTCTCAAGAGTCTCCTCCAGCACCAGAATTCAAAAGCATCCATTCTTTGGCAATCAGCCTTCTTGATGGTCCAGCTCTCACTTCCATACATCGCTACTGGGAAAGCCAGAGCTTTAACTATACAGACCTTTGTTGGCAAGGTGATGTCTCTGCTTTTTAAGATGCTGTCTGGGTTTGTCATTGCTTTTCTCCCAAGAAGCAGGCGTCTTTTAATTTCGTGTCTGCTGTTACCATCTGCAGCGATCATGGAGCCCAAGAAAGTAAAATCTCTCACTGCCTCCATTTCTTCCCCTTCTATTTGCCAGGAGGTGATGGGACCAGTGGGGGATGGAATAGGGCGTCCCTATTTTCACGGAAGAAACGTTGGAGGGGGTGGAATAAGATGTCCCTATTTTCATTGGATAAATATTTCATTCAAGCTGGTACACTATCCATTCACGTCTCCCCATTTCCAGCAAATTGGCAGGCAAAAGAGGCAGGCGAGCTTAGCTTCCTCCAGCCAATCACAACTCACCGCTCCTTGCTCGGGAGAACAGTTATCCAATCCGAGCATCTCCCTCCAGCCATTCATAAAGTCCACCGGGAGAAAAACTGGCCAGCCAATCACAGCACCGGAATCAACTTTATTAGTTTTTGGACAGGTCAGGGGGGGGGCGGAGGAGAAATCGAACCGTTGGAGTGTAGAGGGACCCTATGGGTCATCTAGACCAACCCGCTGCAAGGCAAGGTTCTTTTTGCCCTTCGCAGGACTCGAACCCACGACCGTGGCATTGAATGTCTCATGCTTGAGCTATCAAGGAGGTTTCATCTCCTCGGGCAGAGAGTCTTCCTGAACCTCTTCCATTGTCGATCAGCCCCAGGCAAATCAAATCACATGGCGAGGGTAATGCGCAAGGACCAAGCAGAACCGCGCGCAAAGATGGGCGCAAAGATGGCGCAAATCCCCAGCGGGCCACCAGGGGGCAGCAGACACAACGCAACAAACCCAAGCCAAAGCCGAGAGGAATATATACCATATTGCTTAGGGGGTTTTCCTATGTTAAATGCTCTGGTTTTCTCCCGCTTGGACTACTGCCATGCGCTCTCCATGGGGCTGCCTTGGAAGGTGACCAGGAAACTGCAACGAATCCAGAATGTGGCAGCCAGACTGGGGACTGGGAGTGGAGACCATATAACACCAGTCTTGAAAGACCTACATTGGCTCCCAGGACGTTTCCAGGCACAATTCAAAGTGTTGGTGCTGACCTTGAAAGCCCTAAACGGCCCAGTAGACCTGAAGGAGCGTCTCCACCCCGGACACCGGGGTCCATCTCCCGAGGGTCTTCTAGCGGTTCCCTCCCTGCGAGAAGCAAAGTTACAGGGCACCAGGCAGAGGGCCTTCTCGGTGGTGGCGCCCACCCTGTGGAACGCCTTTTCGCCCTGGCTGCGTGGTGCCTTCTCCCCCTGTTTTGGGGATGACAGCAGTGAGGGAACTTCTGCTGGGCTGCGGGTTCAACCGAGGAGGAGGACAAGTCCATTCTTGAACCAAGAACTTACACATTGGCCACTAATAGCGAAACATACAGTGGTCCCTTACTTCTCAAGCTTAGTCCGTTCTGGAAGTCCGTCCCAAAACCAAAGCGTTCCAAAACCAAGGCACGCTTTCCCATAGAAAACAATGCAAAATGGATTAATCTGTTCCAGACTTTTAAAAACAACCCCTCAAACAGCAACTGAACATGGATTTTACTATCTAACAAGAGAATCGATCCATAAAATGAAAGCGATAAACAATGTGCCGCAGTTACACAATCAGTCAATCCATCAGTAGCTGAACTGGGTTCCACGCAGTCGCAAAAACAAAACAAAAAAGAGCCGCAAAAACAAAAACGCAAAATAAATAGCAAAAAAAAGACAGACCTCAAATCAGAAGCGTAACACTCAAAACGGAGCACGTTTGGCTTCTGAAAAAAGTTTGCAAACCGAAACACTTCCTTCCGGGTTTGCAGTGTTTGGGTTCCAAGTTGTTTGAGTCTCAAGGTACGGCTGTATGTCATCGTTACATTTATTATGCTATTTCCGTGATACGCATACAACATGAGAAAACTTATTTGTAGAACATTATTCTTGTTTATAAAACCTAATAATAACAATAATAATAATAAACAGAGGAGAAGGACCCGAAGAAAGGAGCTTATTGCGCTAGTCTCTCCTTTCAAACCCTGAGCCATAGCGATCAACGTTTCCCTTTCTTAAAGGGAAATTCCCTTATTCTGAATAGGATTCCTCGCGAGGAAAGGGAAAAGTTGACAGCTGTGCCCTGGGCATAGCTGTGATGTCACTCGGGGGGGGGCAGGAGAGGGATTCCCCCAATGCCAAGCCGCCACATTCCAGTTATTCCCTTCCTCCCAAACCCTTTGCCAAAAACAAGGGGAGCCGAGCGGTTTGTGGCAGTGAGTGCCGCAGGCTCCACAATTGTTTGCACTGCGTTGGGGGGGGGTGGCAGCACCCCCCATGCCCCTCTCCGATGCCCTCTGCGCTATCAACAGGAAACATCTTTCTCGGGGCAGGAAGTGGGCCTTTGTCATTGGCCTGGGACGAGGACATGACGGGATTCGGGCAGCCTATCAGGGCGGGGATATTTTTAGGAGCCGTATATAAAGCAGCAACAGCAGCAGCAAAGAGAAAGAGAATTGCAAAGCAGAAGGAGCAGTGGATTTGGAGATCCCTCTGTAAAAGGCTTCAAGAACCGCTTGGTTTTCTCTGGGGAGATGGCGAAAGGAAGCTCTGTTCACCTCGAACGGGGTCAGCTTCAAGGAGGCCTCAAACCCGGCTAGTTTCTGGACAGACGGGTTGACCGTAAATTGGCCAAGTTGGAAGGGAGAGTCGTCTAGCCCAGCCCCCTTGCAATGCAGGAAATTTATTATTATTATTATTATTATTATTATTATTATTACCCCAGCCACTCTGGGTGTCTCACAACAGAATATTAAAAACATGACAAAGCGTCAAACATTAAAAACTTCCCCAAACAGGGCTGCCTTCAGGTGTCTCCTAAAAGTTAGATAGTTGTTTATTTCCTTGACATCTGGTGGGAGGGAGTTCCACAGGGCGGGTGCCACCACCAAGAAGGCCCTCTGCCTGGTTCCCTGCAACCTCGCTTCTTGCAGGGAGGGAACCGCCAGAAGGCCCTTGGAAGAGGGACCTGGTGTCTGGGCCGGACAATGGGGGTGGAGACGCTCCTTCAGGTATACTGGGCCATTTAGGGCTTTAAAGGTCAGCACCAACACTTTGAATTATGCTCGGAAATGTCCAGGGAGCCAATGTAGGTCCTTTCAGGACTGGGGTTATGTGGTCTCCACTCCCAGTCCCCAATCCAACTGCCGCATTCTGGATTAGTTGCAGTTTCCAGGTCACCTTCAAAGGCAGCCCCACGTAGATCGCGTTGCAGTAGTCCAAGCAGGAGACAACCAGAGCATCCGCCACTCTGGACAGGCAGTTTGGTTGAGATTCCTGCACTACCGGGTGGGAAGGGGTCAGACTGGATGGCCTTTGGGGCTCCCTTCCAATTCTACGAATCTACAAGCGGAACGTTGGGCAATTCAGATCAGATAAAAGGAAAGTCACCTTCGCAAGGTGCACGGTTAAGCTGCAGGACTCGCAGTGATGCTCAGCCACTTTTGATGTCTTTTAAACTATTAGACAAATTTGTGGCTGCAAACCACAAGGGCTCTGGTCTTGTCTCCAAGGGAGGAACGTAAACGCTTCTGACTGCCAGTTGCTGGAAGGCACAGGAGATGGTTGTGAACTTCGTTTTGGGGCATCTTTCTGGCCGCTGCGAGAACAAGGATGCTCAGATGCAGGATTAGATGGGGGGCTTGAATTTTCTCTCTCTCTGTGTGTGTGTCTCTCTCCCTCCCTCCTTCCCTCTCCTGAAAGAAAACACACACACACCAAAAAGGAAAAGCAAAGTGTTTGGAATCAAGCAGCCGTGCAGAAAGGAAGACAGCGCGATGCAAATCAGCTGCAAGAATCACCTGCCTGTGTTGATGTCCTCGACGCCGAACGCGCTTCCTTTGTGCCGAATTTCCTCTGAGCTTAAAAATAAATTAAGAGACGCCTAGATTGTGCAACCACTGTAAGAGGCACTTCTGGGGTGGCGGTTCTTCCTCCCAGCCGCCCTTGCTGAAGATGGCGAAAACAGGAGAGTCAGGGTGCATTCTGGGGGGACGGGACACTGCGCCCCCAGATTTGCCACTTTGCCCCACAGTCCTGCAGGCCTGCAAACCTTTGCTGACATTGAGGTCTCTCTTGGCCTAGCTAGGGTCCCAAAAGAAAAGGCATCAAAGCTTCTTTTGGGCTCCAAGCGGGAACATTACCCATCTCTCCCCTTTAGGAGCAAAAGGCCGAATCTGCGTTGCTCACTGCACATAATTTTTTCCTTGCCTCCCCTTCCATCAGAGCTGCAGGCCATTCTTGCAGCGGAGAGCAAAACCATGTCCCTCCGCTCAGAAAAGTTGCAAGGCTGGACAGCAGGTAAAGTTTTATTTTTATTTTTATTTTTCCATGGGGCAGGGACACAAAAAAGAGAGGCCAACTGCAAACTGGGATCTCAGCTAGCGCTGCAAAATCTCTTCCCCAAGAGTTTTGTGCAAAAAGCATTCAAGTCCCACATCAAAAACTTGCTGGCTTTCAAAGAGCAAAATTTCAGAGTGCAAACATTTGTGTGGTTCTTTCCCCCCCAAAGGCGTTCACACCTGATTTTGCACAAGTGTGGGCAAAGGCTACAGGGTCTATCGGTGCGCTGTGAAATTGGGGAAGGGGCTTCCACATCCATGCAGAGTTCCTGGAGGGTCTCCTTGGCATAACCTGGTTTCCCTTGCCCTCACGGCCCCCCCACTTTCTGAGCTGCGCTGCTGCACCCCCGTCCAAACTGACCCACACCTTTCCACCTGGGCAAATTTCCTGAAAAAGACCCCTTTGCTTTTGACCTCTGCAAGCAGGCTGGGGACTGAGCCACAACCTTGGTCTACAGAAGGTCACACCCTGTTGTTGTCTCTCCCATCAGGGGTGAGAATTCTTCAATGCGGTTACAGTGAGCAGCTTCTCTGCCACCAACGTGTGCCTGTTGCTGCAAACACCTTGCTGGCTTTTCTGTGTGTGTGTGTGTGTGTGTGTGTGTGTGTGTGTGTGTGTGTGTGTGTTTCGCTGGGAGAGTTTGGGGCTGTTATTCGTTTTTGTAAAGAACAAAAAACAACAAGACACCGCTTCTGTATCTCGCCCTGCAATCTAGATGGGATCGATAAGAGGCCCCGAGAGTCTCGTCCGTTGCAAGTTACCGTAAACGAGGGGTGGCACCCAACTTCCCCAGGTTCAGCTCTCTCTTTACAGTTGCTGGGTGCAGAAAGACATTTCCACGCGCACAGAGGTTTCTTTGCATTTTAAGCAAGGCCTCTCCGCGCGCGCGCGCACACACACACACACACACACACACACAGCGTTGCATCAGGCACAGGGCCTTCTCGGTGGTGGCACCTGCCCATCAGATGTCAAGGAGAGAAAAAACTCTCTGACTTTTAGAAGACATCCGAAGGCAGCCCTGTTTAGGGAAGTTTTTAATGTTTGAAGCTTTATTCTGTTTTTAGTGTTCTGTTTGGAGCCGCCCAGTGTGGCTGGGGAAACCTAGCCAGATGGGCACGATATAAATAATAAAATTGTTATTATTATTATTATTAGGCACACTAGCAAGGTGTGGGGTTTGTCGTCATGAGATTTAAGTGGCAACACGTGACACGCAGCTGCCAGGAGAGACGAAGGGGACCGGTGTCCCTCCCAGGCTGAATCTACACATACTGTATATTTTTAAAAACACAGTGAAAATGCTTTTTAAAAAACCATTTAAAAATATATACCCACTCAATTATGTTTCTATAACTGTTGAAAACTGCCCAGAGCGGCTGGGGCAACCCAGTCAAGATGGGTGGGGTATAAATAGTAAAATTATCATTATGGAACGGGACGTCCCTGTTTTCATCGGAGAAGCATTGGAGAGCGTGCAAAGCATCAATCTGTCTCAGGAGACAATGACAGAATGCACCATTTAGGGGTGAGTTCAAGCTGCTGAGCACCGCTAAGAAATGTTGTTGTTCTTTTTAAACAAGAATTATTTTTTTAAAAAATAGGATCCAAAACGTGCAGCTGAACCCTTCTGCTCTGGAACGAAATTTTCTCCGGCCGCAGAAAAAAACGAAAAACCCCAGAAAAACAAGCTGGAAAGAGGCGAGCGGCTTGTGTCTTTTTTGGCACGTGGTTCCATCCAGTTTCAAAACCACTCAAGAGATTGGCTACGAAACCTGCGGCTCTCCACAGCTATCTGAGGTTTACTGATCGACTGTTATGCTAATAACAAGCCTTTAGAAAGATAAACCACCGAGAAAGAGAGAGGGGGGGGAGGATATGCAGCTCAAAGCTGTGCCAGAGCCATAACTGGCAGCAGCCAACTGTAAAAACTTGCATGCGAGGCCACCGGGTTTCTGAACCCGGGCCTGGAAAGGGCACCGGCGCGCTCACCCTGCGAGGCGGCCTTCTGCAGGCAAGCCGCTGGCGCAGGAGCACATCCAAGCAGGGCAGAGCATCCCCTTTCAAACAAGCAAACCACAGCGGCCGCCCCGTCGAGGGCTTTCTCACACACAGTGCCAACTCCCCGCTTGCCGTGCCCTCGTTGTCGTTCTCGCTCTTTCTGTGGCGCAGGGGGGCAAAGCTTGGGTTTCCTCCCTGCAAAGGGGACCTGGCAGCCGCGAGGCCTGCCCCGGATCTGGGGCACTTGCAAAGCACATCTCGGGCACCCCTTTCTCTTCCCCATGCTACACCAGGGAAAGACATCATAATTTCATTATTTATACCCCACTCATCTGTCTGGGTTCCCCCAGCCACTCTGGGCGGCTTCCAGCGCATGCAAAAACATAATCAAACATTGAAAGCATCCCTAAACAGGGCTGCCTTCAGGTGTCTTCTAAAAGTCAGATAGTTGTTTATTTCCTTGACATCTGATGGGCAGGTGCCACCACCGAGAAGGCCCTGTGCCTGGTTCCCTGTAACCTCACTTCTCGCAGGGAGGAAACCGCCAGAAGGCCCTTGGAGCTGGACCTCAGATGGGGGTGGAGGCACTCCTTCAGGTATACTGGGCTGATAGCATGCTAGAAATATAAGAAACCGCCACATATCAAGTCAGGCTGTTGACGCCGATGAGCAGCTGTGGCTCAGAGAAGGGTCTCTTCTGTAAGAACAATGATCAATCAATCAATTAACCAACTGAATTTCTATACCGCCCTATGCAGGGCACTTTGCAATGTAACTAGGGCACGTGTTTGTTTTTCCTCCTCCCTCCCCAAACCCTTTTCCTCTTGTGCCCTGTCGCTTAACTGGAACGGAAAGATTTGGGGAAGGAGGATCCAAAATTTGCTAGGCTTTGGAAAGACCCTCTCCCTGCCTCCAAGTCTGGTGAACCTGAGAGAGAAGGATTGAATGTTGCTGGTCTTTTGGCAGATTAATTTTTTGGATTCTCCAACAAGGAGAGAATTGCAAGCGTTCCTTGTGTTCATTCTTCTCCTCCCCCCCACCCCCTTTGCCTGTGGGAGGTTTCAGTGGAAAACTGAAAATGTAGAAACCCGGTGAACAATAACTTTAGCTGGTGTGCACTCAGGCCTTGGCTGTGCCAATTGGCTCCTGAAACCACTCACATTAAAAGACGCTTGTTCTTTCGGCTCTTTTCCACCAGGTTTTCTAGAACGGCTTCTCGGCTGCGCCAGGGAAACTTGCAGAATATACAAGAGATTCCACCCGCTGCACAAATCAACAGGAACGCCCCAAATCTGCTCCCAGCTCGGCTCTCTTTCGTTTTCCAAAATATGCAGGGCGGTGGGCCCACATACCAGCCGCCGCGGCTGAGGAGAGGGGAGTAAGAGAAACCGAGAGAGGCTTTGCTTCCGTTTTGGGGAGGAAAACCTTTAGTCTCTCAATGGCATTGCTGGGGCCATAAAGCCCAGACCCTCCGAGGGTCCCTGTTTCCCAGAGATTTGCAGAAGCTGTCCCGGTTTCTGATTTGATCCCAGAATGTCCCACTTTTCCTTAGGGCAACCCTATTTTCACGGGAGAAAAGTTGGAGGGGATGGAATAGGGCGTCCCTATTTTCACGGGTGATGGATGGAAGTGAGAGCTGGACCGTAAAGAAGGCTGATCACCGAAGAATGGATGCTTTTGAATTCTGGTGCTGGAGGAGACTCTTGAGAGTCCCATGGACCGCAAGAAGATCAAACCTCTCCATTCTGAAGGAAATCAGCCCTGAGTGCTTACTGGAAGGACAGATTGTGAAGCTGAGGCTCCAATACTTTGGCCACCTTAGGAGAAGAGAAGACTCCCTGGAAAAGACCCTGATGTTGGGAAAGATGGAGGGCACAAGAAGGGGACAACGGAGGACGAGATGGTGGGACAGTGTTCTCGAAGCTACCAGCATGAGTTTGACCAAACTGTGGGAGGCAGTGGAAGACAGGAGTGCCTGGCATGCTCTGGTCCCCCAGGGGGTCACAAAGAGGCGGATACCACTAAACAACAACATTTTCACGGGAGAAACGTTGGAGGGGATGGAATAGGACGCCCCTATTTTCAGGGGAGAAATGTTGGAGGGTCTGCTGCTGCCAGCCCGAGTCAGAAGCGCTGGCCTAAGCATGGCAGGGGCTGCTGGGAGCCAGTTCCCGGCCCTCTGCGTGCCTCTGCCTCACGTTCGGATCACAACAAGAGCCCAGCCTGCCAGATTCCACTCGTAAAGTTCCCCTGCCAAGGAAAGCAAAAGCAGCCTTTGCTCTGCAATGTTAAAATAATCACTGCGCACAGCAAAGCAAAATATTATGCCCATTAAAGTCTGGGACGCCCCTCCCTCTCCCGGCACAGCCAAAAAATGTCTCTTCCCCCTGCTCTGGCCCTCCTCCTGGTGTGTTTTGGTTGCAGAAGATGAGAGACCCTTTGGGGAACCAGCCGTTGACCCAGCTGGCATTGCCCATGCCCATGTTCAGAAATAGAGCTGCCTGCCCCACAAGTCCCTCTGTAATTCTCTCTCCAAATAAAAGGACAAACTATTTCTGTCCAGGCCCTTGGAATGCGGCCCCCTCCATCCTCTCTTCCCCGGCCCGGTTTTTGCGGTTTGTAGCTGGAGTCTGTCATTGTGGGAGCCCAGAAGAACCTCGGCCTTCTTGCAAGAACACCTGCAAGCACTTAGTTTTGGCCAGAGAAGGTTGGGCGCATGTTCGGCTGAAACGGCGGCATGTGGGGAACCGGCTCTGTTTGTGCAAGCTCCGGGCTGACGGTGCCTCGATTTGACTTGGCCCCTTTCCCCATCCAAAGGCTTTGATGTCCGCTGGACCTCGAGGGTGGAAAGAGAGAAGGAATCATTTCCGCCGCCGTCTCGGACTCTGCCGTAGTTTGTCCACAACGCAGGACGGCCTTCTCTGCAGAGAGCTCTTGGCTTAACAGCAAGAGCAATAAAATCCTAGAATCATAAAGTTGGAAGGGAGCCGTCCCGGTTTCTGATTTGATCCTGGAACGTCCCACTTTTCCTTAGGACGTCCCTATTTCCACGGGAGAAACGTTGGAGGGGATGGAATAGGACATCCCTATTTTCATGGGAGGAACATTGGAGGGGATGGAATAGGACGTCCCTATTTTCAGGGGAGAGGGACGTGGGTGGCGCTGTGGGTTAAACCACAGAGCCTAGGACTTGCTGATCGGAAGGTCGGCGGTTCGAATCCCCGCAACAGGGTGAGCTCCCGTTGCTTGGTCCCTGCTCCTGCCAGCCTAGCAGTTCGGAAGCACCTCAAAGTGCAAGTAGATAAATAGGTACCACTCTGGCAGGAAGGTAAACGGCATTTCCGTGCGCTGCTCTGGCTTGCCAGAAGCGGCTTAGTCATGCTGGCCACATGACCCGGAAGCTGTACGCCGGCTCCCTCGGCGAATAAAGCGAGGTGAACGCTGCAACCCCAGAGTCAGCCACGACTGGACCTAATGGTCAGGGGTCCCTTTACCTTTACCTTTATTTTCAGGGGAGAAATGTTGGAGGGGATGGAGTTATGTGACCCCCGAGCCAAGGATATAATTAACAATACAACCTTTAGAAGATATCTGAAAGCAGCCCTGTCTAGTTTTATTATGTCTATTATGTATAGGGAAGTTGTTTATTATTATTGAATAGGACATTCCTATTTTCATCAGAGAAATGTTGCAGAGTCCGAAGTTACCTTGACCCCTGAGCCAACCAATTATACAACCTTAAAAATTCATCTGAAGGCAGCCCTGTATAGCGAAGTCATTTAATTTTTTGAAACAGTTAATGTTTTCTTACATTTTTATATATGCTGGAAGCCGGAAAACCCAAGTCAAATGGGGCAGGGCATCAACCACATTATTATTATTATTATTATTATTATTATTATTATTATTATTATTATGGAATGGGATGCCCCTATTTTCACTGGAGAAAGGCTGGAAGGTATGTGCCCGGCCCTGGCGAGCATGGAAAGGAACCTGAGGCCAGGAGGCGGGGGGAGCCAGCCAGCTGCCCCCTTTCCCCTCGCCTTCAATAGGGCCTTTTTCCCCCAAGCCTGTCGGTCGGGGATCCTGCAAGCCTTTGCTGTGGTCCAGCCTCTCGCCTGAGCGCTGCGGCCTGCCTTGCCTGGCTCCCTGGCCGCCCTCCAAAGCTTTCAAAGGATTTCTGTTTGGGGCTGGAGGAGGGTGCCAGGTTTCTTTCCACCGCCCCCCCCCCCAGTTGTTGTGCTTTGGGCCGCGTGTTCGCAGGAAGGGGAGCCAAGCAGGGCTTCCTGAACGAACGCCTGGGAGAGGAAACGAAGGCATCATCAGCAAAGGGGAGGCAGGCGGTTAAAAATAACTTGGGTATATAAAGGCTGCTGAGGATCCCCTCTCTCTCTCTTGCAGCCGCTCCTTGCTGCAGCAGCAACAGCCTCCGGGCTGCAGCCGGCTCCTGGCAAGGGGGCCTTTTGGGTAGCCCAGGACGGCCTGCCTCAGTTTCCCCTCCGGGGAAAGGGCAGCAAAATGCTACCTCTGGCCCGGAAGACATACACACACCCCACAAGCCATCACCCACTTTCTCCGCCTCCTGTCCATTGGGAGAGAGGCGTCCTGGGGACCAGTGCCAGATTTTCGTATAAGCTAAACAAGCTATAGCTTAGGGCCCCACTCTCTTGGGGGCCCCAAAAAAATTGAAAGGGAAAAACAACAACTGGATGTACATTTCCAAAATATTATCTGTCTGTCTGTCTGTCTGTCTATCATCTATCTATCTATCTATCTATCTATCTATCTATCTATCTATGCCAGTACCGGATTTATGTATAAGCTAAACAATCTCTAGCTTAGGGCCCCACTCTCTTGGAGGCCCCCCCAAAAAAATGTAAAGGAAAAAAACAACTGGATGTACATTTCCAAAATATAAGATAAAAAACAAATAGAATAAAACCTTCATCCAGCAACAGTGTTTTGTGTTGTGTAGGCTCTTATGGTGTAAGTCATGGGCCCCGTCTGCTAGCCTGCACCCGAAAATATCACTGCCTTGCTACTTTCTATATACAGGGTGTCTAAAGGGACCCCTGACCATTAGGTCCAGTCGTGGCCGACTCTGGGGTTGCAGCGCTCATCTTGCTTTACTGGCCGAGGGAGCCGGCGTCCAGCTTCCGGGTCATGTGGCCAGCAGGACTAAGCCGCTTCTGGCGAACCAGAGCAGTGCACGGAAACACCGTTTACCTTCCCGCCGGAGTGGTACCTATTTATCTACTTGCACTTTGAGGTGCTTTCAAACTGCTAGGTTGGCAGGAGCAGGGACCGAGCAACGGGAGCTCACCCCGTCATTGCAGGGATTCGAACCGCCGACCTTCTGATCGGCAAGTCCTAGGCTCTGTGGTTTAACCCACAGCGCAACCCGCGTCCCTTATACAGGGTACCTACATTCTGCTATTTATCATTATTAGTAGTTTGCATCATATATTTGCACCTGTTATTAATTCATGCTATAGCAAGTTTCTAGAGACTAGATGGTGAGTCTTTGTAAATTATGCTTCCGAAGGAACTTTTGTCTCCTTGCCCAATTGCCAATGTGCTTGCATTATTAAGTTTATGAATCAAAAACCATTGTAAGTTAGAGCTTAACCGTTCTTTCACTATTCATACACTTCTTCTTAATTGTATTTCACTATTAATATATTTCTTAATTGTATTTCAGTTCAACAACGACTTTGATAAAAATACGTATTTTGTTATGTGCAAATGGCTTTCGATACCTGTTAGGTCCATCGATGACCATATAGCATATATTCAACACAAAAAACACAAAGGGATGGAACAGGACGTCCCTATTTTCAGGGGAGAAACGTTGGAGGGGATGGAACAGGACGTCCCTCTTTTCAGGGGAGAAACGTTGGAGGGGATGGAATAGGACATCCCTATTTTCAGGGGAGAAACGTTGGAGGGGATGGAGTTATCCAACCCCCCTGAGCCATCTGAAGGCAATCCTCTATAGGGAAGTTTTAAAAAAATGTTTAATGTTCTATTCTGTTTTCTATATGTTGGAAGCTGCCCAGAGTGGGCTGGGGCAATCAGATGGTATATAAATAGTAAAAATCATCGTTATGGTATGGGACGTCCCTATACTCATCGGAGGAATGTTGGAGGCCATGCGATGCGGTCATCGGCCTCCTTCCTCCTGCTGCCCCCAGCCAGCCTCTGAATCACACTTCCACGAATTCAAGTTGGGAACAGGACGGCCTGGCCAGGTGCTGCCAGCAAAAAGGGGTCCCTGACTCAGCCGCCATGGACGCTTCTTCCGCACGGAACGATCCCAGGGCGAACGGGGCAATATCTCGGTTCGCCTTCTTCCTCGACCCGGAGAGCATTCTGCACATGCTCAGAGGGACCCACTTTTCGGACCCTGCCCTCAAAAAATCCGGCGCTGCCGCCACAGGACTGACTCCTTCCCTTGGGATTTAGTTCCTCAGATTAACAACACTGGCCTGCCATTTTTGATAACCGAGCTTTCTAGGCCATCCCATAATACTAGGCTCTCGGGCAGGGATTTGAGCACAAGAGAGCAAACCTTTGTCTTTCATTCATTCAGCCTTTATTGGGCATAATTTAGACAACAAAATCATAAAAGAGAAAGAAATTTTAAAAAGTTAAACATTAAATGTTAAACAAGACTCAATAGCCACCGCTGAATGAAATTAAGCAGTTTTAAATTTGACTTTAGAAAATCTCAGCTAAATGTCCTGAACAGGGGTGCTATCTCTGCCAGGCCATGGGAGCTGACGCACCCCCAAATTTTCAATGAGAGGGGCTAAGCACATCTTTCCTTTCCTTTGATGGGGTTCCCGCTTTACACCCGCAGTCTGAATGTAGCCCTTCTTTGTTTTTGTGGGGTTTGGGGTTTTCGTGTGTCTAAAGTATCTCCTATAAATCGCTACACTGAATCTGGAACTTCGTGGTTTTGTTCTTTTTATATCCGTTATAGAAAAATAAAAAAGGACAAATTTAGAGTAAGACACGCAAACAGAAGAAGAGGAAACAATAAGCAGTACCCACATAGAAAACAAAACACAACAACAAAAAGATACTGTGTACATTATTTAAAAAGCGAGGGGGGACAACTTCAGGCTTTGAATAACTCTTGCAATGTTACAAAGACTTTGGGAAAAAGGGAGGACTATAATTTGGACAGACTAAAATATGCAGTTGACATAGGTATTTGAAGAAGCCATGGAGGGGAAGAGGAAAGTCCTAAGATTTGAAAGAAGCTTGTTTTATATTCCAGCGGTGGGACAGATGTTAGCAGGCTTATGCTATGCGTGCAAGTCTGTAGGGTGCAAGTCTGTTGGGTGACCCCGAAACTGCAACTAAACCAGAATGCGGCAGCCAGACTGGGGACTGGGAGTGGAGACCATATAACACCAGTCCTGAAAGACCTACTCCCAGGACATTTCCAAGCACAATTCAAAGGGTTGGTGCTGACCTTGAAAGCCCTAAATGGCCTCAAAGGAGCGTCTCCACCCCGGACACCGGGGTCCATCTCTGAGGGCCTTCTGGCGGTTTCCTCCCTGGGAGAAGTGAGGTTACAGGGAAGCAGACAGAGGGCCTTCTTGGTGGTGGCGCCCACCCTGTGGAACGCCCTCCCATCAGATGCCAAGGAGATAAACAACTACCTGACTTTTAGGAGACAACTGAAGGCAGCCCTATTTAGGGAAGTTTTTAATGTTTGGTGTTTTTAATATTTTTTTGAGAGCCGCACAGAGTGGCTGGGCAAACACAGCCAGATGGGCAGGGTATAAGTAATATATTAATTAATTAATTATTATTATTATTATTATTATTCAGAGACATGCTGGGGACACAGCACATCCCCACCAAGGCTGGGAGTCCCCGGTGGTTCCCCTAGATTGCACATGGCGAGGATCACAATATTTACCCGTAGCCACGAAGCAGAGAGCATGCTCACACTTTCTCTCCTTCCCAAAGAAGGCCTGGTGCGTCACGCAAAGACACCCACAGGCGCTTGCCTTCTTGCGCCCAGGAGGGGCGTCAACTAGGTTTCCTTGGTGAAGGGAAGTTTTCCACCCACAGCAGCGACTGACAAGAGGCGGCATTGCACAAGTGCGACATCGCAAAGGCATGACTCACGTGGGGGTTGCCGGTTAAGGAGGGATCCCTCCTTCTCCTCTCTCTGAACTCTGGAAGACAAAAACCTCTGAAGTGCGCATCACTGCTTTTAAGCGCTTTGCAGCGGGGAAAGCTCAGCTGTCAGTGGCTGGGAGAGGATTGTCTTCTCCTCTCGAGTAATGCGCCGCCGATTCTTCATGGCACTGAGATGGAACATGTAAGGCAACACGACGACCAAATACAACGACACGATATCAATATACACTTTTGATATAATACGAAATATATGAAATCACCTAGACAGAAAACTTAGGAATCTCTGAAAGTCACAAAATATGCACTCTTAATAGATTCTCTTGAAAACATAAAACCAAATACAATCATACCTCATGTTACGTTTGCAGGTTGCGTCCCACAGTGACCCGAAGTACCAGAAAGGGTTACTTCCGGGTTTCGCCTCTCGCGCATGCACAGACACACAAAATGACATCACGCACATGCGCAGATGCAGGTTGCGTTCCTTTCAGGTTGCAAACAGGCCTCTGGAACGGATCCCGTTTGCAACCAGAGGTACCACTGTAAACAGAATTCTTATGTTTCAAAGACTTTCAGAGATTTATAAGACTTATGTTTATTTGGTTTTATGTTTTATGTTTTCAAGAGTGTATATTGCCATTGTATCATTGTACAGTGGCACCTCGGGTTACATAGGCTTCAGGTTACATATGCTTCAGGTTAGAGACTCCGCTAACCCAGAAATATTACCTCGGGTTAAGAACTTTGCTTCAGGATGAGAACAGAAATTGTGCTCCGGTGGCATGGCAGCAGCAGGAGGCCCCATTAGCTAAAGTGGTGCTTCAGGTTCAGCACAGTTTCAGGTTAAGTGCAGACCTCTGGAATGAATTAAGTTCTTAACCCGAGGTACCTCTGTATTTGGTCATTGTGTTGCCTTGGATATTACTGCTTATTGTTTGCAACACAGGGGTTAAAATGTTGTGTTTCTGAGATGGAACATGCCCTCACAGAGATAAAACAAGCACATACGTAGCAAAAAAAAAAACCACCACACCGGAATAATGTTGCAACAGCCCAAAACACCACAGAAGGAGAGAACTCGTCAGATTCATCGCCAGCCCCCATCTGCCCCCTCCAAATATATATACCATATATTACTGAGGCTTTACCTGTCCTCTGAAAGGGAAGCGGTAGGGCAGGGTAGGGAAACTCCTTTGGGGCAGAGCGACCAGGGAAATAGGGTCCAGGTAAGGCCGTATTTAAACAGGCCAGAGCAAAGTCGAAATATAAGAAAACATTCTCTCTGTGTGTGTGTTTTAAGCTTATGTTACTGGGAAGCTGTGAGACGGGATGGTTTTTTTGAATAGCATTAACAACAACAACTTATTACTTATACCCCGCTCACCTGGCCAGGCCTCCCCAGCCACTCTGGGTGGCTCCCAACAGAATATTAAAAACATGTTAAAACATCAAACATTAAAAACTTCCCTAAACAGGGCTGCCTTCAGACGTCTTCTAAAAGTCAGATAGTTGTTTATTTCCTTGACATCTGACGGGAGGGAGTTCCACAGGGCGGGCGCCACCACCAAGAAGGCCCTCTGACTGGTTCGCTGTAAACTCACTTCTGGCAGGGAGGGAACCGCCAGAAGGCCCTCGGAAGAGGACCCCGGTGTCCGGGGCGGAGACGCTCCTTCAGGGATACAGGGCCATTTAGGGCTTTCAAAGTCAGAACCAACCCTTTGAATTGTGCTCAGAAACGCACTAAACGTATAAAGCATTAATAAAGAAACAGAGTGAAAGAGAGAGTGTTGGGGCTGACCTTGAAAGCCCTAAACAGCCCAGTATACCTGAAGGAGCGTCTCCACGCCCATCGTCCAGCCCGGACACTGAGGTCTAGCTCCGAGGGCCTTCTGGCGGTTCCCTCCCTGCGAGAAGCAAGGTTACAGGGAACCAGGCAGAGGGCCTTCTCAGTGGTGGCGCCCGGCTTGTGTAACGCCCTCCCACCAGATGTCAAGGAGATAAACAACTACAGTGGTACCTTGGTTTACGAACTTAATCCGTTCCGGAAGTCCGTTCTTAAACCAAAACTGTTCTTAAACCGAGGCTCGCTTTCCCTAACGAGGCCTCCCGCCACCGGTGCCCTTCCACCGTTTGGCTTCCGTTCATAGATCGAGGCAAAGTTTGCAAACCGGGACACTACTTCCAGTTTTGTGGAGTTCGTAAACCGAATAGTTCGTTAACAGGGCTGTTCGTAACCCGAGAGACCGCTGTATATGGCTTTTAGAAGACAGCCCTGTATGACTCTTTGACCTCGTATTGTGTTTTTAATATTCCATTGGGAGCTGTCTAGTGTGACTGGGGCAGATAATTAAGTTGTTGTTGTTGTTGTTGATCATACAAGCTTCTTGCTAGGTTGTTGCTCTCAGTTCCAGCCTGTAAATGAAGTCTAATACCTCTGGACAACATGGCAGGGCTGTTGTTAACCACTCAAGAGTGTGAACTGTATTGCAGGGCTGTTGTTATAAGCCGCCGCCTCCCAGCCACAGGCCCTTCTGACCCTGGGGGTGCACCCAGGGTTTGTGTGGGGCTGGGGGCTCCTCCCCCTCATTCAGCACCTCCTCTGGGACCCATATTATTTTCCCCATGGAATCTGGGAAGGCTTTTTCCACGGAAAATCCAGTAGCAGTTCTTCCAGATGAGGACTGCAAACTCAATTAGCACCAGTGGGTCAGGGGGCTCCCACCCCCCTGGAAAGGAGTAAATCAGGATGGTTACAATTTATGAAATCGTTTTCTATACGGCGTGCCATTCTCGTTGAAGTGGTTTTATGTTGTTGCATAATTGCTGAGCGATGTTTCATACGAAATGGAAGAAAATAAATGCATAGGTTGTGTGTGTGAGAGAGAGAGACTTGCATGCTGTGGAAAAAACGGCCTTGCATGGGGAGCATTCATCCCATAATAACCCCCCTCTGCTAAAACAAAACAAAACAAAACACTATGCTGTTTTCTTTGCTCTGTACACCCGGGAAAGGCACCCTGAACATGCTCAGAGGCACCAGCAAGGCGCGCGGTCAGCGGGGGAACCGGGTTAGCAGCGGGTCCGCTTCGTTGCTCCGCACCCACCGATCTAGAACAAACGGGCCACCCGCTTCAAGAGCCCCCACGGGGGGGGGTGCTGCCCGCCACCCAGACTTATTGGCGAGGGGGGGAGCCGGCCAAAGAGGTGCCGGGGCTCAGGCGCGGAAGACGACCCGCGAATGCCTTTACGCGCAGAGCGCGCAAGGAGCCAGCTGGCTAAGCGAGGGGTTCCCCGAGCATGTGCAGAGCGCACCCCGGGGTGGGGGGGCTGCAGCCGAGCAGGGAAGGTCCGATGCCGGAGGAGGAGGCTCGGCTCGGCCTCTCTCTCTGCGCGCCACCGCTGCTGCTTCTCCTGCGCTGTCCGCCTTCCTTTTATAGCGGGGCTAAATTTAGGCCGGGCCGGGGCCGGGCCAAGCGGCAGATCCAGCCCCCTCCAGGCAGCAGCGCCGGGTCCCTCCGCCGCCTGCCTTCCCGGGACGCGCTTCCTGCGCCCCCGCCATTGGCCTGCGCGCTCGACGGCGCGGCTTAAAAGGAAGGCGCCGGCCGCGCCGGGCAGACACATCCAAAAGCCTCCGAGATCATGGCGCTCCTGCCCGCGCCTAGCCTGCCCTCCTTTGCCTCCTTCTGCAGGGACAGCCGACCGGCCCACCAAGTAAGTAGCTCGCTCGCTCACCCACCCGGCTCTCTGCATGTGCTCAGAGGCACCGCGCTGGACACTGGAAAGAGGGGCTTTGGGGACGTGGGGTCTAGACTTTGGGGATGCTGCGGGGACTTCTCCAGGGAGAGGGCGCGCCGGCTGCTTTTCTCCGACGGGGCGGGCGGGATCCGGACTCGGCGCGCCCTTCGCTCACGGCCCGTTTCTCCCCTTCTTGCAGCGCTGGGGCTGCGGGCTGCCCGCGGAGAAGCTGCCCTGCGGCGGGGACCTCTGCTGCCCTCCCGGGCCGGGCCTGGACGGGCTGTGCGCGCCGTCGAAGGACGACGAGGACCTCAACCACGTCCTGGACCTGATTCTCTCCATGGGCAGCGGCGCAGACGGAGGGTCCTTCGGCCCTGACAGCGGCGCGCCCCGCGGGGATTACGGCGCCGGACGGGAGCCCTTCTACGAGCTCAGCCCCTCGCCCGACGGCTGCGGCGGCTACGAGCAGATGGAGCGGGGCAGCCCACCGCCCTACGGCGCCACCGCTGCCCTCCTGCCCGAAGTGGAAGCTGCCCCCTATGTGCCTTTCCCGGGGGCCAACGGTGGCTTCATCCAGGGCCGCTTCTTCGTCACGTCGGCGTTCGCGGAGGGGCCCAAACCGGAGATGTCGTGGCCCCAATCCTGCGCGCAGATCAAGCAGGAGGGCGCAAGCCCCACGCCCTGCATGCTGGCTGCGTCTCCGCCGCTCCCGGGGGCAGAGACCCCTCCGCTCAGCCCTGACGACCTCTTGGCAGCCGCCGCCGCCGAGTGCCAAGCCCCCCTCGGGTGCCACGCGCAGCCCCCCTACCCGGCGCCCTTCGCCCACCCTCTCCACTACCGCCAGCACCCATCGCAGCAGCAGAGCGCGCCGCCCGCCTTCGCCTTCTTCGACGACAGCTTGCCTTGCCCGGCCTCTGCCCCGAGGGGGCTCCTCACGCCTCCCTCGTCGCCGCTGGAGCTGCTGGAAGCCAAGCCCAAGCGCGGACGCCGCTCCTGGCCGCGCAAACGGACTGCTACCCACACATGCACCTACGCCGGCTGCGGAAAGACTTACACCAAAAGCTCCCACCTGAAGGCTCACCTGCGCACTCACACAGGTAAGCGCTGGCTTGCCCGCGCCAGGTGGCGCTAAGGACCCCACCAGAGAGGTCTGGACCAGAGAGTCCAACCGCCCCCCTCGCCCCCACCTGAGGGTCTGGACAGGCCACCTAGCAACTCCCCCCCCAAAAAATCATCTTTATTGGTTTTCTTTTTTACAAATCAGTGCAACAAATTTTAAAAAAATTAACATGCGATTCCCCCGCCCCCTGCTGTGGCAACTTGCATACACTGGATCGGGGTGCCAATTTGAATTTTTAAAATGGGGGGGGGGAGTTCCCCAGGTAAGCCCCGCCCCACATAATCGATCACATGGCACTACACACAATTGGAATGGCAATGCCCATTTATATATATATTATATTGGGGGGGGGGCTCTAATATTTTATTGTGGGGGGAGGAGGACCCTACGCGCTGGGCACTTTTCAATTGCGTTCCGTTATTTGCTGCTTTTGCTTCTAAGCTCTTGCATTCCGATGCGGAGTCCGCAGAATCATAAAAAAACAGCAAAGTTGAGCAAGCAAGAATACAATTGAAAGCCAGGCACAAATATTGAGGGGCGCAGGGTGGAGTTTGTGGACCACCGCAGTTCGGGAGCCCCTGGTGGAGGCGAAGCTGAGGTGCATGGAGGAAAAAGCAGATTTTTTTCTTTCTTCTCTGCGTCCGTTAAGTCTTCCAAAACAGCAGAGAAAGAGGTTTCCTGTAGCCTGGCCCCAGTTCTCTGAAAAATCTGGCAGGCGGGCGCTGGCTGTTGCTAAACCACCGTCGATGCCACCACTAAAACTCTCTAACCCGAGAGCTGTGGGCTCTCCAGATTGGCTGGCCGACCCACCTCGCCTCGTGGCATTTGGGGGCGGGGGGACATCGGTGCCCTTGTAGGTGCTGGTCCTCTAGGTATGTGACCATTGGTCACGCTGGCTGGCAGTGCAGCAACATCCCGTCGTGAAATTGCGCACAGCGGCTCATGCGAGCTTGGCAACATTTCAGGAGGGGTTGAGCGCTCGGGGGCTCTGGGCTTGGGGGCGCAGCTGTTCCCAAGAGGCGCTGCCAAGTGACAGAGGCAGGCTGCGTCTTAGGGGGAAGAAGGTGCCAGATGGGCGGGGTATAAACATTATTATTATTGCTATTATTATTATCCGCACACAAAGGGCGTCTCCAAGCCCAGCTGTGCTAGAGCCGCGTTTCCCCAACTTGGATCTCCGGCTGTTTTTTCCCGGACTACAACTCCCATCATCTGTAGCTAGCGGTCAAGGATGATAGGAATTGTAGTCCGGGAAAAAAACTCCTAAGTTTGGGGAGTGCTGGGTTCAAATCCTCCCCCCACCACTCAGCTGGGTGAGCTTGGGCCACTGCCTCTGTACATAACCAGCCTCGCAGGGTTGTCGTGGGGATCAAATGCTAGAATCGTAGCTGCGAGGGACCCCCAAAGGCCATCCAGCCCAACCCGCTGCGCTGCAGGAACCAGGCACATCGACTCTTTGAGCTCTTTGATCGCATTTCTATCCCAGGTATTCCTCCGATCAATCGATCGACACTTACCCCGCTTCCTTCCCTCCACAGGCGAGAAGCCCTATCATTGCAACTGGGACGGCTGCGGCTGGAAGTTTGCGCGTTCCGACGAGCTGACGCGCCACTACCGCAAGCACACCGGGCACCGGCCTTTCCAGTGCCACCTCTGCGACCGCGCCTTCTCTCGCTCCGACCACCTGGCGCTGCACATGAAGAGGCACATGTAGAGAGAGAGAGAGGGACTCTCCAGGACTTAGTCGGGATCCTGTAGCTGGTACTACGTCCGCCTGCGCCTGGGATGAGCGGGGAGGGAAAGGCTTGCGCTGGCCCCCATAGTAGCGAGCAGGAGACGGCGGGGCTGCGGCCAGCGCCTCTCTCCAGGAGGCTGCGCGGAAACCTGACGGGCTGCTCTCCGCCCCGAACCCCGGGAGGGAGAATATGGGACTTAATTTATAGGGCTCTTGAGACGAAAGGGCTGTCCGGGTGTAAATAGTCGATCTGCGACCGCCCAGAAGATCAGCTGGAACGGAAGGCTTGGCTTGAGGATCGCGCGGAAGGATCGCGCGGAGGCAGGAGGCGCCTCGCGCAAAACGCTCCCAGCTGCCTTAACCTACACTAGAGCTCCTTAACAAGGCTTGAGGTCTTGTGAAGAAACGACCTTTTTTTAAAAGAAAAGAAAAGAATATATACATAAATAATGTACATAGTTTTATACACAAGTGTTGGGAGGATACAAGCGGAAGACGAAATGGGCACGTTTCTTGCCCATGTCCACTGTTTTTTTTGGGAAAAAATGAAAACTTTTATAAAATATATATATTAAAGATTCTTTTTTTTCTAAAATAAGCCTGATTCTTTGTCTAGGAATCCTTTGGCCTGGAGGGGATGGGGGGAAGGCAGGTGCAAGCCCCGGGCCCAAAAAGATGGTTGTTGCTGTTGTTATTCCTTGGACCTATAGGTGCCCATAACCTACCCCCTCCCAGCTCTCCCAAAATCCTACGCCTGCCCCCCCCCCCCACTCCCTCAGCGCGCAAGAAATAGACCCGGGCACGGACCGCAGCAGGGCGAAGGCTTCGCACCAGAAACGGCTCTCCAGTTCAAAAGCAACCAAGGCTATAATCTGAGTCTCATTTTTAGTTTACTCGACAGCTATTTCGGGAGCGCCCTGAAATCTCTTCCAGATGCTGCGGCAGCTGTGCCCGCGGCCGGGCTCTGTGGCCAAGCTGGTTTTGCGCGCGTGTGGGTATTTTAATGTGAAACGTAAACACGGCATGTCAGTAATTGCAGAGTCTTTTTTTGAAGGGGGGGGGGGAATCAGGACGCCTGCTGCTGTTCCCCAAAGGCTGGGGGTGGGCGGATGGAGACGCTGGAACAGAGAAAGGTAGTTTCTTCGCTAACTAGATCCCTAAACAAAATAAAAAAAATTCCTTCCAGTAGCACCTTAAAGACCAACTAAGTTAGTTCTTGGTATGAGCTTTCGTGTGCATGCACACTTCTTCAGATACACACTTCTTCAGATACGCATGCACACGAAAGCTCATACCAAGAACTAACTTAGTTGGTCTTTAAGGTGCTACTGGAAGGAATTTTTTTATTTTGACTATGGCAGACCAACACGGCTACCTATCTGTAACTAGATCCCTAAAGGCGCCGGCCACCCGCTTGCGGTGCGTACAAACTGCGTGAGAGGCGCGCATCTTCCTCCACGCTCCAGAGGGTCGTTTTCTGACCCTCTTTATCGCATCTCTGCAAATCAACCCCCGCCATTTCCCTTCCAGGGGTTTGTACCTGGACACTTTGTGATTGCTGGGCTCGCAGTTTCCACGGCGCCATTAAAAAAAAGACAAAAACGGGGTGACGCGGCGGGGCTGCAGAGATTTTTTGCAAAAACAACAACCACCGCCACCAAACCCTTTTTGCAAGAAACCAACGTCTCCTCCCGCAAAGCAAACCGCGCAGAAGCCGAGCGAGGTTGCAGTTCGTTGCTGTTTCTCAGGGGGGGGGGGGAGGAGGAGGAGAGGGGAAATGGGTGTGTGCAAAAGGCGCAGGATTGTGCCCTCGGAGGTGCTCACAAAGCCGCTTACCCAATATATAGCTTATTGAGAGAGTCAGCAAAACTGCTGCACTTTGGAGAGAATTTAGATCCCTTCGCTGTGCGCTCACACACATACAGGTTGTCTCTGAATTATTTCGACTATTAACAGCAAGCGCAGGCTTGGGTTTAGGAAATGAGCTATAGTTTAAAACCACCTGACGCGCCCCAGGTTGTGGGAGGTGGAATAAAATTGACCCTGCTGCAAACTGGAACGGACACCTCTTGCAAGTGCGCAAAGCATCTCAGGCTGCGCGTTGCCCGAAAAGGGTCGCAGCCATTGGCAGCCCTGAATTTATCCGATTCTCCTTTTCAGTTTGGGGCAGTGAATGCCGCAGGGTACCCCTTCCTTGCGCCTGCCTTTGGATAGCCGGCGGCGTTTCTAAGTATTCTCAGGAGGAATAAAAACTTCTTAACTCGCGCCTTTACGCACGCGGTTTTTCCAAACTCTTCCAAATCTCTCCCTCTCCCCCGCCCCACTCAGGGAGTCGTTCCGGACTCTCGCCATTTCTAGACCTCTTCCAGCTCCGCAAAGGGTTCTTTCTGGAAGCGCATTGCGCACAGACAGAAGCGCCCCGCAAATTCTTCCCTGGTGAGCCCAGGAAGGCGAGCCGTTCACGGGTTAACCGGGCAGCGCGGAGAAAGGAAAAAACAGGCTCTCGCTATTTGCATGGAGCGGCGGCGGCGGCGGGGGGTGGGGGGTCGGTCGGTTGTTGTTCACCAAAAAAAGGTTTGCCCGAATTAGCTCTCCCCGCAATGAGAGACCGCTTTGCAGAAAATGACTGGGGAGCTATTTAAAGGCCGTTGCCGAAATAAGCAACAAAGAAAGCGAAACGCTGTCATTTCTGGAAAGGGGGCCGGAGGGCAGTCCTGCAAAGTTGGCCAGCAGGAGGAGGAGGAGGAAGAAGAAGAGGAGAGCCTTGGAGGAAGCAACCCCGCGGCTCCAGATTCTGCAGAAAGCCGAGGTTGCACAACTTGGTTGCAGCTCCGAGCGCGGGCGCAGGAAGCGCGGCGGCGATGATGGGCTCCGATTGTTGTTGCAAGGGCTTCAGCCCTTTCCGGCTCCCGTTCCGACCACAGCGCACAGGTTCACCAGCAAGCGGAGAGGCCAAACCCCCAAGGGGCAGGCTGGGGGGTGGAAGGGGGCGGCTCAGGGACCGGGTGACATGGGGACACACAAACACACGCAATCATTTGCCCTCCCCGCCTTCTTAAAATGCCACTGGCTTCAAGGCGCGCCCTCGACCTCCTGCAAGGTGCATCGGACTCCCTCCGTTCCTTGGAGGTTTCTGGTTTTTAAGCAGAAGTTGGACGGTCACCTCTCAGGGACAGAACTGTAGAGTTGGAAGGGACCCCACAGCATCATCCAGTCTAACCCCCTGCAATCCAGCTGCCCCCATGCGGGAATCGAACCTGCAGCCTTGGCTGGTTCCTCGGCACCATGCTCCAACCAACTGCTTTAGCAGAGATTCCTGCATTCTTCTTCTTAGATCCCTCCTAGCCGAGTCAGATTGTCTTCCATAAACATGGTCTTAACAAGGAGTCCGTAAGTGACTATGAAGGCCAATTCTGGATCCCCACGTCCTTCCACAGTGGGGACATAGGTTTCCGGGCGGGAGTTGATCCTGGTGAGGGTTTGCCAAGTGTGCCTTCCTCTTGGCACATTTCTCCCTCGCGTCCTGAGTTCGAGTGTCTTCAAAGCCCATGATGCCTTTGGGAAAGGCTGTTCTCCAACTGGAGCGCTCGCAGGCCAGTGTTTCCCAGTTGTCGGTGTTTATACTACATTTTAAAAGATTTTCCTTGAGAGTCTTTGAACCTCTTTTGCCAACCACCAGCATTACGCTTTCCATTTTAAAGTTCGGAATAGAGGAGTTGCTTTGGAAGGTGACCATCGGGCATCTGCACAACATTCCTGCATTGCAGGGGGCTGGAATGGATGACCCCTGGGGTCCCTTATCAACTATGCCATTTGGCGATTCTATAAGCACCGACATAACTCGGCTGTTTACAACCCCAGGGGTTTCCCCAATGGCTTTCTCCCTGCCCTCACGGCTGCCCAAACCTCACCACGAAGGTGTCTGGAAAATGTGGTGGGCCGCTGGTGTACAATGTCCAAGGGGGCTGGAGTTAAGTGGGGTGGGGGGTGGTGGCAGCCAGCCCCCCCAGTGCTTCCTGCGAAGTTCCCACCAGCCTCTTTCCTCTGTGTAGCTGGAGATGGGGGGCAGGGAGCTCCTCTGAAGCCAGCCCCACTTATGGGCAACTGGAAAGAAGTCAAGGGGTCCAGGTCACCCCCAGAGGAGGAGCAGGTGGGGGGTGTGCCTCTTCCGTGCCCCCCTCCCCGTAACAGAGGAGGAGGAGAGGCAGGAGAGGGGAGACTCTCTGTGGCCACAGAGGACCCCGGAACCGCCGGGAGGAAGACCCCAAACAAATGGGGGCAGAAATATGAGCAGGTCCGACCCACTCAGCTCCCGACCCCCCACCCCCCCCAAAAAAAGAAGGGAAAGAGAGAGAGAGAGCCATCCCAGAGTCTCGGATGCTCCAAAATAAGTAACTTTTTCATTTATTATATTAAACAATAACATTTCTCTTATATTAAACAATAAAACACAGAGCATGGGTTAAAATTCAAACATTCCCCCCCTCCCTCCCGGCAAACCTTCTCTCCTCCCTACTGCCCCCCCCACTCCCCACCCCCTTTGCTATAGGGTAATTCCAAGAGCATAGATACAGTCATGTACATGTCTGGATATATAATACATCAACAGCCGATCTCCTGGTGGGGGGGGAGTGGGGGGGGAGTGGGGGGGCAGCGTGGCCGAGGTCCAAAGGATGTGCCGGGTGGGGCTTCTTGGTTCCCCTTGCAGCAGCAGCAAAAACACAGACACACATCTCCCCCCCCAAAAAAAACCCTCTCTCCCTCCCCACTGTTCCAAATCCCTCTGCCCCCTTGGAGAGACCCCTAAGCTCAATTTGATGCAGAGGACTGACTTTTCTGGTGCCTGAGGTCCGGGAGGGGGCACAGCTGCTCAACCCCCCCCCCAAAAAAAAACATTTCTAAAGAGAGAAGCAATGAAGGGAGGAGAGGACATGAAAGAGAATGCTTTCTCCTCCACCAAAAAATGTAAAGACTTTAAACTCTGTTTAAGAAGGGGACTCTGCAAGCAAGAGACCACTTCAGCCAACGGGTCTACTCTAAGGAGGACTTGGAAGCAGCTGAGAAGAGTTCCTAGCGGAGGGGGGGGCAGGCAGAGGAGAAGAGAGATAGCAGCCGGTTTGCGTCCCACATGAAATGAAGTGGGGGGGCGGGCGACGGCGTGGATATTCAGAGCCACAAGATGAGTGCCTTGGGGTGGGAGGGGGGGTGCGAAAGTGTGGAAAACACTGGTGGCGAAACACCAGAGGAGAAATGGGGGGGGGGCACGTCTCTTTAATACCAAGACCCTGTGACAACTGGATCAACTGGATCGGGAGCCGGGGGGGGGGCGGTTTGGAGGGCCCCGCCATGACCAAAGAACGCTCCTAGGTGGGGGAAGTGCCCCCCACCCTCGCAAAGTGCCCCCCAGCGAACTGCAGTTCTCAGGATTCCCCATGGGCTGTAAAGAGGGGTGCAGAATAGCTCTAAATGCCCCCCACTCTAAATGCACATTCTGGTACCTTTTTCCCCTTGCTATTTTGCGCCGCGCCCCCCCCCCCAAGACGGAGGAAGCCCTGTGTGGGTTTGGCTGCCCCTCCCCGGGGGGGGGGGCTAGGAGCCTTGCCCATCCCTCTCCCCGGGGGGGGGGGGCTAGGAGAAGTTTTGGGGTGCTAAAAGGGAGCCCCACGCTCCCCCCGGGGCCAACCGAAAACCGTGGCTGATTCTGCCAACAGGAAAGGAAACTGAAGAAAACTCTCTCTCTCTCTCATTCGCACACAAACACACAGAGAAATGGGTGCAGGATTAAGACCCCCCCCCCCGGGAGTGTTGGGTTTTTTTTTGGGGGGGGATGCCTGCACACGTATTTCTTGCAGCCCCAAAACGCCACACTCAAGAAGTGAATTGCATTTACCCGTGCCCCCTATATTTGAGAAGCAAGAATTTGAAGCGAGAGCGAGAGAGAAACAGACTTTTTTTCTTTCTTTCTTTCTTGTTTGGCAGAAGCTTGAGACTCTAACCACAAGAGTCGCTCTTTCATTTCCAGATCTTAGGGAGTAAATATATATATATATACACACACAAACACACACACACACACACACAAGAGCGACACACGAGGCCGGCGGATTTACGGGCAGCGCTCAGAGGCAAGGTCCTTCGGCACGTTCACCCCCAGATATATACATATATAAAATCTCCTATATATATCTACATTTCTCTATATCACAAGGGGGTGGGTCGCGTCCCGGAGGGGTGGGGGGCTGCTGAGGAGACGGCAGATGGGGACAATATACACCGGGGGGGGGGGCGGCGAAAATTAAAAATACAAAAAACTGTAATAGATCTGGAGGCTGCGGCGGCACATTTCCCCAGCTTCTCAGCCCGCAAGATGGAGGCGGATGGGGACCCCAAAGGAAGGCGCGGATCTGCTCCTTCCTGGGGTGTGTGTGTGTGGGGGGGGGAGGGACAGGGTGTTCTCCTTTAGGTTCTCCTCCTCCTCCAAAGAAGAACCGGCCGAGGACCCAACTCTCTCCTGAAGCCTTGGCGCCCGAATTTGTCCATTCCGTTTGGAGCTGCTAAGCGGCTGGGCCGAACCCCTCCCCACACAAAGGGGGCTGGTTCTCTGGGTGCTTCTGTGGGCCAATGGGATCTTCCTGCCTGGGGGGGCGGACCCCCGGGGGTGGCCAAAAGGGTGGCCCCGATTCTCCACCGGAGCTGGGAGGGAAGGACGGAGCCAGTCTCGGATCCCACAGCCGTAGGGGGAACGGGCGCCTCGGAGAGGGGGTGGGAGGGCAAGAGAAGCCCCCACCCCACCCGCAATGGGTGGGGAAGGGCGGTGGGGAGCCCTCAGCCCCCCCAGGGCAAAGGCACCGGGGTCAAGAGGCCCTTGGGGAAGATGGAAGGAGGACCGGCCTTCTGGAAGGAGGAAAAGCTGTTCTGGGGAGGGCAAGGGGGCAGAACTTAGGGGGTCCCATCTCTGCACAGAGGCTGGGAAGCTGGAGGCTTTCCTGGCCTGGGGGAGAGGGAACCCCTTCAAGGGGGAGATGCCCCTATTGCAGGAGGAGCAGCCGTCTCAGGGGCTGCACAAGGCCCCCCAACATGCCACTCGGACCCCCACCCACATGCCCAAAAGGAACCTGCTTGCAGCCGCACATTTGCCCCCCTGCTCTCACCCGCGTTGCCCCCCCAGCTCTGGAACGGAGACCCCCCTCTTGCCCCACGGCTCAGAAGACGCTGCTTGGCTTTTCTCAAGACTTTCCAGGATGTTTTTCAGGCAGAAATACAGAGAAAGAGAGAGAGAGAGATATAAACACACCGACCTGCCCTTCGAGGCTGCAACGTATTTTAACTTCCCCCGGTTTCGGTATGAATTGGCGCTGGTTAACCGAACGTTCGAGGCTGCCGGGGGGGCGGGGGCCGTTAGCAGCGGGGTTTTTCCTGGGCGATCAAAGAGAGCGTTAGGAATCGGGGTGCCTGGGGGGTTTTGTGGGGGGAGAGAAAAGGGGGTGCAAAGGAATCCACGTTGAGAGCGCTGCAAAGAAAGGGGGAAAAAGGCAGAGGGGCCTATCTTCCTGGCGCCCCGCCGTGGGGGGAAGGCCTGGGTGGGACCCCCTTCTTTCCCCACCCCCCTGCCCTATGCCCACCCCAAGGCTGGCAGAGCTGAGCAACACCCAAGCCCCCCCCATGGGAGGTTTCGAAGAGCGAGAGGTCCAGGTTCTTTTCCGGCAGGCAGAGGGCAAAAATTAAAAGGAATGGGGGGGAACGGCCGGCTGAGTTCACCAGGGGGTGGGGGAGCAGCTTCTTGGGGGCAGCCCCCCACCTGTCCGTCTGTGCAAGGAGACGGCATCCTCGTGCGAGTCCTGCGTCCTTTTCCCCGCAGAGAGGGGCTTCCCTGCGCCGGATGCGGCGCCACGGAGAGGCGGTTCGCTTCGTCGCGTCGAAAGAACAAAGACCGGGGTCGGCGGATCGGAGACGGTGGTCTAGGGAGCGGCGGAAGGGGAGGAGAGGGAAGCCCCCCCCCGGAGCCCCCTAGGAGGCGGGCATGTCCGCTTTGCTGAGGGCGATGGCCAGCTCAAGGTCCTCCTGCTCCTGCCGCCTCAGCCGCGCCAGGCGCTCCTCCTCCGCCTTCTCGCTCTCTCGCTTCGCCCAGGCGAGTTGCTGCTCCTCATTGCCAAGCTGGGGAGAGAAAGAGAGGGTCGGGATGGATGACCACTGGAGGGCCCCCTTTCCAATTCTCTCCCTAGGGGCCACCATATTTCCTGGCTCCCGGATCATGGGAGGGTCTTTAGCCGCGGGGTTGGGATGGATGACCGCTGGAGGGCCCCCCTTTCCAAATCATCTCCCTAGGGGCCACCATACTTCCGTCATGAGAAGGGATGGTGGGGGCCCCGCTCCTGCTTTCCCTTCCTTCCTCCCCCCCCGAAAAAAGCAGCACCCGGTTCTATTGGGGAAGGGCCCGGTCCCGTCGCACGTCTAGAGCGAGTTTGGGGTTCCCCACGGAGGCTGCATCTGGGGGACCCCTGTGAGGACTGGACTAGCCCCCCTTCAGTTTGACTGGGCTCTCTTTGCCCCGTTTAAATCCTGCCTCGCAGGGGGTTGGTCTAGATGACCCATTGGTGTCCCAGTCCGACTCTCAGAGCTCAGTGCTCTAGCCAGAACTTTGAGGGCAGCTCACACTGCAGGGAGACCCTCCTCCCCCAAAAGCCACGAAGGGCGTGGGAATCAGACTATCGACTCCTAAATGTACCATGTATGGTCTCTCTGTCTCACACCCATACACAGGGCTAAGAGCCAGGGGAACTGCCCGCCACTGGCTGCAAACCCTTTCCCCCTTCCCCGAGGGAAGGCAGCCGGCAGTTCCCCCGATAAAAGAGGGGAGGACCCACACAAAAATCAAGGACATAAGAGGAAGGTTTGCCCAGTTTCAAACAGTGACAGTCCGGAGAAAAAAATATCGTTGAGTTGAGGTTTCTTTGCAAAATCTCCAATGAAGGTTTTTGACTTTAAAAAAATAATAGAAAATTCGACAAAAAAAGCAACGGAGATTTTAACCCATTTTACAAAACTCCGCTATATTTGACAGGTGAATCCCAGCTATGCCTGGGAAATTCTGGACGCATCGTAGGCATAATAATAATAATAATAATAATAATAATAATTTGTTTATACCTCACCCATTTGGCTGGATTTCCCTAGCCACTCTGGGCGGCTCCCAACAGAATAATAATATAATAATAATAATAATAATAATAATAATAATAATAATAATAATAATGCAATAAAACATTTAAATCTTCCCTAAAGGACAGCAAGCCTTATAGCAGCACAATAAGGCTATTCCGCTTATGAAACCTTGCCATTCTTTTAGTTGTTTTAACCTCCTGCTCAGTGACTCTCTGGCTTGGTGTTTTTTTTTTTTAAATAAAGCAAAATAAATCACCGCATCTTGCTTTCACCATTGTATTTTAGCTATTTTAAAAATGCCGGCCCGCAACCGTAATAAACCGAAAACGGCAGCGGCGATTTCACCGGCCCTCCTCCTCCTCCTTTTGCAAAGTCTGGATTTTCGCTGGGGAAATGGATGGGAAGGCTCAGCAAAAAAACCCCCAAAACTCAAGCCAGGAAGGTGAGAAATTTTGAAGGTGCCTCGGAAATTAAAAAAGAAGAAGAAAAAAGAATTAAAAATAAAGCCATCGCAGGTTTTCCTGTTTATCAGCTGAACGCGTCTCTCTCTTTCTCTCTGTGTCAAACGCTCAACGCCAAACCTGCCGTTAGATTAAAGATCCACAACGTGGCTTTGAGTTCCTTTTGCTAACACACACACACACACACACACACACACACACACACTCCTCCAAGACTAATAAGCTGAACGAAATACAGTGGTGCCCCGCAAGACGAATGCCTCGCAAGACGGAAAACTCGCTAGACGAAAGAGTTTTCCGTTTTGGAGGTGCTTCGCAAAACGAATCTCCTATGGGCTTGCTTTGCAAGATGAAAATGTCTTGCGATTTCCTGCTGGTTTTTTCCCCTCCCTCCCCTTTTCTAAGCTGCTAATCCGCTTATCATAGAATCATAGAATGATAGAGTTGGAAGAGACCCCAAGGGCCATCGAGTCCAACCCCCTGCCAAGCAGGAAACACCCTCAGAGCACTCCTGACATCTGGTTGTCAAGCCTCTGCTTAAAGACCTCCAAAGTAGGAGACTCCACCACACTCCTTGGCAGCAAATTCCACTGTCGAACAGCTCTTACTGTCAGGAAGTTCTTCCTAATGTTTAGGTGGAATCTTCTTTCTTGTAGTTTGGATCCATTGCTCCGCGTCCGCTTCTCTGGAGCAGCAGAAAACAACCTTTCTCCCTCCTCTATGTGACATCCTTTTCTATATTTGAACATGGCTATCATATCAGCAGATCAGCCGCTAAAAGCCACTAATAGTGCTAATCCGCTAATCCGTCAATGGGCTTGCTTCGCAAGACGAAAAAACTGCTAGACGAAGAGAATCACATCTTTTCATCTTGCAAGGCACCACTGTAATTAAGACGCTAGGCAGGGCATCTCTCGCTGCAAGGAAGGAGATTCACACATTTCAGTCCCTCCTGAAACCAGCCCTTTATTGCAAAACCTTGAGGACTAGAGTCTTAGCTTACGGAGCAACGCGATAATACGCCCCAAACATTTCCAGGAAGGGGATTCCCCCCCCAAACATATCCCCAACTCAGGAGAGAAAGGGAGAGCGCTCTCCACGACCAACATCCCCAAGCAAACAGCACCAGACTCACAGCTTAATAGAGTGGTCCCTTGGCTCTCAGACTTAATCCGTTCCAAAACCAAAGCGTTCCAAAACCAAGGTGCACTGCTTTCCCATAGAAAGGAATGCAAAACGGATTAATCCGTTCCAGACTTTTAAAAACAACCCCTAAAACAGCAATTTAATGTGGATTTTACTATCTAACGAGACCATCGACCCATAAAACGAAAGCAAGAATCAATGTGCTGTGCTATAAAATAAACAAGGCATTATTGTAGATGATAAAAATTAAATTTACCTGCACTGATGATAGTCATTGTTTGGATGGAGGGCTTTTATCCATTTCCGCAGTCACACAATCAATCAATCAATCAGTAGCTGAACTGGGTTCCACACAGTCACAAAAACAAATGAACCGAAAAAGCCTCAGAAAAACCCCCGCAAAATAAAAAGCGAAAATGAAAGAGCCAAACTTAATCCGTTCCAGAAGTCCGTTTGACTTCTGAAATGTTCGGAAACCAAGGCTCTGACTTCTGAAATGTTCAGAAACCAGCTTCTGAGTCGCGCAGGCGCCCTGGAAACAATAGCCGACAGCCACGTCGGATGTCCGGCTTCCAAAAAACGTTCGAAAACCGGAACACTCACTTCCGGGTTTTTGGTGTTTGGGAACCAAGGCGTTTGAGAACCAAGGTACCACTGTAATAATAATAATAATAATAATAATAATAATAATAATAATAATAATATATGCCGCCCATTTGACTAGGTTGCCCCAGCCACTCTGGGCAGCTTCCAGCGAATCAAAACCCTGGGGACATACAGAGGGATTAATGCAGAACTACGGAGGAAGCGGGTTGGTCTAGATGGCATTTGGGGGTCCCGTCCAACTACAGTTCTATGGGTCTATGGGAGGAGAGAGGGATTTGGGGGGAACTAAGAGATAGAAACTGCCAGAGGGGGGAGAGGGAAGGGAGAGGAGGATGAGGGGGGAGGAGGAAGAGGATGAGGAGGGGGAAACGACCCCAAAAAGCCCCCCGCCCCGTTTTTTCTTTTCTTTTTCCATCCAGATCGAAGGAACGTCAACTTACAGAGGTGAAGTCAGCAAATCCCGTGGAGGAAGGGTCCTTGGGAGCTTTGCCTGCCGAGGGGGGAGAAAATCCGTCTCTCCCCCTAAAAAGGTCCCCAAACCCCTTTCTACTGTGAAAGGGGTCGCTGGTGTCGGCCCCGAACGGCCGAAACAGGTCGGGGGGCTTGTCAAAATCGGAAGAGCCGACATGGATGACAGGAGGAGATTTACCTGGAAAAGGTCGAGAGAGAGAGAGAGAGGGAACGAGAGAAAGAAAGAGAGAGAAGAAAAAAAATGGGGGGGGGGACGAGGAAGAAAAGGAGAGGGAGGGGTTGGGGAGAAACGAGAGGAAGAAAGGGAGAGGTTACTTACCATAAGGGGCAAGGGGGGGCAGTGGTTGGAGGGGGGGTGTCTAGGGAAGCCCACCTAACCCTAAATTGGCAGCTCAGGAACCCCCCCCCCCAGCTTTTGCCTAGAATTCTGCTTCGCACAGCCAAATCCGCAACAATGCCCCCCTCTTTTCCCGGCCAAAAAAATCCTGAAATTGAGGCACCAAGCCTGCTCAAATGTCTCCCATCGTCCCCCCGCCTCCCCAAATTCAACCGGGGGGGCACGCGCCAAGTCCCCCCAGACCCCCCAAGGTCATGCCTCGGACTCATCCGCCCCGCAAATAGAAAGTGGGGTTTTTAAGGGGGTGGGTCAGCTCTGCAGCTAGCGATAGGCATATTTCGGCGTTTGACAGCTTTGGGTTTTTTTCTGGGGAGGGGGAGACGGGATTCTCGCTGCCTCTCGCTCCCCGAAAAGCCCAGAGGACCCACATGAGGGTTTGGGCAGCGGTTGAGGACTAGCGACTTGCGGGCTCGGGCACGAGGGTGGCACCCTAGAATCGCAGAGTTCGAAGGGCCCTCTAAAGGTCGTCCAGCCCAACCCCCTTGGAGGGAGGGGTCCTGCCCACAGCCGTCCCTGGTTCTCTCTCTGCCACCCCGACCCAGTAGGCAGCCGCAAGCCTGGAACTTGGCCAGGCGACGTTTTCTTCCCCACTTCCCTTTCTCAAAGCGAGACTGGCGCCAGGCTGGCAGAGAGGAACCGGGAGAGGCCGAGGTTTCGCACAAAAAAGCAGCCGCTCTGGTTCCCTTTCCTCGATTGGGCAGTTTTTCCTTCGCCCTCTTTTCAGCTGCGGGAAAAGGGGCTCCCCCTCTGCCCCCGGTGAAACACCTGCGGTGATGGTGGCCCCTGTACCCCCAAAATTAGCCGATTAATTCAGAGCAGGGAAGAGTCCCAGGCGGCATTAGAAACCCAGATATATAATCTCATCGCCTTAAACCTGGGCACAATGCAATGTCTAGGAGCTGTCCTCTCCCCACGATGGGACATATTATTATTATTATTATTATTATTATTATTATTATTATTATTATTATTATTATTATTTCTGTTTCTATACCGCAAAGAACAGATCTCAAAAGCGGTTTGCAAGCACGTCGAAACGTCGGAAAAAACCACCCGGAATAAACCGAACTCAAGCTCCGCGGGAAAACATTCCAGGTCCTTTTCTCTAAGATATACGATACGATATACGATATCTTTACTGACATTGTCCCCTACAGAACAATGAAATTGAAAATCTAAATAAAACATTCAAAACCCCCTAAAAACTCCGAAACCCCATTTTAAAATACAATATACTACAGGGGCGTTTCGCTTCCCCCAGCCTCGGACCCGGTGCCCAAAGATCTCCGCGGGGGCCGCCAGGGGACCCACAAACAGTGCTTTTCTCTGGGGGGGCACAGGGGTGCGCATACCCCTAAATGTTTTGCGAATCTTTGTCCTTTTGTCCATCTGCCGTATTTGTCCCAATCTGAATGACAAAACCGGCAATTTTCTTGAGTCAAAATGAGAGTACCCCATAACATTTTTTAAAAGGAAAAAAAAATGCACCAGTCGTGAAACACAGCTGGATGGTTTCGGTGCAGGTTCTAAGCAACTGGGAGCCCCTGGCCTGATCCGCAGCACGGCACTGGTTTGGGGCTGCATCAATAGGAGTCTAGCATCTAGATCAAGGGAAGTAATAGTGCCACTGTATTCTGCTCTGGTCAGACCTCACCTGGAGTACTGTGTCCAGTTCTGGGCACCACAGTTCAAGAAGGACACTGACAAACTGGAACGTGTCCAGAGGAGGGCAACCAAAATGGTCAAAGGCCTGGAAACGATGCCTTATGAGGAACGGCTAAGGGAGCTGGGCATGTTTAGCCTGGAGAAGAGGAGGTTAAGGGGTGATATGATAGCCATGTTCAAATATATAAAAGGAGGTCACATAGAGGAGGGAGAAAGGTTGTTTTCTGCTGCTCCAGAGAAGCGGACACGGAGCAATGGATCCAAACTACAAGAAAGAAGATTCCACCTAAACATTAGGAAGAACTTCCTGACAGTAAGAGCTGTTTGACAGTGGGATTTGCTGCCAAGGAGTGTGGTGGAGTCTCCTCCTTTGGAGGTCTTTAAGCAGAGGCTTGACAACCATATGTCAGGAGTGCTCTGATGGTGTTTCCTGCTTGGCAGGGGGTTGGACTCGATGGCCCTTGGGGTCTCTTCCAACTCTAGGATTCTGTGATTCTATGATTCTATGGGGTGGAAAGGAAACCCAGCCTGAGCAAGGTTTCTCCAGCCCAGCCGTGATACCACCCAAAAGGGAGCCCTGCAGCAGCGTCGGATCCGGCCCAAGGAGGCCCGCTCTTAAGACCTGTCCCCAGGCAGCGGCCAAACCATATTCGCCCGGAGGAAAACCTCCTTGTTCTAAGATAGACTGGCTCTGTCCATGGAGGTTCCGCTTGGGAGTCGTGAAAAAGAAGGGCTCTGCCCGATTATTGGGCCAAAAGGGGACCCGTTTAGTCCAGCCTTGTGTGTCCCCCCCCCCACCGGACGCCCCTCCAAAGGAAAGCTAGCCCCCTAACAAGCAGAACCGGAACAACTCTGCTACACGGTGAGGCTCGGGCGCAAAAAAACGACAACAGTTCTCTGTTTTTCCCCTGCCCCAAGCAAACTTCTTCTGCCTCCACTGTTAATATTTCAGCCCCTGAGAACCAGCTTCGCCGGCGGGTGTGGGAACCAGGTACCCGGTCCTTCGCAGAAGAGGTGTTAACCACCGAGAAACAGACGATATGCCAACTTTGCAAAAGGGTGCCTTTTCAGCAATGCCTCCCGAGCGAAAAAGCCTCGAGATCAGCAGCCGCCGCTGCACACCCCCCCCCCATGCAAGAAAACAGACTGTCAACGCGTCGCCCCCAGGCCTTAATTTCGGCCGCACAACCTCCTCGCGGCCGATGGAAACTCAAACACAAGGCACGCCTCTTGCTTGGACCTTTGGTGGAAAGCCACCGAGCTTTTAGCCTCGCGAGAGATTGAATGTCTTGCCCTGGCTGGACTTGAGGGACGATGCCAACAGATGCCACACAGAAAGCGTCCCTGCAGAGATGGCAGCCCTGAATCGGTGGCGCATGCCCTTCTGGCTTGCCCTCTTGAGGAATGAGATTATCACCCCTCTTTTACTGTCCATTCCGGGTCGCCCAGCCACTGCCCCAGGGTCCTTTCTCTTGGCAGATCCAGATGAGCAGAGGACGGCAAAGGTGGCAAGGCTTTTAGCCGGGGCAATCAGAATAAGACCCACCACTTGACCATGGATTCAAAGCCCTAAAATGTATTTTATATAATTGACTTTTTATTTCTGTTCTTTGTATATCGCCTTGTTGTTTTATTGCGATGGCCGGCGGCCGGCGCAAATAAAGATTAATTCACCAAGCGTCGTGTCACACGGAACATCCTTGCGCTGCGGTGAAAATGGACGTCGGCCGGCTTCAAGCCCCCAACGGCAGACCAAAAAAAAGGGGGGTTCTGGAAGCTGCTTGTCCATGCACAGGGGACCCCAGAGGCCATCCAGCCCCACCCTCCAATCTGTGCTGATCTTACAACGGCAGAATCCTTGGAAGACCACCTTCCTTGCTCCCTGGGCCCTTTAGCCTTCCCTGCTCCAAATTATATCACCCCTCCCTCTTTCACCCCCTCCTCAGAGGAGAACTGTAGTTCACCCCTCGCAGAGCTACAATTCCCAGGACGCTTACCAAACTACAGTTTCCTGGATTCTAATTCCCCCCCCCCCTTGGAAGGGGTGTACTTTAAATAAAAGGGGTGTACGCAGGCTTGGCTTCCAGCCCCCCTCCACCCGCCATCCTGGCCCACCCCACTTTAAATGGGGCACACCCAAAACTGGACTCAGCCTCACCAGCACAGAACAAGGGTGAACTCCGTGGGTTCTGCCCCAGATCGGAGCGTTAGATCCTTAAACCAGGGTTGCGATCGCCAAAATGGAACATCAGTTGCCATTTTGGGGGGCAAGATGGCTCCGAAATCTTATTTTCCAAAGGATGGATTCTCAGTTAAATATCTGGCTAGTTCATAGCTGAGTTGAGCTTTGAGAACTTAAAAGAAGAAAAGTCGCTTTATCCAGGGACAGTCTGCCTAGATATTGGCTTATTCCTGCCTTTTTCTGAATGGTGACACAGGCCATTCATAATGTAGGAATATTCTCCCCAATGGTGAGAAGGGGAAAGCGAAGACAAGCGACAATTCGCTATCCCGCTGGGGAAAGCATTTTTTGGTCCCCGAAATTCATTCCGGTTGTGCGGATAAAATATCAGATGGAATGCTACAAGGTGGGGTCTTAAGGGTGTGAAAAGGGGCCAGATCCTAGGACTCCCCCAAATGGCAGGGACGTCAGGCGCTGTCCTGGCTCCTGGGCATCTTTACTCGGTGGGCGACGGGTGCAAAACGCGGCTGGCGGGTTTCGAACGCTGACCACAACAAAGCAAACTCGCGAACCCTGGAGGTCGGCATCCAAAAACCGGCCGAGCTAAAGACCTCCGCAAAGAAGCAGCTTATGGAACTACCCGTCAAAGTTTCCCAGAACCAGCAGCACCTTCTGAGACCCCCTTTCCAAGGTGCCTGGGCCAAGCAACCCGCCAGCCGGGAACAAATTTGCCTGCCGCAATCGCAGTTCAGCAGCGGTCAAAGTGCCTCCGGCCAGACTCTCTGGCCCACGGAAGGAAGGGGGTCCGTCAAACGGAGAGTGGGCCTGAGCTGCAGAGCACATTCAGGGCTGCAGCAAGGCCCCGATCCCATGCACAAACACCGTGCTCTACACCCCGGCCCCGGAGTCTTGAACCGCAGCCCACTGCCCTCCTGAGGTTTCTGGCGACCGGCGTTTCGACTGTGGAGGCCGAGCCATTCTACCTAGGAGCCTCCTCCTCGAATCAGTCTAACCCAGGTTGGCAGCCGCTTCCTGTGGCAGGGAGTCCCACAGTCCAGCCCTACACCTTCTTTACGAAAGTGTCTCGTACCGAATGCAAACTGCAAAAAGGACTCTTACGAATCGAAAGCGGCCGTATGCGTCTTCCCTCGCTCGTTTGCTTCGTATCGTGCTCTCTCACACACACAAATCCTCAAAGAAAAACACAACCCGGCGCTTTATCCACCCTGAGCCCCTCAATATTCAGCATAGCGGGAGTTCTAGCGCCAGGAGCGAAGGCTGTGCGTCATTCTACAAATTTCTATCCCGTCTCCTCTCTTCCCGAAACTAAGAAGCCCCAAACGCCACGTGCTTTTCTCGTTCCCTTTTCCCCAACCCCGACGGTCTCCTTTCTCGGGGCAGGGGGGTCCTTTGCAGGACTGGCAGCCCCTGCCCCGTCCGGGCCGCAGGAGGTGGCCGCCACCCCCCCCAAGGCAGCGGCGGCTGTGCCTGGTTGGCGGCGCAGGCCGGGGCCCTGATATTGCTGGTGAGCGCCGACCGCAGAGAGAGGAAGTGGCGGAGGGTGGGGCGGCTGCAGATGGTCCCACGATGGTGGTGGCAGCAGCCCCGGGGAGGCTTCGCAATCACTGACACCCACACAGAGACTTCCGGCCCCTTTAAAGAACCAGAATAATACACACACACACACCAGAGAGAGAGAGAGAGAGAGAGAGAGAGAGAGAGAGAGAGAGGAGGGGAAAAATAAAATCTGTTTTTCTCTTTTTGACGCTCAACAGCTTTTACCTAGAAGCTAGTTAGCGGCGAGGACGGAGATCTCTTATCAGCAGCCGGTGCAAAAAAGCAGATGAAATGGAGGGAAGACAGGAACGAAAGAACAGAGGAGGTGGAGGAGGAGGCAACTCCGAATAACCGCTTTTGAACTCTCGGGGCTCGGCCGGGGAAGGGTCCAGCCCCGGTGCAACTTCCTCGCCAGCGCAGCAGCAGCAATTGGATCGGGCCCCTGGGGCCCCATGGCCGGCCAGGTGACCCCAAAATGTAGCACCAACTCCCCCCCCCCTGCTGTCTTCAGCAGCTGGGGTTTCCTGCCTCCAACAGGGGAGCCAGGATTGGTGCAATTCTATGCCCCGCAGGGTCTGGACACTAGTTAAAGCCACCGTATTTTTCGCTCTATAAGACGCACCAGACCACAAGACGCGCCTAGTTTTGGAGGAGGAAAACAAGGAAAAAAATATTCTGAATCTCAGAAGCCAGAACAGCAAGAGGGATCGCTGCGCAGTTTTGATTCAAACAGTTTTGATTTAAACCGATTTTGACTTAAACTGTGATTTAATTTAAACCATGATTTAAACCGATTTGATTTAAATCAAACCCACCCTGGCCCGATATTCCCCCCCAAAAAACCCCCAACACACTGCCCAGAGTTTGGCTGCAGACCGGCAAGCATTCTAGTAAAAAGCAAGGGGGGGAAAGAGTGCAATGGGGGGGCAAGTGCATGTCTGAGAGAAAGAGAGAGGGAGGGAGAGAGGCCAATCCCCCCACCATGGAAAGTCCAAGACGAAGGCAGCCCCCACCCCGCCCTCCGTGACGGCCGGCCACCCCTTCCCCGGCACGAAGTTGGGGGTGGGGAGGAGGACCGCAGAGAAGACTCACCACTGGGCGGTTTGGGCCTGGGAGGCAAGCCTTTCTTCGGAGGGAGGGCGGGGGTGTCTAGCTTGCCCTTAAAGGGGTCGTCCGGGAAGCCCCCGAAAGAGGAGGCCGAGAACGGGTCGGAAGCCGGCGGCTGCAAAGAGAGAGACAGAGAGAGGCAGAAGCGGAAAGGGGGCTTGCAGAGAGAGGGAGGGGCAGGGAGGAGGAAGTGGGGGGCTCGGGGGTGACAGAGGCAGACCCAGAGAGGGGCTGGTTTGCAAGCAAGAGAGCGAGGAGCCAGGCGGAGCCAAGCTTTGCAACAGCTGGGAAAGGGCTGCAGGTCTGCCCCCCAAAACGGAACAAAACCACGAGGAAATGGGGGGGGTGTTTCGGGTCCTCGGCTAACCCCCCCCGCCCGTCAATCACCTGACATGGGGGGGCAGGCTGACTCCGACACGGGCCGGTCGCAACCAGAGGAGACCTGGCGGACATCCGCCCCCAAACTCAGCACCGGCTCGCGAGTAGTAGACCCGCTGAAACGGGTTTAAATTCTTTAAAACTGTTTACTGGATTTCCAATTTTCTTTTACAAAAAAACTCCCTCCAGCCCTGCTTTTTAAAGGACTGCGCCAGCATGAGCCCCTGGGAACTCTCTGCCTCATGACACAGACTCTTTCCGGCGCCCGCCTAAAGGCGTTCTCGTTCAGACAAGCCCCCCAGGACGTTAAGAAAGTTGGCGCAATTTTAATCTGTTTTAATATTTCAACTTTTGAATGGTTTCCCCCACCCCAATATAATTATTACCGAATTTCCATTTTTTTCACAAATCAAATAGCTAAGTCTTTTCCTGTACTGACTTCCCACCTCCGCTCTCTTCTACTCTCAAATTCTCAGCTGTCACTAAAACCCCCTCTAACGTCCTTTAAAAAGTTGGCGCAATTTCAATCCGTCTCATTGTTTTGAATTTTGTACGTTTCTAAAGCGCTGCTGCAAAACATTCCTTGGTTTTTATCGCCTCATCCTTTCGCAAACTACTTTAAGGTGTTTTTCGGTTGTTTTTGCAACAAGGCGATGTGCATGGATTTCATGAAATGCAAAGAAAGAACGGATCTTGGGCCCATTCATTTCAGCACATCTTCTTCCATGATAACCAAACACCAAAACCCCAAAATTAATGTTTCGGTTTTTAGGACGTTTTTCAGAAGCCGAACGTCCAACGTGGCTGTCGGCTCTTGTTTCCGGGGCGCCTGCGCCAATCGGAAGCTGCACCTCGGTTTCCGAACATTTCTGAAGTCAAACGGACTTCCGGAAGGGATTAAGTCTGGCGCTTTTGTTTTTGCTATTTATTTTGCGGTTTTTTTATTTTGCGGCTTTTTCGGTTCATTTGTTTTTGTGAGTGTGTGGAACCCAGTTCAGCTACTGATAGTCTGGAACGGATTGATCTGTTTCGCATGACTTTCTACGGGAAAGAGCGCCTTGGCTTTGGAACGCTTTGGTTTTGGAACGGATTAAGGGACCACTGTGTGTTTATTTTTGGCTGGATTTCTGAACGAAAAGCAGACATTTAACGTTTTTAATTTAAATGGAACGGGGCTGCGGGAAAGGTTCTCTCATGCCACCCTGTGGCAGAAAAGCGTTTCAGCCGCTAAGACTGGAGATTCCCTTCTGCTAGATCATGGGTAGGCAAACTAAGGCCCGGGGGCCGGATCCGGCCCAATTGCTTTCTCAATCTGGCCTGTGGACGGTCTGGGAATCAGCGTGTTTTTACATGAGTAGAATGTGTGCTTTTATTTAACATGCATCTCTTGTGGGGCTAAGGAATTCGTTCGTTTTTATTTTTAAAATATAGTCCGGTCCCCCACAAGGTCTTAGGGACAGGGGACCGGCCCCCTGCTGAAAACATTTGCTGACCCCTGTGCTAGATCCGCCTCTCCTCTCTCTCTCTCTCTCACACACACAACATCCCTGCGAGGCAGGGCTGGGCCGAGGGAGAGGAGAGGGCGCTGATAATTCCTAGATGGAATCAAGGGAGCCTTCGCCACCTAAGCATGCAAGGCTGGAGCTGTGGGGAGGAGGGGGCCAAAGCTGCGCCCCCCCCATCCCAATGAACCCTACTCCCCAACTTAACCCCCCCCCCAAATAAATCAAGTTTCCAGTACAACTGCACCTTGGTTGTCAAACGCCTTGGTACTCGGATGTTTTGGCTCCCGAACGCTGCAAACCCGGAAGTGAACGTTTTTCAGAACCCGAACGCCCGACGCAGCTTCCGATTGGCCGCAGGAGCTTGCCGCGGCCAATCGGAAGCCGCGCCTCAGTTCCCGAACGTTTTCGGAAGTCGGACGGGCTTTCCGGTCGACTGTATTTGCAGAACCAGAGATAGGAGGGGAAACGCGTCGGCGTTGCTGACCTCCTTTTTCTTTTGCGAGTAGTTTTGTAGTGTTTTATTTTCACCCCACCCCTTAAAAAAACCCCAGGGTTACAGGACCTGACAGGAAGTGGGTCACAGGCTGGGCAAGATTTGCTGGGGGGGGGATTCTGCCCCTGCGGAGGGAACTCAAGAGGAGGGAATTTGGGGATTTGTAAAGTCGGGGGGGCTAAGCGGCCGCCCCAAATCTGGGGAGGGAGAAGGGTTTACCTTCGACATCCGGCTGAAATCGGCGAAGCCTTCGCTGCCGCCGCCCCCGCCGCTGTTGAAACTGCTGCTCCCGAAGGGATCTAGCGTTCCAAAAGGATCTGAAATCAAAAAGGGGGGTGGTCAGTGGATTCCCGTTCCTAGACTTTGCCGGTTCTAAAGACGCAGGCTGGAGGGGCTCCCTGTTGGGACCCTCCGGTAGGCAGCCCTTGTTCTCCCCCCCCCCAGTAACTCACAAGCCGCCCCCCAAACCCCTGAACCAAACAACCACCCTCCTGCACAGGGCTCCCCCCTTCCAGAATTCACACCCCACCGGTGTTTCTTCTGCAAGAAATGAATGCCGGGCAGCTTAACAGAAGCATCGGACCCGAGTTTGAATCCTTGGAGGGCGAGGACAGGGGGGTGGACGGACACCCGATGCCGTGGGGCAACCCCCCCCCCCCCGCCGTGGGCTTACCTGGCCCTTTCAGAGCGGTGGCGACGACACTCGGAGACTGGAAGGGGTCGCTGTTTTCAAATAAGTTTGCCTAAAGGGGCAGAAGAACGAGGGTTTCACGGCAGGGCCCCCCAAGCAAGCTGGGCTTAGGATCCTGCGGCCCCGAGGGACCCCCCTGAACGAAACAAAGCCGTCAAGGGGAAAGCCCCCCCTCCCACCGGAAACGTCCTCACCTTGGAGGGCAGCGTGGGGTTTTTGGAGAAGGGGTCGGCGGTGAACGGATCGCTCTTCTCGGGCTTCTTGAAGAAATCGTCGGGCGCCGCTGCAGCGCGGAAGGGATCGCTTTCCTTAAACGGATCTCCGCCGAAGGGATCTGCGGGGAGAGAGCGAATCGTTCACCGGAGAGTGAAGAGGGAGGGAAGGAGGCAGCCGGCCTCTCCGGGAGGCGAGAGACTGACACCCGTCCCCACACCGCTGCAGAGGCCTTTTGGGATTCCGGGGTGAAAGACTAAATTTGGGGTTTGTGCGCAAGAGCAGGGGGAGCAAAGGCGACACCGGAGCAGCAATTCGAGGACTGGCACACGTATCAGCATCGATTTTGCTAGGGGGGTTAAATTATAAGGACCCGTGGACGGTTAAGTCTAGGCCAAGGCGACTCTGGGGTTGCGGCGCTCATCTCGCTTTCAGGCCGAGGGAGCCGGCGTTTGTCCACAGACAGCTTTCCAGGTTGTGTGGCCAGCAGGACTAAACCGCTTCTGGCGCATGGCGGAAAACAGAGCGCACGGAAACGCTGTTTACCTTCCCACCGCAGCGGTACCTATTTATCTACTTCAAATCTCCCTTTGGGCCCATCACTGCCTCTCTGCCTGACTCAGTGAGGTTACAAGGAACCAGGCAGGGGGCCTTCTCGGTGGTGGCGCCCTCCCGCCAGATGTCAAGGAAATAAACAACTCTCTGACTTTTAGAAGACACCTGAAGGCAGCCCTGTTTAGGGAAGCTTTTAATGGCTTAATGTCTTTTTAATCTTTTGTTGGAAACAGCCCAGAGTGGCTGGGGAGACCCAGACAGATGGGCAGGATATAAATAATAAATTATTCTGATTATTCTCTCACCTGCCACCACCGCTGCCGCAACCACGGGGGCCTGCTCCGCAAAGGGGTCGTTCTGAAAGGGGTCACCTGGGCGAGGGAGGAAGAGAGAGAGGGGGGCGCGGTTAAGAGGAACCAGGCCAGGATGATGATGATGGGAGACTGTTCAGGGCCCGCTGCCCCCCGTCGCCACTCACTGCCTCTGAAGGGGTCTGCGCCCTTGAAGGGGTCCGTCCTGAAAGGGTCTTCCGCCTGGAAAGGGTCCGCGGGAAGCTCCTGCGTGTGTCCGCTGAACAGGAGGGCCTTGTTCTTGAACGGGTCATCCTGCCAAGACGAGGGGGGGGAGAGAAGGGAGTCAGACACAAAACAGACCACCAAAGGTTCACGTCTGAGTCGTAAGAGTCGGACGGGACCCCCGGCTAAAGGATCCTGATGACCTCTGCTGAGAAACCCCCAAAGAATCATGGAATTGCAGGTGTGCAGAGACGGGAGGGCCCTCTTGAGGTCCTGTAGCCCAACCCCTGCAAGGCAGCAATGGCAGCTAATTTGCTTAACTGGCTTTGTGTTTCTAAATCGCCACGGAAGTCGTGGTGAAGGGCCAGAGAGAAGACTTAATAATAATGGTGATTATAATATTCTCGGTTCCAGGGACGCCCTCCCTGCTTCAGCCTTAAAATAGTAATTTATATAAATAATAATTTATTATCTATCCCCTGCCCACCTAGCTGGGTTTCCCCAGCAACTCTGGGCGGCTCCCAACAGACTATTAAAAACACGATAAAACATCAAACATTCAAAACTTCCCTCGATAGGTCTACCTTGGCTCCCAGTGTACGTTTCTGAGCGCAATTCAAAGCGTCAGTGCCGATCTTGAAAGCCCCACACAGCGCCTCCAACCCCATCGTCCAGCCCGGACGCCGGGGTCCATCTCCCGAGGGCCTTCTGGCGGTTCCCTCGGGGCAGGAAGTGAAGCTACAGGGAGCCAGGCACAGGGCCTTCTCGGTGGTGGCCCCTGCCCTGTGGAACTCCCTCCCACAAGATGCCAAGGAAATTTTAAAACACCTGACTTTTAAGAAGACATCCGAAGGCAGCCTTGTATAGGGAAGTTTTCAATGCTTGGTGTTAAGCTTTTTATACGTGCTGGAAGCTGCCCAGAGTGGCTGGGTGGTCGAGATACAAATAATAAAATCATTATCATTGTTGAGCAAAGGCTGCTCCCGAGAGGAATCGGCCCGGCGCCTCACCAGGGTCCCGAACCTGCCGCCCCGCTCCTTCTGGGGGTTCCCCTCGTTCAGATCCGCCAGGTTGGTCATGCTGCCGCCAAGCACCCCGTTCAGGGCTTCGTTGTACTGGTCAATGCCCCGGTGGGCTTCTTGCTGGCTCTCTTGCAAGCGGGACAGCTTGCTCCTCGCCTGCGGGGGGACAGGGCGGAGAAAAATCAATGATAAACTTGGGGGGGATATAGTCTTATGCACGGAAAAATAGGGTGGTCTGTAAGCATAGATGTGTAATGTATAAAGCGGTTTGAATTCCCTTTTGTGCCGTCTGCTTGGCCTCTGCTACTTCCTCCTACCGATAGGGAACCCACTTAAGGACTCTAGATGCGCTCTAGGAGATTTATTCTCATAGCAAAGAACATGCAAAGATGTCCTCTATTTCCTAAATAACTCGTAGCAAAGATCTGCCTGGTCCAGTCTCACGTTTCTCACACTGCATAACCAGATATTACATCTGGAGATTGCAGAAACTACAAGTTGAAAAGTTTTGGAGCCTGAGCTCGCTTGGTTTCCTCTTCCCTCCTCGTCCCTCTTTCCTTTTGTGCTGTCTGCTTGGCCTCTATTATTTCCTCCTACCAATAGGGAACCCACTTATGGACTCTAGACAGGCTCTTGGACACCCCAAAAGGGAAAAAGGGCAGATTTTTTACTTATAACAAGAGCATGCAAGGATGTCCTCTATTTCCTAAATAACTCCTAGGGAAGATCTGCCTGGTCCATTTTCTCACATTGCATAACCAGATATTACATCTGGAGATAGCAGAAACGACAAATTGAAGAGTTGGAGCCTGAGCTCGCTCGGTTTCCTCTTCCCTCCCCATCCCTCTTTCCTTTTGTGTCGTCTGCTTGGCCTCTGTCGTTTCCTCCTACTGACGGGGAACCCTCTTAAGGACTTTATATTGGCTCTGGAATACCCTATACCCATTTATGGACTCTATAGGGGCTCCTGATACCCCATAAGGGAAAAGGGGCAGTTAAAAAAATATATATAACACAGGAAAGACCCATGCGCATCCCAGGCACGGCCGCCGTTCAAGGAAACACCTGCGGAAATTTGGGCGCAAGGTCTTGGCCCTGGGGGGGGAAAGGGGTGTCCCCTGAAGTCTGCCCCTGTTTGGGTTCCTGCCTCCCACCTGGTTGATTTCCTCCTGAGTGGACTTCAGAGACTTGATGATGGTTTCCAGCTGGACTTTTCCGGCCTGAATGCTCTGTTCCAGCTGAGACTCTTCCTGCTGCAGCCGGCTGAGCTCCGACTTCGCCCGGCTGATGTCGTCCTCCTGGGATCTCAGGTCCGACTCCTGAGACTGGATCTGCATCTTCAGCGACGAGATCTGGAAGGGCAAAGGCGGTCTTGAGGGGGGGGGAGAGACCCGGTTCGCGAGAAGAGGAGGAGGGCGGAGAATGTACACGCGTTGCAGGGCCTTCTCAGTGGTAGCACCCGCCCTCCCGTCAGATGTCAAGGAAAGAAGCAACTCTCTGACTTTTAGAAGACATCTGAAGGCAGCCCTGTTTAGAGGAGATTTTAATGACTGATGTTTTAATGTATTTTTAATCTCTTCTTGGAAGCTGCCCGGAGTGGGTGGCGAAACCCAGCCAGATGGGCAGGGTATGAATGAATGAATGAATGAATGAATAAATAAATAATAATAATTATTATTATTATTATTAAGCTTGCATAAAATACGCAGGGATTTGCATTTTGCCAAATGAACAAGAGAAGAGGGGAAGGTGTTGGAGTTTTAAGGTTGTGCGAATGAACATTCCAAAATGTAAAACAGAAAATTTAATAAACATTATGGGGTTGGGAAAGAGAATACACTTTAACAGATGATGCAAGGCTCCCCCCAAAATTACGGATAGGCAGCCGTTCTGCAAGGCAAGTGCACACACACCCTGACCGGTAAAATCTCTGTACGGAGCACGGTATGTATGTACGTATAAATAACTTATCTGTTTATAATTTATCTATTTTATTTATTGAATTTATAATTTATCTGTTTATAATTTACTTTATTGAATGAATTTATAACTTATCTGTTTATATTTTACCCGCTTTATTGACTGAACTGATAAATCATAAACAAGACGGATTATACAACTTCAATAAATAAAACAAAAACAGAAACGGAGTTGGGAAAACAAAACCACAGAGAGGAAAAAACACCCAACTCTTAGAAACAGAAGGGGAAAGGGGGGTGGAATCCTATGGCAGGGAGTTCCGCCGGTTTCCCACGTGCTGTTTCCGTGTTGCGTGGGGGCACAAGGAGCGTGGGCAATTCCCGGCCCCCCAACTCACCACGTGGGTCTCCTCCTGGCACTTCTGCCGGACGTCGCTCAGCATGTCCTTGAGCTTGGCTTTCTGCTGCTCCATCTCGTCCAGGCGGCCTTGAGCCTCTTGCTTCTGCGCCTCCAGCTCCTGCAGGCTGCTGGTCTCCCGGTCCAGGTCGTTCTGAAGCTCCTGCGGAGGAGGAAGAGAAGGCGGCTTAGGGGGCCGGGTAGCGCGGGATTTACGTAGAAGCTAAGCAAGCTCTAGCTTAGGGCCCCACCCTCTTGGGAGCCCCCAAAAAATTGAAAGGGGAAAGAAAACCACTGGATGTACATTTCCAAAATACTATCTATCTATCTCTCTATCTCTCTCTCTCTCTCTCTCTCTCTCTCTCTCTCTCTATCCAGCTATCTCTCTCTCTCTCTCTCTCTCTCCAGCTATCTATCTATCTATCTATCTATCTATCTATCTATCTATGCCAGTGCCAGATTTACATATAAGCTAAACAAGCTCTAGCTTAGGGCCACACTCTCTTGAGGGCCCCCAAAAACTTAAAGGGGAAAAAACACTGGATGTACATTTCCAAAATATTATCTGTCTGTCTGTCTGTCTGTCTGTCTATCTATCTCTATTTATCTTATCGGTGGTTGCAAGAACAAATGGTCCCTATATTCTGAACAAAATGCTTGTTTAACCTGGAGGTAGGCTGTATGAATTTATTGCTTAGTAATGATTTGTTGGGTCTCTGGACCGTAATAAAGATTGATGATGATTATCTATCTATCTATCTATCTATCTATCTATCTATCTATCTATCTATCCATCTATCTATCTACCTATGCCAGTGCCAGATTTACGTATAAGCTAAACAGGCTATAGCTTAGGGCCCCCCTCTCTTGGGGTTTAACGGCTGGGATAAGCTCAATAGGTAGAGCCTGAAACTCTTTGATCTTGGGTTGTGGGTTCGAGTTCCACGCTGGGCAAAGGATTTTCTCGCGTTGCAGCGGGTTGGGCTGGATGACCCTCAGGGTCTCCCAACAGGCCTCCTCTGAGAGCGCGATATCGCCGGGTGGGGAAAAAACCAAACCCATTTACCTGTACTTCGTTGGTCTTCTGCCGAATCGCTCCTTCCCTCTCTCGGATCTCTTGCTCGAGGGAATACTTCTCTCTGCAAAAAAAGGGAGAGAGGTCGTGTGAGTAAAATCAGTCTCAAATGATTCTCTGTCTTTGGGGGTTGGACTTAAATTAAATCCATCCTGGCCAGCAGCGCTTTTTGGGGGGGTTCTCGTGCCGTCTGCCCCTCTCCCAGGACCCCCCAGCGCCCCGAACGCCACCCACCTCTGCAGCTGCGCGATCTCCTGGCCGATGTCATCCAGCTCCTTCATTCCGGTGAATTCGCCCCCGGAGCCGACGGAACTGGAGCTGTCCTGTTAAGGAGCCCAAACAAGTCAGGCCACACCCCAGCCGGGAAAATTGGGGAGCGCACAGACCCCTCTCCCCCAAAAATACGGCCAGGAAAGGGGGGCAAGGCGCATGCAAACTGGGGTGCAAAACACAGTGTCAACGCAGAAATTAAAAAGCCTCAGGGTGACTTAAGCCAGGCTTCCTCAACCTCGGCCCTCCAGATGTTTTTGGCCTACAACTCCTGTGACCCCTAGCTAGCAGGACCAGTGGTCAGGGATGATGGGAACTGTAGTCCAAAACATCTGGAGGGTCAAGGCTGAGGAAGCCTGGCTTAAGCCGGCGGAATATGCGCAGCTTGCAGACTTAACGTATAGAACCTCGGCCCTCCAGATGTTTTGAGACTACAATTCCCATCATCCCCGACCACTGGTCCTTCTAGCTAGGGGTCATGGGAGTTGTGGGCCAAAAACATCTGGAGGGCTGAGGTTGAGGAAGCCGGGTAGAGAATAAGAGAGCAAGAAGAACGTGCGGTTAGAAGAAGCAGAGAGAGAGAGATAAAGCAGATAGACAGATGATAGATAAATAGATGATAGACAGACAGATAGATATGATAGATATATGATAGAGATAGATGATGGATGAAAGACAAATAGCTATAATAGATATAGATAGAGAGATGATAAGGATAGATAGATGACAGACAGACAGACATAATAGATAGATAGATGATAGAAAGACAGATGATAGACAGACAGACAGATATGATAGATATACGATATAGATGATAGATTATAGACAGACAAATGGTTATGATAGATAGATGATAGATAGATAGATATAGATAGATACACAGATGATAGAGATAGATAGATGACAGACAGACAGACATGATATATAGAAAGATAGATGATATAGATAGAGCAATAGATAGATGGATAAGGAGCGATTCAGAGGTTTTCTGCTGCCCCACATCCAGAGGGTCCTTCATGCTTCACGGAGCAGGCAAAATAGGAAAATGGGAGGGGTGGGAGCGCCACGTTCCGGGGATCCCCGCGGTCCTACTCACACGACGCATTTCCGCCAGCGTCGAGACCTCGGTTCCCACGGAAGCCAAGTAGCCGGGGACGGTCTGGAGAGGGCGGCAAAGGGGGTGGGCAGTGGAGGGGGGGAAAGAGTCAGCGCCGGAGTGAGGAGGACCGGGCAAGAAGGTGGGCGGTGTGGGGGGCGTTGGGACGGAGAGAAGGGGGTTAAGAAGGGCTGTCGGAGCCCGGCTGGGGCCAGGAACGCGGGAGGTGCCTGTGGCTTCGTTGATCCGAGGAGCGGCCATCCTGGAGGAGCTCACCTGGGCAGGTACGGTCCTTTCCGACGGGGGGATCATGTCCGGCAGCAGGACCTGCGGGGGGTCGATGCCCTTGCTCACTTTCTGCTGGATGAGGTACATGGCCAGGGCAAACTGGTCTTTGTTCAGCTTCCCCATCTGCCTCGTGTCCGCCAAGGCCCTGGAAGCGAGGAGCCGTCAATCACCCTTTTTATTATTATATTTACCCCACACCTCTTTGCTCCCCTCCAAGGATATTTAATGCCAAATTGTTTTTAACACTCGATTGGGAGCCGCCCAGAGTGGCTGGGAAAACAGCCAGATGGGCTAGGAGTAAATAAATTATTATTATTATTACTAATTATTATTACCAGATGTGTGCCAGGATGTTCTGGGACAGCCCCGAGTGCATGAAGATGTCCTTGACCTCCAGGCCGCTGACGAAGCCGTCCAAGTCCAGGTCTGTCTTCAGGAAGATCTCGTCATAGCGGAGCTTGTCGGTCAAGGGGACCACCCAGGACGCGGGCGGCTGGAACGAGAAAATCAGACTTAGGCGTGGGGCCCCCAGGTGCCCTAAAAAACCGCTGGGGGGGGCTCATCCGGGTCTGGCCTCCCGAGAGCCAACAAGATACCCCCCCCAAACTAGAGAGAAATGGGCTCTGGTTGCCCGCCGTTCTAAGGTAGACTGGCCTTGCCTGTGGAGGCTCTGCCGGAGAATCGACAGAACGCTGACGCAGCGGCTGGGTCAGTTCAGCTACTGATTGATTAATCGTGTGACTGCGGACATAGATAAAAGCCCCCCATCCAAACCATGACCGTCATCAGTGCAGGGAAGAAAAAATAATTTTCATTTTTATTATCTACAATGCTGTCTTATTTATTTTATAGTACAGCGCATCGATTATTGCTTTCATTTTATGGATCAATGGTCTCGTTAGAGAGTAAAATCCATGTTCAATGGCTGTTTTAGGGGTTGTTGCTAAAAGTGTGGAACGGATTAATCCGTCTTGCATGACTTTCTATGGGAAAGAAGAGCGCCTTGGTTTTGGAACGCTTTGGTTTTCGAACTGATTCAGTTTGAGAACCAAGGTACCGCCATATTCAATAAACGTTTCCCCATCTTCTTAAAACCTATGTTCTTCTTGATCTCTTATTCTGGGGTGGGGCACTTTTTGCAATCTAGCAGCGCACAAATCTCACGAAATAATTCAGCGGGGAAGCTGCCGCTTCAAGTGGAAGTGAGTTCCGCAGTCCAACCGCACCGAAGTTCTCATCACGCGAGCGGCCGCCCCCCTTCAGCTTCGAGGACCGGATCCGCCCCCCTCCGGGGTGCGGGGAGGCCCCGATTCCTACCTGTTGCGCCTGCTTGAGGCTGTGCTTGGGTGAGAGGCTGCCGGTGCTGTTGAGGCTGGTGACGCTGCCGTGCGAAGGGGTGGAGCGCAGGCTGTCTTTGGGCGGGGGGCTGGCCGGCAGGACGGGCACAGCCCCGGGGAGGGAGGGCGCCTTCTTCCGCTTGGAGGGGGGCACCAGGGGCGGGGGCAAGGCGGGCGGAACGGGCTCCTTCTCCAGCGCACGGTAGACCAAGTGCATCGCCTGAAATAATAATAATTTTTTATTTATACCCTGCCCTTCCCGGTTCAAAAACCGGGCTCAGGGCAGCTAACAACAAATTTAAAACACTTTAGGCAGATGAAGATGATGGATTTTTGGGAGATATCCGAACTGACCGGAAGAGTCCATGGACCAGAGGGAGGACCAGAGGAGTGGAAGAATTTCAAAGCCTATTTAGCTAAATACCGTATTTTTCGCTCTATAAGACGCACCAGACCACAAGACGCACCTAGTTTTTGGAGGAGGAAGACAAGAAAAAAGATATTCTGAATCTCAGAAGCCAGAAGAGCAAGAGGGATCGCTGCGCAGTGAAAGCAGCAATCGCTCTTGCTGTTCTGGCTTCTGGGATAGCTGCGCATCCTGCATTCGCTCCGTAAGATGCACACACATTTCCCCTTACTTTTTAGGAGGGAAAAAGTGAGTCTTATAGAGCAAAAAATACGGTATGTTAAGATAATATAAACAGAATTACTTGCGAGTACCAAACGGGCCTAGGATTTGAAAATGCGATGTGTAAAATACTATGTTAAAGTTGAAAACAAAAAGAGAGAAAGATGTTAATTGACCAAGTAAATTTTATGTGGAAATAGTTTTGGAAAACTGTTATAATGATTTATATGGAAACTCAGCCAGGGGGAATTGAGGAAGTCACCTGACAATGTTAACAAAAGTGAATAAATGCTTGTGTTTTTTTTAATTTTCTTTTTTTCTATTTGTTTGTTATACATTTGGAAAACTAATAAAAATTTTGGGGGGAAAACAACAACAACAAATTTAAAACACTTTAAAACGCTTAATTATAAAAGCAGTATAAAATACTGTATAAACACATGAATAACAATAAAATTCAAAAATCAATTAGATAATCGCCAGGGCTAGCTGGCTGAATTGGTCCTACTTGGGCCAGCGAGGAGACCAAGGGAGAATTAGCTGTGGGGTCTCAGAGCGGGTGATCTTCATAAAAGGGGAGGGAAGAGAAGGGAAATAAAAGATCAGGCTGAATTCAAATTAAAGGCCGGGTGGAACAGCTCTGTCTTACAGGCCCGATGGAAGGTTAAATCCTGAAAGGGCCCAGAGAGGGAAAAGATGTCTGCAGGTGGTGGTGGGGGGCAACAAGGGGAGGATGGGGTGCAGAGAGGCTGTGCCAAAATGGGGCGGGCACCGTGGGAAAGCTTGGCACTTTCCCCTCCATTGTGGGCAAATGAGAACCCGGCAACTGAGATAGACTGCGCCTGTGGCTGGAGGTTCCATTGGAGAGAGCACGGACCCGGCGACCAAGCGCTGGATAAACCTACCACGGCAAACTCGTCTCGGTCGAGGTGGCCGTCCTTGTCGATGTCGCTGAGATCCCAGACCTTCGCAGCCGTTAGAGAAGACAGAGGGAAGGAGAGAGAACAGAAAGACGTCAGAACACCCCAAAAAATCTATCCCATATTGTTGATTTTTAAAAATAATTATAATTATAATTATTATCTATACCCCACCCATCTGGCTGGGTTTCCCCAGCCACTCTGGGCGGCTCCCAACCGAATATTAAAAACACAATACAGCTTTAAACATTAAAAACTTCCCTAAACTTCTCTTTTCGTTTTGATCATGTCTTTTTGATAAGTGCCCGGAGACCTGCAGGCATAAAGGTAAAGGGACCCCTGACCATTAGGTCCAGTCGCGGACAACCTGGTCTAGCTGAATTCTGCACCGGCTGAAGTCTCCGAACCGTCTTCAGAGGCAGCCCTACGTAGAACGCGTCGCAGTACAGCGGTACCTCGGTTTACGAACAGCCCTGTTAACGAACTATTCGGTTTACGAACTCCGCAAAACTGGAAGTAGTGTCCCGGCTTGCAAACTTCGCCTCGGTCTATGAACGGAAGCCAAACGGTGGAAAGGCACCGGTGGCGGGAGGCCTCATTAGGGAAAGCGAGCCTCAGTTTAAGAACAGTTTTGGTTTAAGAACAGACTTCTGGAACGGATTGAGTTCGTAAGCTGCGGTACCACTGTAATCTAATTATGCTCCTGCGATGGGGCAAGTTCCGCTGTTTGGAGCAGGAAATTAAAAGCTGGGGAGGATACGAGAGAGAGACAGAGAGAGAGAAAGAAAGAAAGAGAGAGAGAGAGAGAGAGAGAGAAAGAAAAAAGAGGGAGAAAGAGAAAGAAAGAAAAGAGAGAGAGAAAGAAAAAAGAGAGAGAGAAAGAAAGGAAGAAAGAAAGAAAGAGAGAGAGAGAGAGAGAAAGGGAGAAAAAGAGAAAGAAAGAAAAAAGAGGGAGGGAAGGAGAAAGAGAAAGAAAGAAAAGAGAGAGAGAAAGAAAAAAGAGAGAGAGAAAGAAAGAAAGAGAGAGAGAGAGAGAAAGGAAGAGAGAAAAAGAGAAAGAGAGAAAGAAAGAAAAAAGAAAGAAAAAAGAAAGAGAAAAGAGAGAAAAGAGAGAGAGAGAGAGAGAAAGGGAGGGAGGGAGAAAGAGGGAAAGAGGGAAAGAGGGAAAGAAAGAAAGAAAGAAAGAAAGAAAGAAAGAAAGAAAGAAAGAAAGAGAGAGAGGTCCGCTCACCCTTCCCAGGATATCGAGAGGCAGCTTGGAGTTCATGAGGACCGGCTTCACTTTGTCCCCCGAGAGCAAGCCGTTGACGGGCAGCAGGCTCTCAAAGATGCCATCAAACTTGGCTTTCTCCTCCATCTGGAAGTGTAAAGGGAGCTTTGGGAAAAGGTGGCCCCACCGCGGGGGGGGGGGAGGAGGAGGAAGAGGACCCCCTTTTGCCCAAGGGGGAGACCCCCCCAATGCAGGGGTCAGCAACCTTTTCCAGCAGGGGGTCGGTCCCCTGTCCCTGAGACCTTGTGGGGGGCCAGACTATATTTTGGGGGAAAAAATGAACAAATTCCTATGTCCCACAAATAACCCAGAGATGCATTTTAAATAAAAGGACACATTCTACTCATGTAAAAACACGCTGATTCCCGGACCGTCCGCAGGCCGGATTGAGAAGGCAATTGGGCCGGATCCGGCCCCCGGGCCTTAGCTTCCCTCCCCATGCCCCAATGGGAAACTCACCCTGACGGCCCAGTGAGCGTCCGAGGAGGAGGAGGAGATCAGCAGGGGGCTGGTGCTGTCGGGCTGGAAAACGAAGGAGAAACGGCGCGCCGTCAAGACCCCCTCCCCAAAACGTCTCCGCTGGCCCGTTCCGGCACCCCAAATCCAAATATTCGGAAGCCAGAGCTCCAGGAGAAAGGGGTTGCCATCCCCCCCCCCCCCCGGAGGAAGGTCTTGGAAAGCAAACAGATAAAACGCATGGCGCACTTACAAATTTTGGCGGAGGCAGTGCCAGGGTGAGGTTGGTGAGGGCGACGTCGTGCCCGTTCTGCGCGCAGGCCACCAGCCGCAGCGCCACGAAGAAGCCCTGGTTCACATGCAACAGAGTAAATAATGTATTTAATTAAACCAACGGCATTACAGCCTATGTATCCGGGTCCTTGCATTGGAGGTGAATTGGCTAGGTTAGTCTCTTCCAAGCCTAAACAGCTCTAGGAATCTTTAAACCCCTAGGCTGGGCATTGCCACGTACCTGTTTGTCCAGGAAGCCTTTGCCCTCCGGGTCGGCCAGATCCCAGATCTAAAAACACACACACCAAAGAGAAGGAAAATAAAAACCACACTCTGATCCAGCGCTATTCAATCAAGATCCTTTATTAGGCACATTATCAAACAGACGCCATGTACAAATTGTGCAAAATATGAGCTCAACATAACAAGGTTTGTCCCAGTCAGATCTTTGACTCCAGAGACAATCAATTTGCATAAATAAGACAATATAGCACTAGCGAAAATCCCCACTAATTCACTTTATAATGGCTCAGTCTTTCTACGCGGACAGCACTATTGCTTTTCTCAGATGTGCTGCTGGAGCCTTGAATTCCGGAGACTTGGCGAGATCGCCAAAACTGCCGGTTCGATCCCCGCGTTGGGGTTGGGCTGGATGACCCCCGGGGTCCCTCCCAGCAATTCTACGCTTCTGTGAAATGGGCTCACGGGCCGATTGTTCCCACGGCATTTTCCGGAGTGGGGAATGGCTTTGCGGCCCCTGCGACTAAAAGGGGGAAGGAGGAGGCTGGGGTGCTTCCCCCCCCAACTCCTCCTCCCCGAAATCCCAGGCTGAGCTGAACTTACCTTCCCCAGAATGACGTCGGCCAGACCCGACTTCTTGAGGAAGAGGGCGGCCTCGCCGGCCCCGATCCGCCCTGTGCAGGCTGGGTCCACCTGTGGAGAACAAACAGCCACACCTGAGCTGAGATATAATAAATAATAATAATAACAGATTTATTTATACCCCGCCCATCTGGCTGGCTCCCAACAGAATATTAAAAGACACGATAAAACATCATTTAAAACATTCCTAAAAAGGGACAGCGCCCTCCGCAAGCCATCGGCAACCCCCCAGGTTTTTTTGGGGGCTGTTGGGGTGCCAAGCAAGCTCCTCAACTCGATGTCCTGCCCCGGGTCTTTCTGACGGGGCCCGATTGGGGGCCCCAAGGCGCCTTGCGCCCCACCTGCCCTGCCTACTTGGCGAGGTTCTCCCCACCCAACCCAGGCAGGGCTGGGAGAGGCCTGGGAGAGCTGCTGCTGCCGGCCTGTGATGGAGACCCCGACCCCGATTCTTGCCTCCTCCCCGGCACTTGCCTGCTTGTAATACGTCTCGTAGAGGGGGGTCCCAGCGGAGAGCTAGACAGGAGAGGGGGAAAGAGAGGTGGGGAGAGAAAAAGGTGAAACACGTATTTCAGCGGATCCAGTCCCTATTGAGAAAGTCCGTCCCCCCGCCCAATATAATTTAGGATTAAAACCCCCAACGGCAAAGGCAAGCCCGTCGGATCTCTCCAGATCAAGGGCAGGAAACTCGCCCCCACACTTCTGATGTCCTGCCCGCCCTTCCTAGGGACGGGTGTGCCTGGGGAACTCCCTGCCACTGTAGGCGGAAGCAGGGATTCCGGCATCCCAGCCCAGATGGGCGGGGTGCAAACGGCGAAATTATTAGGATTGTTCTCCCTGCCCCCCTCTTTCGGACGTGGCCTCTGCAATGCATTTATTGATTTTCATTATTTTGCCTTGCGTTTTCCCTGTTTTTACGGACGTGCAATCCCAGGTCCTCGGGGTAAAGAATGCTGAGCTCCCCGCTCGTCTTTCTGCCGCCCTCCCTGGACTATTGTCAACAGAAGGAGCCTGTTTCCCAGTTCCTCGGCCTCAAGGACAGGCGGCTGGATCAATAGCCGCTCCCTGCCCTCCACGACGCCGAAGGTCAGGCTGGCAATACCCAAAGGCTGCACACTCCGTTTCGGAACAATATCTGCCTGCGGAACCAAGGCGAGTCAGCTCCCAGTTCCTGGCAAAGCTTGGCTTCCAAAGGGAAGGGGGAACATAACCTTCACCCCAAAAAGAGGCACCCCAAAATAAGAGACCCCGGGAAGCAAAAGGATTTCATGTTGGAAACGTCCGAATTCAGTACAGTGGACGCTCAGGTCGCAAACGTGATCCGTGCGGCATGCGTGTTCGCAACCCGCAGCGGCGCGTCTGCGCATGTGCGGGTTGCGATTCAGTGCTTCTGCGCAAAGCCCAATTGAGTGCTTCTGCGCAGCCGCCGAAACCCAGAAATTACCCGTTCCGGTACTTCTGGGTTTCGGCAGTCCGTAACCCAAAAAAACGCAACCTGAAGCATCTGTAACTTGAGGTATGACTGTACAGTGGTACCTCGGGTTAAGTACTGAATTCATTCCGGAGGTCCGTTCTTAACCTGAAACTGCTCTTAACCTGAAGCACCACTTTAGCTAATGGGGCCTCCCATGGCTGCCGCCGGAGCACGATTTCTGTTCTCATCCTGAAGCAGAGTTCTTAACCCGAGGTACTATTTCTGGGTTAGCGGAGTCTGTAACCCGAAGCGTATGTAACCAGAAGTGTGTGTAACCCGAGGTACCACTGTACATCATAAGCAAAAGGGTGTATCTGATGTGCAGAGAAACTCGGATAGATAAGCTAACGGCCAATAGAGCACGGCGATAATAATAATAATAATAATAATAATAATAATAATAATAATGGTCATTATTACTATTTTCACGCCGCCCATCTGAATGGGTCGCCACAGCCACTCTGCTCGGCTCCCAATATTAAAAACATGGTGAAACAGGTTGCAGGTTCTGTCCCCGACAGCTGCATACACCTGTGTTGTAAGGGGGGGGCGCGATGAGGCGATCCTTGGAGTCCAACTCTGAAATCTGGGTTGCGATCGCCCCTTCTCCTCCCACCCCAGTGAGGTTTATCATTCTTAGCAGGGCCAGATTTTGGTTAGATGCGGCCCTCCGCTCTTGAAGGTCACGGGGCCCTTTCCATGTCCAGCTGTCCTTTGTCCACAACAAAGTTTCGCTGTTTCTTTGTGCTGAATATATGCTATCTGGCAGGCATGGCCAAACTCAGCACTCCAGATGTTTTGGGACTACAGTTCCCATCATCCCTGAGCACTGGTCTTGCTAGCTAAGGATCATGGGAGTTGTAGTCCCAAAACATCTGGAGGGCCAAGTTTGGCCATGCCTGCTAGATGGTCATTGATGGACCTCAGAGGTATCTCAAGCCATTTGCACATCTTGCCCTGCAACCAGTCCATGCAGAATGTAGGCACCCTATATATAGAAAGGAGCAAAGAAGGGGTATTTTAGGGAGCAGGCGGGGCCCAGGACTTACACCCGAGGCGCCTACACAACACAAAACACGGTTGCTGGATGTAGGTTTTATTTTATTTGCTTTTTATCTTATATTTTGGAAATGTACATCCAGGGGTTTCTTATAGAATCCTAGAATCCTAGAGTTGGAAGAGACCCCAAGGGCCATCGAGTCCAACCCCCTGCCAAGCAGGAAACACCATCAGAGCACTCCTGACATATGGTTGTCAAGCCTCTGCTTAAAGACCTCCAAAGGAGGAGACTCCACCACACTCCTTGGCAGCACATTCCACTGTCGAACAGCTCTTACTGTCAGGAAGTTCTTCCTCATGTTTAGGTGGAATCTTCTTTCTTGTAGTTTGGATCCATTGCTCCGTGTCCGCTTCTCTGGAGCAGCAGAAAACAACCTTTCTCCCTCCTCTATGTGACATCCTTTTATAGATTTGAACATGGCTATCATATCACCCCTTAACCTTCTTTTCCCTTTAATTTTTTTGGGGGCCCCCAAGAGAGTGGGGCCCTAAGCTAGAGCTTGCTTAGCTTATTATACGTAAAATCCGGCACCGATTCTTAGTATTATTTCATTTCCATGCCGCTTTATATTTCAAAGGAAAAGCAGAAAAGCTTCTGAAGACCAGCTGTTGGGTGCTGTGGCCGAGACTCCTGCCTCGCCGGCGGGTTGGGCTGGATGACCTTCGGAGGGCCCCTTCTGACTGTACGGTTTTATGAAACAGCAGAAGGCTGGCTGGAGAAGTTGGGCAAGCTCCAACGACGCAGCCAGGAACTTCCTTCCACAGCCTGGGCTGCCTCTCCCCGCAGCCGAATTGCACAACCGGATCCTTTGCAATCTCGTGGCGGGGAGAGCATTCGAGGGCACGCATCCCCCTCACGGAAAACGCCGCCTGCCCGGCAGCCAACCCCCCCCCCAATTGTGCCCCTGAAGGACCAGGCGTGCAGCTTAAAATGGGAAAGGGGGCAAACGCCCCTTTGTGCAACGGACTGAAAGCTGTGCTTTTGTGGGCACAAAAGTTTGGCAGATCCTGCCTGCCCACCTTTTGCTCGGCGGTGCCAGAACTTTGCCAGCACGAGGGGGGCAGGCAGAGACCCCCCTTCCCCACACGCACGCAGAGCGCCGTGCCCCCCTTGCCTCGCCCCACCCCTTCCCCGCATCGTCCCCACATCCCTCCTCTTAAGACCATGCGCTCCGGAGAACCATCTGGGCACCAAGGCTTTCCCCTTGCCAACTGCAAGAAGGCCTTTTCTCTCTGTCAACAGCAGGCCGGCCGGCTCTGCAGGAATACAAATCAGTCCCCGGCAGACGCGGCTCTCGAGATTTGGGTCGGTGTCCAAGGAGGGAGAGGCCTGGCGAGCGGCTCTCGGCGCCTGGCGGGTCTGGGCGGCAGGTGCCCCCACCCCCGGGAGGCAAAAGAGCTCCTTCCCGGCTGCAGTGCCCGCGAGGAGGCGAACAGGGAGCTCGCCTTCTGCAGAGTCAGGCCCCCGGGTTGCCACAGATCGGCTTCCGGAGAGCACTTGGAAGAGCAAAATACCGGAAATAAAAGCATGCAATATGCGGGTTCTGCCGGTTCGTCCAAAAGTGGCCAAAACCAGTAGCCTGGGCGTAGGGAACGCATGCAATTGTCGTAAGGGAAGTTGCCAGTTTCTGCCCCCCCCTGAACATGCCCAAAGCTTTGCTCTCTAGCCAAACAAACCTGCCACACACCAGAACGCTAGAATAATAATAATAATAATAATAATAATAATAATAATAATAATAATAATAATAATAATTGTACCCTGCCCATCTGGCTGGGCGCCACAGCAATTCGGAGCGGCTTCCGACAAATGTAAAAGCGTACAAAAACACTGAAAATTAAGGACTTCGCTAGAAGCTACGGGGGAGGTTGGGTAGGCGCTCTCGCACTCGGGTCTAAAATCCCTCGAGGGAGATCCCTGCGCCCATTCCTGACACTTGGCCAACAGCAATCCGCTCCAGCTCCCCCCGACAGATCACAGGAGAGACGGATCCCTTCAAGTCACATAACGGGGGGGGGGGGGTCACAGGACCACCGCGCCGCGAGGGACCCCACGAGTCATCTAGCCCAATCCCCTTCGACGCAGGGGGCTTATGCGGGACTCGAACCCGCAACCCCAAGGCCAGCAAGCAGGTTCTGGGCTCAGCGGAGAGAGGCTGAGGAAGCTCCTCTGGCCTTCGTGAACCCGGCCCTCGCACCCGGCCCTTTGGGGAGCTGTGACACGAGAGATTGCGCAATACCCCGCCCCGCTGGTGACACAACACATCCGACAGGCGGGGCAGGCAGCGTGGGGACAGGGCCTGCAGAAGGCTCCGGGTTCAATCCTGTGACAGTGTCGCCGGGTATCGCTGGGAAATAATTGCTGCCATCAATTTGAGTTGAATTAATTTTAATGAAATGATTTTAGAATGTATTATTTTATTGTTGTTAGCCGCCCTGAGCCTGGCTTCGGCTGGGGAGGGCGGGATATAAATAAAATTTATTATTAATTATTATTATTATTATTATTATTATTATTATTATTATTATTATTAGGGGGCTTCTGCTGAATACAGAATCTTGAGGACTAGAATCCTGGTTTATTTTTAAGGAAAGGGCACCGGCTTGGCCTGTAGAAGGCTCCTGGCTCAGTCCTCAACAGCATCGCCAGGCAAAAGGCTCCTGAGAGTTGCTGCCGGCCTGTGTGGGCGGCACTGAGCTCGCCCGACGTCCCCCGAGGGCTCCTGGGCGCCTTCTGGGAGCCCCCTTCGACCCTCGTGCCCCTGTAGGTACCTGGGGAATAAGACCCCCTTCCCCATGGGGGTCCGGGAGACTCAAGCCCCACTGTCGCCCGGGGAGAGGTGGGCCTCTGCACTTGCTCAGAGGCGCTCTGGTTCCCTGCGCCAGCCGGCCTGGCGTTGCGTGGGGACGTGCCGTGGAACCGGGACCGCTCCCCCCATGGCCACTAAGTCCGACCCCCCCACAACGCAGCACTCTCAGCTTTTAAAATACCCTCAGAGAATACAGGGAACTATAGTTCACCCCTCCCAGAACTACAACTCCCAGGATTCAGGAGGGGGGGCTTTGGGGGGTGCGCATGCCCCACCCTCTCCTGCTTCTGGCTAGTTCAACCACTGTGGGGCAAATCCGTCAGATGAGTGGGGTACTATTATTATTATTATTATTATTATTATTATTATTATTGGCTGGGGGGGCACAGGCTTGAGGTCTCCCCCCAGCCAGAGGTCTGACTCCTCTCCAGCCCTTATTTCTCAAGAGGGGGTCCAATTATTTTTTTGGGGGGGTGCAATTATTCTTATTTGGGGGGGGGAGGCGTTCAGCATCTTCCTAAGAAAAGCCCTGGATGAGGCCCTGGGGGGGGGTCGTGCCTCTATCCTTCTCTCTCTCACACAAACAGCCAGGACCTTCTTGGGGGGGGCGGCTTCTGCTGGGGGAGACCCTGCCAATACCCCCACCCCCACCCCCCCTGCGGCAGATGGAGCCCATCTGGCGAATGACCCCCACCCCATGCCGCCAGATGGACGGACAGGCAAATCCGGGCGGCCGAGCCCTGGGCTGGCTGAGGGTGACCCCCCCCCCAGAGCCGGGAGGGTCTTGGGCCCACCTTCCCCCCCACTCTCCCCCCCCAGACAGCCCTGCGAGGGAGGCTGGCCTGAGTCACCCCTGGGGGGTGTGTGCAAGATGGGGTTGGGGGGGCGGACCTGCCTGCTTGACCCTGGGGGCCTTCCAGACTAAGACACGGGAGGGGGCCCCTTCCCCAGGCCTGGGGGGGGGGTGAGAGAGAGAGGGAGGGGCAATCAGAGGGGAGGGGCAAAGGTTTGAATCCCTATCTCCCTCTCTCCCCAGGCACTTGGGGTGGGGGAGAGGGGGCTGTTGCCTGGGGGTCCATTGGGTGGGGTGGGGGAGAGAGGGTGGGGGCTCAGACCCCTCTGGTGGGGGGTGGGGAGGAAGGGGGAAAGCTTGGAAGCCCCCCTCCCTCCCGAGGCACTTAGGATGTGGGAGGGGGTCCTATGGGGGGGCTCAGCCCCTCTTGTGGGGGGGGGGAGAAAGGGGGAATGCTTGGAAGCCCCCCTCCCTCCCCAGGCCCTTGGGATGTGGGAGGGGGATCTATGGGGGGGGCTCAGCTTCTCTGGTGGGGGGGGAGAAAGGGGGAAAGCTTTGAAGCCCCCCTCCCTCCCCAGGCCCTTGGGATGTGGGAGGGGGACCTATTGGGTGGGGGGGCGAGAGGGGGGGCTCAGCCCTTTCAGCCCCTCTGGTGGTGGGAGGGGGAGAGGTGGGGGAGAGGTGGGGGAGGGGGCGCCCCTCCTCCCTCCCAGGAAACCCTCCAATGCATGCAATTGCGGGGGGGGGGAATGAGGCGATTTTCCCATGGGGGGGTGGGGTGGGGTGAGGGTCTCCTTGCTTGGCTCAGCCTCCCCCCGAAATGTGGGGTGGGGGCGCCCCCCAGCTGCTGCCCCCTCCCCTCCGGTGGGGAGGGGTCTCCATGCCCTCGCCCCCCCCAAGGGCCCGTCCTGGCCCCCAAGGGGACACCCCCCTCCCCTCCCCGCCGGCTACCTGCGCTCCGCCGCTGCCGCTTCCTCCGCCGAGGGGGCCAAGCGCCGCCATCTTCCTCCTCCTCCTCCTCCGAGGGCGGGGCGGGGGGCGGGGCCTCCAGGGGGCGGAGTCAGGAGAGAGGCGGAGCAGCGACACCTGCCGGCCGGGATGGGAAGCGGCGACGCCGCAGCCGCAAGAGGAGGCGCTCTTTGCACATGCTCAGAGGCAGGGGATGCAATGCCTTCCAACGTTTCTCCCCTGAAAATAGGGACGTCCTATTTTCCCATGAAAATATAACGACGTCCTTAAAAAGCAGAGACATCCCCTTGCCAACAAAGGTCCGTCTAGTTCAAGCTCTGGTTTTCCCAGTAGTGATGTGTGGAAGTGAGAGCTGGACCACAAAGAAGGCTGATTGCCGAAGAATGGATGCTTTTGAGTTCTGGTGCTGGAGGAGACTCTTGAGAGTCCCATGGACTGCAAGAAGATCCAACCTATCCATTCTGAAGGAAATCAGCCCTGAGTGCTCACTGGAAGGACAGATCCTGAAGCTGAGGCTCCAAGACTTTGGCCACCTCAGAAGAGGAGAAGACTCCCTGGAAAAGACCCTGATGTTGGGAAAGATGGAGGGCGCAAGGAGAAGGGGACAGCAGAGGACGAGATGGTGGGACAGTGTTCTCGAAGCTGACCAAACATGAGTCTGACCAAACTGCGGGAGGCAGTGGAAGACAGGAGGGCCCAGTCCAGGGGGTCACAAAGAGTCGGACACAACTAAACAACAACAACAACATTCCATCCCCTCCAGGAGGCACTCTTTGCACATGCTCAGAGGCAGGGGATGCAATGCCCTCCAACATTTCTCCCCTGAAAAGAGGGACGTCCCAAGGAAAAGCAGCACATTCTAGGATCAAATCAGAAACCAGGACGGCTTCTCTAAATCTGGGGTTGAAATACAGGGGCCCTTGGGGACAACTGCCCCCGGTAATCCATCAAAATCAATACAAATCTGAGGTTCTGCCCCCCCCCCTGCAAAACCTGCCTACCAAAAAAAAACCCCTGTCTACGCCCATGTCGTGGCTTCGAGCCCCACGTTGGGCAAAAAGATTCCTGCCTTTTCAGCGGGTTGGGCTGGATGACCCTTGGTGTCCCACTTCCAAATCTAGGATTCTGCAATTCTTCTAATAAGCTGTGAGGCAGCCTCTGCCCCCCCAAAGTGTTTCGGGCCGCAGCTGCCATCAGCCCAGGATGAGGTAAAGATAAAGGATGCCCTGTCCTTGGGCTAGTGAAGGCAGGAGTGGGATTCTCCCCCCAAAAGAAACCTGATTTCTTTGGGCCACATGGCAGGTGGGAGTGGGGTGGGAGAGAGGAGGGGGCCGCTAGAGGGGAGCCCGGAGGGAGCAGCTCCCTGGTTTTGGTTAGTGTGCCCCCCCTCCCCAAACACACACCCTTTTCGCCCAGGAAAGCAAAGAACATTTGAACAGGGCAGAGGAACTTTGCCTGTTTATTGAACTTTTCCAGAGCTACATTCACTGAAAAGCCCCCCCCCCTCTCTACACCCCTCTCTTTGCAATAAGGCTTTTCCAGGAACATTTGAACAGCGTAAAAATAAATACAACCCTTTCCTGCCCCTTCCCTTCCCTTCCCCAGCCCCTAATTTCCCAGTCCAGGCCTGAGAAGGAGATTCAGAGCTCCTCCTTCTGTGCCACAATCCTCGTCTCTGGGACGGTTTCCCTCTTCTTCTTTTTCTCCTTCTTTTTCTTCTCCTTTTTCTTTTTCTTCTTCTTCTTTTTGGCCTCCTCCTCGGCTTCCCTTCGCTCCCGCTGCTTCTCCTCCTCAATCTGCTGCTTGCTCATTTTCTCCTCGGGCTCCTGGAAGGGAGATTGTGGATCAAAACCTGCAGTGTTTTCTGCCCAGCAAACAAGTTCGAGGGAGAATCCTCTCCGCTGCCCACCTCACCTGGGGGAAACTGGGCACCTGGGGGAACCGGCCGGCCCAAGCCCCCCCAAACACGGCCCTCCAGTCTCCACTGAGCTGGAAAGAGCCTCATTTCAGGAGGCAAAGAACCCCCCAGTCAGGGACTAGAGAGGCTGGGGCAACTGGTGGCCACGCCAGGGCCAGCGACCCGTCTCAGAGAGCGGGCGATGCCCGGAGATAGATGTAAATAAACCCAGGAGAGGAAGCTGCCCCCTTTTCCCCTGCTGGGTCGGGCAGGACCTCTGATACCTTTGTTTCCCCCCAGGTCTCGTCCCCAAATTCTTCCGCGTATCCTTCGTCATCCGTGATCAAGAAGTTGTCGAAAATGGTTCCCGATCGCACCTGCAAGAGAGTGTCCCTTGTTAGGCGCTGCACAGCTTGCTTCCAGCCAAAGGTTCCCATTTATTTGGGACGCTCATGCCCCATTTCGAAAGGCAACCAGAACAAAAAAACCATGTTTGATTGTGGGGTTGCCCTGGCGGCCTGGCCTGCCCTCATCCTGGCTCTCCAGCCCTTCCAGGCCGCAGTACCCACTGCAGATGACCTCTGGGGCAAAGGAGGGAGAAAAGCTGAGCAGAATCTGGAGGCTGGGCTTTGTGTGGAACAGAAAACGGGAAACTGACCTGCCACAGGTCCAGGCCGATGACGCTGATGTTCTCGTAGATGGAAATGGTGGTGTCCGGCAGGTACTCCGGATTAGCGATTTGCGGGTGAGGCCAGATGCCTTTGAACTTGGGGTTGGGGATCTTCCGGGGCTGCCATTCCCCCTGGAAGAAGCCACAGGATGTTAGAGAACCCCATCGCCCAGCCCGGACACCGGGGTCCATCTCCCGAGGGCCTTCTGGTGGTTCCCTCCCTGAGAGAAGCGAAGCTACGGGGAACCAGGCAGAGGGCCTTCTCGGTGGTGGCTCCCGCCCCGTGGAACGCCCTCCCATCAGATTCCAAGGAAATAAACAACTATCTGACTTTTAGAAGACATCTGAAGGCAGCCCTGTTTAGGGAAGCTTTTAATGTTTGAAGTATTATTCTGTTCTTAATGCTCTGTTGAAAGCCGCCCAGAGTGGCTGGGGACACCCAGCCAGATGGGTGGGGTATAAATAAATAAATTATTATTAATTATTAATTATTAATTATCATTATCATTATTATTATTACACGGCCTCAGTGCTTGTGGACTAAGCTAGCCATTTCTTCTCACAATTTAATTTCACTTATGAGGCATCTCAAAACATCTTGCGGCGCAGTGGAAACAACTGCGATTTAGAAATGAAAGGCAGTTATTCTGAAAGCGAGTTTAAAAGCTAAACCAACAGCTAGACAAATGCAAAGAGCCACCCAGCTTCCATCTCCAAGGGCCCCCCCGGGACTGGAAAAGGAGCTGCCCTACCCGGTAAAGTGGATTCTTGAGCTGGGGGGGCTCCCAGGGGCCTTGTGCCATGGCGTCCCAGTCCTTGGGTTTCTCTGCGCTGTTGTCTACAATGTACTCGGGGACGTCCCAGTCCTATTGCAGAGGGAGAAATGGGGGGGGGGGGGGGAGAAAATAAGCAAAATTAGCAAACGCTGCCCAGGTCTCAGGAAAAGCCACAAGAGATGCGACTCAGCTGTTCATTAAGGTGACTGAAATGCTAGCAGGTGTCAAAGGGGAGGATTGAGAGGCCCAGCTCCTCCTCTGCCCCCACCTTCAGCCCAAAGGGGGATCACAAGCTGTAAAGACACACCTGTTCTGCCTGGGGTGGGCTCTCTGGGCTTCCTGCTTCTGAGGCCTTATAGCCAGCAGCTCTAGAGCACGGCTCACCCCCCCCCACCACCAGAGCAAGGCGGTAATAATCACCTCCGGCTTGGTGTCCTCTGGGTCGTCGATTTCGGCAACGTCATCCCAGTCCTCCGGCTTCCTCACCGTCGGGTCGTTTATCTTCCGCGGGGGCAGGAAATCCCAGTCGTCTTCCAAGTCGCCGGACGCTACCCTCTTGTTATCGATTTTCACTTCGTACGTGAGGTTGGGTCTTAGAACAAGCGTGTACAGGTGAGTGAATCCGTCCACCTGAACCCAAACGAGAGGGGAAGAGAAACACGGTTTCCTATCACCATTGACTTCGCTATAATGCATTCCAGCTGTGTAGGCCCTAAGCTACTGTAGGTAATGGGGCCCTTTATATGTCCGGCTGTCCTTTTGTCAACAACAAATTGTCGCTGTTTGACATCTGAAGGCAGCCCTGCTTAGGGAAGGTTTTAATGCTTAATAAGGGAGGCGGGTGGCGCTGTGGGTTAAACCACAGAGCCTAGGACTTGCCAATCAGGAGGTCGGCGGTTCGAATCCCCACGACGGGGTAAGCTCCCGTTGCTCAGTCCCTGCTCCTGCCAACCTAGCAGTTCGAAAGCACGTCAAAGTGCAAGTACCGGTAGGGCTTTTCCGATCAGAAGGTCGGCGGTTCGAATCCCCGCAACGGAATGAGCTCCCGTTGCTCAGTCCCTGCTCCTGCCAACCTAGCAGTTCGAAAGCACGTCAAAGTGCAAGTAGATAAATAGGTACCGCTCCAGCGGGAAGGTAAACGGCGTTTCTGTGCACTGCTCTGGTTCGCCAGAAGCGGCTTAGTCCTGCTGGCCACATGACCCAGAAGCTGGACGCCGGCTCCCTCGGCCAATAAAGCGAGATGAGCGCTGCAACCCCAGAGTCGGTCACGACTGGACCTAATGGTCAGGGATCCCTTTACCTTTATGCTGTTTAGGGAAGGTTTAAATATTTAATGCTGTATTGTGTTTTTAATATTTGATTGGGAGCTGCCTGGAGTGGCTGGGGAAACCCAGCCAGGTGGGCAGGGTATAAATAATAAATTGTTATTGTTATTATTATTGAACTCTCTGGACCCAACAAGGGTCACATGTGCTCATATGTGTGGGTAAGGCTTTCGGGGGTCCTGGCTAGTTCTGGAAGCTCAAAACTGGCCAGCAGAGCTGCAAATGTATGATAAGCTGTTGTAGGAAAGGCTCTTCTTCAGGTAAAGGCAGGGGGAAGTGACGGGCAGCGAAAGGTAGCCACAACGCCACTTTCCTCTCAGGGCTCCCTATCACCCTTCCAAGGACATGCCCCCGTTCTCCACAAGCCGCTCCCCAACGGACTGCCAAGAAGGATGTTTCAAAACGGAACTCGAAAACGCTTCCCGCACTTACTTTGCAGCGGATCTGCCTCTTAATGGGATAGAGTTTGTTCTTGTGGTTTAAAATGACGTGGACCTTCTTGATGTCGGAGCCGCAGATGTCAGGCCCTTAAAAGAGAAAGAGTGGGGTTTTGCCTCTTGGGCGCTACGTGAAGCTTTCAGAAATTGGCTCCCCTCCTGAAACACATCGGATAAGATGCTGGGTATTTTAAGGAACGGTTTCCTAGCCATTCCTAGCACCGACGCCAAAACACAGCAGGTTACAGGAGCTTTGCAGAAGTGGGAAGGCGGGGGTATCCCTAATGAAATCACAGAATGCGAAGGGGGAGAGGTTTTGAATATGTTTTGGGGGCACCCAATGCAGAAATCCAGGACAGACCTGAGGAGATTTCACCCCTCCCATATCCAAGAATCTGCTGATGTTCTCTGCTGATTCTTCAGAGAGGAGGGGCGGTGTTCTGCTCTCTACTTATTCCGCTCCAGCCTAACATCAGAGTCAGTCAGTGTCGGGGAGAGAGAGAGAGACTGAGTGTTAGAGAGAGATCGTGTGTATAGATAAGGTTGCTGCCAAGATCAGCTGCAGACACGAAGTGCAGTTCAGCATTTTCGTTTAGACCTCATTTAGCTCTGTATATAGTTGTGTATTATAGTTGTAGATAGAATAAAGACATTCTACAGAGCTGCTCTGAGTCGTTTATACTCTGCTATACTCTGCTGTGCGACGACTGTCTTCTTGTGGAAGTGAATCCGGTGCTCACAACTCTAAGCTGTGAGTCCAGCACTTTGACCTGTTCCTGTGCAGAAGGTGGCCTCTGGAAGTGCTACCCAGCTCGCCTAGCCCAGTCGGGGCTGAGTGGATGAGTCCAGTTGGTGACACTGGCTCAAGGGCGATGCTGACAAGACCTGAGATCAAATTGACACCCGGTGCCATTTTTATCTGGCTCTGTTTTTTTTAAACACCCCAGCCATCTCACCGAACATGACATAATACAAGGATTCCCCGCTCATATTCTTCTGGTCCAGGTCGGAGGGGAAGATTTTCACATATCCGCCACCGCAGTCCATCTTCTGCTCGTGCTTGACCGTGTACTGAATGACCAGGGGCTTTCCTCTGTTGCTGAAGGGCTTGAACCGCGACGAAATGGCATAAAACCTGACGTTTTCCGTCGTCTGCAGACCTGCAACGCACGAGGCAACGTCTCAGACCCACCGGCGATAAATGTGAAGCCTTACCAGTACAGTCAAACCTTGGTTTCCCAACGTTTCGGCTGCCAAATGTTTCAGAAGCCAAACGCCGGAAACTCAGACGTGAATACTTCCGTTTTTGAACGCGCCTCGGAAGTCGAACAGATTTTGAGGCATGTTTTTCATTCCCACCCCTCCCACTGATTTTGCAGCCAGCCCTTTGATCCTTGGTTTCCGCACATATCAGAAGTCGAACAGACTTCCAGAACGGATTACGTTCGAAAACCGAGAATCCATGATACTTTATTCCCTCTTCCCAATAATGAGCATAGCTCTGATTTTGTGGGGACTGTAATGAAAATGGAGAACACAGTGCTTATCGTCAGTTATCTGTGATTCGAAGCCGCATTTTTGAAACTAATTCGTGCGTATTCAGTTTTGTCTGGCTGGGAATGTGTCGTTGGACTCTGAAAATGCCTCTCCTTTGCCTGGACGCAGAATAAAGAGAAATGTTTCAGCGTATATTTTGGGACTACAATTCCCACCATGGGTCCTGTTAGCTAGGGATGGTGGGAGTTGTAGTCCCAAAACATCTAGAGGGCCGAGTTCGCCTATGCCTGGCGTATGTAGAAACAAACCAACTTAAAAACAATAAAACTAACAGTAACTGCCCCACCCCATGTTTGCCTCTGGTCCAACCCCACACGGGTATGTGGCCCCTGGAAAATGGCTTAGAAGCTAATGTGGCCCTCGGCTTTAAAAAGCTTAACAGCAGGGGATAAGTCAAAGCTGATGTCGTGTTGCTAATGCGTCCTTGGAGGACGTTCCCAAACCTTTGTCCGTTTCGCGGTCTCCGTAAAAGCTCCCGGCCGTCAGCCGGAACTTCCCGTAGTTGGATTTGTGCTGAGAGAGGACCCACCTCTCTTTCCATTTTGCTGTCGAGAGAGAAGGGGAGACTCGTCATGCCAGGTGGAAACGCAAGCAAAGCCTTAAAACCCTTGGAAAAACACAACCCCCCCCCCAAGCCCAGGTGTTCAGCGACACACGTCAGGAAGCCGGCAAGCGAAACACGCCTGGGCGCTCATGCAATACTCTCGAACTGTACCTGTGTGTCTGTATTTGTGTATCGGTTGCACAACACACTGGTGTTATTATTATTCATAATAATATGCTGGGAGCTGGCCAAAGTGGCTGGGGAAACCCAGCCAGATGGGCAGGGTATAAGTAATAAATAATGAAAATTCATTATGAGGGGTGAAGTTACGGGGAGCCAGGGGGACTCTCAGCCTACCACCAAGGGGTGTCGTGAGGATAAAATGAGGGTATACAAGGAGAACTGGGCAGGCCGCCCTCAGCTCTCTTGGAGGAAAGGAGTGGGTTATAATTGAAATTAATTAAATTAAATAAATGGTCAAAATAAAAAAATTCCTTCCAGTAGCACCTTAAAGACCAACTAAGTTAGTTCTTGGTTAGTTCAGATATCTAAGTTAGATATCTGAAGAAGTGTGCATGCACACGAAAGCTCATTCCAAGAACTAACTTAGTTGGTCTTTAAGGTGCTACTGGAAGGAATTTTTTTTATTTTGACTATGGCAGACCAACATGGCTACCTATCTGTAAATAAATGGCGTCGCTGTTGTTTTGTAAATTTGGTAGATTTTAAAGAAACACAAAGTTTTATTGCCCTCTCCATCTTTTCTAATCTCCCAATGGGTTATTTTAAGGCCCCTTTTGTTTTTGTGCAGCGCCTCGCACTTTTGAAAGCTCTTTCCGCAGGTAACAATGCTTCTTGGTAGCTCAGCTGGTGGAGCATGGGATTCTTAATCTCAGGGTTGTGGGTTCGAGCCCCACGTTGGGCAAAAGGATTCCTGCCTTGCGGGGGGGGGGTTGGAGTAGACAGCCCTAGGGGGTCCGTGGGGAAGAGGCTGGACTTGTGAATGCACGTGTGGACGGGCCCCAGACACGGGTCAAGGAGGAGAACACCGCCCATCCCTCCTCCTTCCAAGCACAGCCTGGGGGGAAGGCCGGAAGGGGCTGAACTCGCGAGTGCACGTGTGAATGGACCCCCAGACGCGTGTCAAGAGGGAGGCCCCGCCCCTGCCTCCTCCACCTCCGTCCAGGAACTGTTCCCGGAAGTAGACGGTGCCTCGGGCGGGCCGGGCCAGCGCCACGGCCAGGGCAGCCAGCAGCAGCCGGGCGAAGCGGCCCATGGCGAGGCGGAGGCGCAACGGCCACTGAGGGGAGAAGCTGCCGGCACGGACGCTCCCTATTGGCTGCCTCTTTTCCCGCCTCGCGCCCCATTGGTCCGCGTCCCACTCCCGATTGGTGCTTTCCCTCTTTCCCCCCCTCGCCGCCTCACGCGCCGCTGCCCTCGAGCTCGATGATTGGCTGCCGCGTCTCGCCAATGAGAGAGAGGCTCCGGGCGGCGACTCCGGGCCAATCCGGGTGGAGGATATTGACACGTCGGGGCGGTTGCTAGGCGACGGGCTGCGGGGAAAGGGCCTTCCGGCGGCGGCGGCGGCGGCCATGGCGGTGCGGAGGGCGGAGGGCAGGAGCGCGGCGCTCGCCCGGGCTCAGGCCCAGCTGACGGGGAGGCGCCTCACTGGGAGGGTAAAGGGTTTGTTTTTTAAAAATGAAGGTGCCGGCGCGCTGACGTCACACGGCGCTGCTGCTGTGACGTCAGAGGGGGAAACAGCAGCGTGACGTCACGCGCGCCACCCCAAGGGGTTTCCGAGGGTGGAGGGTGTCCCTGAGCATGTGAAGAGTGCTTATCCTGTTAAGCGTCGCTACTCTGCGCCCCGCACGGAGAGCAGCAATAATAACAAGTATAATAGTATATAATAATAATAATAATAATAATAATAGCAACAATAATATATGATATACAACAACTGTTATTATTTGTAGCCCGCCCATGTGACTGGGTTTCCCTACCCACTCTTGGGCGGCTTTCAACTTTTATAAAAAACATAAACATTTTAAATCATATACCTCGTTTTTTGGCAAATGCAGCTTTTAGGGATTTGCAGGAGACTGTCCTCTCGCATGGAGCCTGGAGGAGATGCGCTGCTTTGGCTTTGAAAGCAGGGCTGCAGTTAAAGCACGGGATTGTACATGCAATTGTTTCAGAAACTCTATATGAGTAATTCTTTTGCACATGTTTTTTATTGCAAGTCACTTCAGGAAGCCTCAGAGAAAGGAGCTGAAATTAGTAGTGATGATAAAGACGCACCCAGGTAGGGTTGCCACCTTTGTTCTGGCAAAATACAGGACAGGGTGGGGTGGGGCGATTTTTATTTTTATTTCCATGTGGTGTTGAAGCCAAAGCAATCCATTCCAATCTCTCGCAGCCCCTCTGGAATTTGTAACACATGTAAATATACACACATGAATTTGTAAATCTATCTGCGCTTGGCTGCCTAGAGCTTAAATACATGACATTTCATACAACCATTAAAACACATACATTTAGAGAGGCTCCCTAACTTGGCAGAGAGAGAGAGAGAAGACCTGAAATACAGGACCAACTATATCAAAACAGGATGAAATATGGGACAATACAGGACAGGTGGCAACCCTACCCAGGTGAACCCTCTTACTCACTTTTTATTTATTGCATTTATAACCCAGCCTAAAGAGGAAAAAAGAGCTTGATTAGGCTGAGAGCCGGCGTCTGGCCCCAAAGGTCACCCATTGAGTATCATGGCCAAGTGGGAATTTGAAATCCTCTTCTCCCAGGTCCTAGTTTGACACTAACCACTATGCCACCCTGGCTCTCCTGTCGTCTCCCCAACCGTCTTCCTAATATGACACCTCTTAACCCTCTGTCCTTCTCCCTGCAGGAGGAGCTGGATGGGGCTCCCAGGAACAGATTGGCAGCCTTGGAGCCCAGCAGAAGCCCTGGCCTGTCTGCCATCCACATGGCCAGTGACCTGAGCGACCTCTCCGACCTGGGAAGGAGGGGGCTGGAGGGGGCCAGCTTGGCAGAGACCCCGACACCGCCGCAGACTGGACCCCGCCGCCGGTTTGTCAAGCAGAAACCGCAGGAGGTGGCCCGAGACACCCAGCAGGCAAGGCCCAGTCCTGCCACAAGGACGGGGTTTGCCGCTGCCTCCAGAGGGGAGAGGTCAAGTGCCGTCCTCAGGAAGCTGGCGCAGATCGAGAGCAAGATCCGCAGCCGGAAGGCCGGGCGGGACGTCGGCCAAGTGCCCACGACGGACGAGGATATTTCCCTGAGCGACTTCAGCCGCAGCCCTGAGCCGAGGGCAGGAGGGCGAGGGAGCCTGGGAAAAGCCACGGGGCTGAAGGAGACCGCGGCCCCCGTCCGAGGCAGCAGTGAGGGTGGCACAGAGGGGCGCAGGCAGGCCCCTCCCAAGGCATCGGGGGAGCAGGAGGACCTGCTGGGCAGGAAGGTAATTCGGGGGCCATTGCTGGGGAAAAGAAGGTCCTGTTATACTGACAGTGACAGTCCTGGCTGAGCCCACAGCGTGTTGGGTTTTGAACCCCAACATTTACCCAACAGCGCTTCTGTCTGAAAAAGTGTTTGTGGAAAAGGCAGGGTGGGGGGTGCTCAGCGACTTTCCGCTTGGCCCGCCAGGCAGTGGCCCCTCAGCTGTTGGCTTCTCCAGATCCTAACTCAGATGAGAAGAGCAGATCCTGATCCTGCTCAGATTGGGGCTGACGGCAAGAAGACCAGAGGCCAACTTGGCCTCTACAAAGGACAGCATCTGTGGCTGGTTCCATTCATCTGCAGGAGGAGGAGGTGGTGGTGGTCGTGGTCGTTTGGGGATGCTCAGAGCTGCGATGACCTAACCCTTTCCCTCCCCTTTGCTTTCTTAAGAAATGGATCCGGTCCCCGCCAACCCCACCTTCTTCCCGCCCGAGGTCTCCTTTGCCCGGGAAAACTTTCCTGAAGAGGCCCACGCCCAGGAGTCCTTCCCCACCCGGCAAGCACCCCCCGGCACGGCTGAGCAGGGGAGCACTTCGTTCCTCGACCCCTGCAGGCTCCTCTTCCCCCGACGCGAGCTCCGTGCCCCCGAGGGAGGCGTCTCTCTCTGAGCGAAGCGTGGTGCGGTCCCTCGACGAGCTCTTCTTAGCGGCGGGTGGCGGGCCCAGCGACGACGACTCCAGCAGCAGCGGTGAGTCACCTCTGTGGGGGCCTCTGCGAGAGATGCGCCAGCAGAGGAATGCGTGTCTCTGGCAAAGGGGAGAGCCAAGTTGAAAGGGAGCAGGAAGCAAGTGAAGGGAGCTCTGTGGGCAGAAGCCACTTGTGAGGGGCTGGTCGAGGGTGAGAATGAGGTGACCCAGGTCCTTGCCCTGGCCTGGGCACTCCTTGGCTGGCAAACGAACCTTCAGCTGGGCTGTGGAGGCTGCAGAGGTAAGAAGAGCAGCCTCTGAGGTCATACGCTTCCTGTGGGGAATTGCAGGGAAAAGGGGAGCAACCCCTGGACCCTGGGAGGTGGAGAGAGACTCTCTCCCTGCCGCTGAGTGTCCGTCTCGTTCCTTGCTGCAGATTTCAGAGTGAACGTGTTGAGCCTGGACGACTTGGCCCCTGCTGCAGCCAGCCAGACTGAAGCGTCAGGAGACGTAAGTTGAGGGAAGCTTTCAATGTCTGATTTTTTATTGTGCTTTTAATTCTGTTGGGAGCCGCCCAGGGTGGCTGGGGAGGCTCAGCCAGATGGTCGGAGTATGTCATATATTATTATTAATATTGCTGTTATTTTGCCCCGTCCTCAGCAGGAGCCAACCGTTTGCCACGTTTGTTCATTTCTGGTGGTGTGAGCATTGCGAGGAAACCACAACCAAGAGCCTTAATAACCATTATTATTATTATTATTATTATTATTATTATTATTATTATTATTATTATTATTATTATTATTTCCAGGTTTTTTTCTCCTCTGCCAGCTTCTGGCCAAAAGAGGTCCACCGCGAGGGGGCTCAAAAAATCAACATCCAAATTACGAAAGAAAAAATGCAACTTAGAAAAATGTAAAGACAACGTAACCTTTCAGAAAAGACTAAAAGAGCCAAATGTGCCCATTTTCCTCCTATGCAAATAGAGGCGCCCCCCCCCGCCCCCCAAAAAACTTGCCTGGGGGAGCAGAAGTCAGCCCTGATGGAACTGAGCTCCTCTTCCTTTTCAGGGAAAACTCATTTGTTGGAGCTTCAAGAGACTAGCTTGGAGCTGAGCGTGGAGCAGAGGGGTGGGTTGTGACTCGAGTTGCTAGCATGGAGTTTGCCATTCCAAGGTTGGCGGTTTGGGGGGAGGGCTGTTCTTCAGAGACCCTCGTCACCTCCGTGTCTCACATTATACTCACAGAAAGACATCCTTTCTAGGCACCTGTGATGCCTACGGAGTCAGAGGAGGATCTGGGAGCCTTTCCCGTTGCTGCCGTCAGCCAAAGCCCCTTCAAAGCCCAGAGCCCCCCCAGGAGAGAAGCTGCTTCCCTGGAGGAGGAGGAGGAGGAGACGGAGGAAGATGATGATCCAGGAGACACTGAGATTTCCGAGCGGCTAAACAGCACTTCTGCTGGGAGCTCCCATCCCGAGGAGGAAGACGAGGAGGAAGAAGAGGAGAATCCCGCCAGCGCAGAGTATTCGGAGGACTTTGAGTCCTCGGCAGCATCCGGGGAGCAACCCTCCTCCAGGGACCCCTCAGGTGCCGGGGCACCTTCTGAGCAGCCTGCCTCGTCCTCTCTCACCTGCCCTACAGGGGGCGCCAGGACCGCCTGCCTGCCAGCGAGGATCCTCGTGAAGGATGCTGCCGTGCAGACAGGCCGCTCCTCTCTGGCCTATTGCTGGCTGCAAGGTAAGCCGCTCCCGGCTGAGGCTGGGCGAGATCCGTGCAAAGCTCTGACGTCCTTCTAGGCCTGACCCAGGTGCCTCAGGTGCGCCTGCCGGTCTCCCAAGAGCGCCTCCTCCTTCCCCTCCTCCAGGTGACGCTCCTGCAGCTCTTGGAGAAGCCGGGAGCCTTCTGGAGACCCCGCCCATCGCCAGCCACGTTGTGAGCTTGGAGACGCTGGAAGGTACCTCTCTCCTCCCTCGATCCTTGAACCAAGCGCCAGCTGAACCCAGCCTTTGCCTGCACCTCAGCTGCGTGGCATACAGAAGGGCGCAAGAACGGGCGGCAGAGACCTCTGGCTCTGAAACCCCAGGCAGCCATTGCTGCCGGTCAACGGCGTTGCCCCCTTGAGAGAAAGTGCTGGGGGTCCAGAAGAGAGGTCTCTTCCCTATGGGGCCTGAGCAGACTGCCCTAGAGCTGAGTCTGGGGACCCATGGGTGCTGCCATGCCTCTTTTCCTCCCCACACCCACCTCCCGTTCTCCCTCCTGCAGCGCTGACCACCTACAGCCCGGCCGTCTTTGCCCTGAACGAGCTGCTGAAGCAGAACGTGCTGCTCATCCGGCAGTTTGCAGACGCCGCCCGCCAGCTCCACGCCTCCTGGGTGGCGTCCCTGGAGGAGCAGAGGGGCTTCCACTACCACACCCTGGAAGAAGCCAAGGAGGTAACTCTCGCTCGCTCACAGGCCCTCCTTAGGGCAGCTGCGGCCAGCCAGGCACCCGGCAGGCGTTTGGGACCGCAGGGGCCGTGCTGGCTGGGGGAGGGTGGGGGATGCAGTCCAGAACGTACCTACGGGACCGCCTCTCCTGGTATTCCCCGCGGAGGACCTTAAGGTCCACAAATGACAACACTTTGGAGGTCCCAGGTCGCAAGGTGGTTAGATTGGTCTCAACTAGGGCCAGGGCCTTTTCAGTTCTGGCCCCGGCTTGGTGGGACGCTCTGTCCCAAGAGACCAGGGCCCTGCGGGACTTGACATCTTTCCGCAGGGCCTGCAAGACGGAGCTGTTCCACCTGGCCTTTGGTTTGGACTCGGTCTGACCCTTATGTTTCCCTCCCCTTATGGTCTTGACTTTTAAAATGAGGCTGCACTTTAAATTGCATTTTAACCTGTGCTTTAAATCCCTGTGGGTCTCAACCTGCTCTGTCCCTATGCAGTACATCCAGCGCCACAAGCCCCCGCCTCTGACAGTGGAGCAAGCATTGCGAGAACTGGAGCACCGAGGGCAGTCTGCCTTTTGAAAAGCGCGCACGACGAGCGTCAGAACTGGCCCTCCGGAACGAGAAAGAAACCGCTCGGGTCCCAAAAACCGGCCAGCACTTTTACCGGAATGAAGAGCTGGGCTCTTTCGGAACGAGAAAAGCAGAGGCCCTACAAATCACGGGGGGGGGGGGGGAGGCCATTGCCCCACTGACTCCTGCACAGCCCCCAGGATCAAACGGCACCAACCCAGAGCATTGAAGAGAAACCTCAGCGGAGATCAAATTGGGGAGGACACTCTGCTGTGTTTTGAGCATGCAAAATTCAGTTGTGTACATGGATGAATGCGGAGAGGGGCCTCCCCACCCAAATAAATCGCACAAACTGTATAGAGGGAGGGGAAAAAGCTTTCTTTATTGGAAAGCAACAGTAAGAACGAGGCGGGTAGCTGACTCGGAGCAACCCGAGAGGCGGCCGAGAAGTTTCACAGGTACAGAAGTCGATCTTCAACAGTCGCTGCATCATGTTGGGCGCTGGCGGTTGCGAAAGGGGTCTACTGTACAGGGAGGGGGCTGTGTCCCCCCTCAGGGCGCTGGTGGTCTCTGGGTACCCCCCTCTTGGGGCGTTTGGGCAGGAAAGGAGGGCGGCTTCATGTTTCGAAGCAGGTGGGTTGGGCAAGGGGCGTGAGGGTGACACCATGGAAGAATCGGCCTCCCCGGCTCCTTCTCAGTCTTGCCCGAAAGGTGTGTACAAAAATAGAAAAGGCCCAAATAATTTCTCTTCTCGCAATGCCTGGAAAGAACACCCTTGGGAGCAGCTTAGCCCTCTGCACCCTGATGGGCAGAAGGGGGGTGTCGTCTGGGGCAGGGGGGTGGTGGTCAAGAGGTACAGTAGAGAGCCTCAATTCGCGTGGCCAGGCCAGGGCTCGGATGCTGATGGGCGACCGGCTGGGCTCCCTCGACTCTGAGCAGCGTTAAGCTTTGGGAGGAAAGAAGAAGGGTCAGGCAGGATGCAGGGGGGCAGAAGCCCACGATCCTGGGCTAGCGGGGGGGGGGGGTTCCCATGCCACACTTAATGAAATGACAGAGGAAGCAGGCCCTTCCTGCAGCCAGCAGGGAGGCGGGTACCCTTAGGTGCCCCCATGAAGACGCCCACTTGAACGAGAGGTTGCCCCAGTTCCTGCCCTCCTTCGCACTGGCCTGGCAACCTCAAGAGACCCTTCCCCCTTTCTAGCTTCCCCCATGCCAAAGGGAAGGGTTTGGCTAAAGCCCTGGTGCCCAGCAGCCTGCCGGCTCCCCACACGTTTGCCCCAAGGCTCATGGAAGCCCTTCTGCCTTAGCGTCTCGGGGAGACGGGGTCTCTCCGTCCTTGCCAGGCGGTTGCTGGCAGCTCACTGGCAAGGGTGCAGTAATGCCACCGTACAGATTGAAAGAGAACCAGAAATGGAAGGAGGGGCTTCCTCCTGCCCGCAGCCAGGGGTCAGACCCTGCGGCTTGCCCACTTACTTTCGTCCCTGGCCTTCATGCGGGCAATGAAGGAGTAGCTCTTGTTCCTCCGGTAGTTCTCGTAGGGGTCGTCCAGGGCCACCCCCACGCCCTTGTACTGGTCCCACTTGTCTCGGATGTCGCCACCTTTAATGGGGTCCTGGATCCCCTGCTCCTTGGCCCCCAGACCCCCGGAGCCGCTCCACCCTGGGGAAAGGGAAAAGCAGGCAGCTGACAGGAGGAGGAGGAGGCAGAGAGGGGGCGGCTAGGCACCTCTCTCCGGAAACCTCTGACCCAATGGCGGAGGAGCCCAGCAGCAGCAGCAGAATCGGACCCAAAGGGTTCTGGCCCGGCGGGGGCCAACCAGGGGCCCCCAAACCTGAAAGCTGGACCCAGGCACCACAGCAGCGACTGGCCCCAGCGGTGGCTGGCAGGTTGCAGCTCTCTGCCCAGCCGTCAAACGCTCTACGTTGGCAGGCAGACCCACAGAATTGTAGAGTCGGGCATCCAGTCCAATCCCTGGCAGTGCAGGAATGTTAAACTCAACGTGAGGTTTGATCCCAGAATCCTGAGATTGAGGCCCGTGCTCTACCAACTGAGCTACCCCAGAGAGAGAAGGCGATTCCTCTGGAAGGCTTTTAATTCCACATTACTAGGACCTTTCTATCTCCACCCCTTTCCTCCCAGGGGTGGCCTACACAGTTCTCCCTTTCCCCATATGACCCTCAAAACGAGCCTGCAGGGTAGGCATTCGGGCAGGGAGTCAATGACCAGCCTTGGAGCCGCCTAATTCCTGGCCGAGTGGGAATCTGAACCCAAGTCCTCCTAGCTGGGCACCCTCTAACCACCAGAGGAGTGGAACAGGCCCCCTAGACGGACCCCACCCCTGACGGACAGAGCCATCGGGCACCAGGCTGCCTTACCCATCTTCACCAGCATCTGGTGCCCCTTGTTCTCCTCTCCGAGTCTCGATTCAGGGATGGGGGGCCCCGAACTGGATCCCAATCCGGCCGAGGAGCTACAGACGGGGCGGGAGAAACCGAGGAAAAGTGAGGGTTATCATGTCGATCCCTCGACCCCCAACCCCAACCCTGCCCCTCCCAAGCCCCTTCGCCGAGTCAAATCTTACGGAGGTGTCTGGCTGCGGGATCGGGACCGGTGCCGCCTTCCGGGGGAGTAGGATTTCGACCGGGACCTGGACCGAGAGCGGCTCTGAGAGGACCGAGAGCCGCTTCTGCTCCTGGGAAGACAGGCGGGGGAAGAAGAAAAGTCAGCCCCTCTCTCTCGGGAAGAGACCGCCCTAAAATTGTCTATCGAAAACTTCACTCTTGTGTTTTATCACGACAACAGCTACTCACTTTGGGTTTTAGTAAAGTGAACCATCTAACTTGTCAGTGCCTAAATGATATTGAGCGTCAGAACAGCGTGGCCTCAATAAGGAACTTTTGCCCATGGTATGAATATTTTCCACCTTCCCATTTTGACTCTCTGGCGTCTTCTCTGCATAACCGAGCAATTCTAAAATATAGACATGCTTTTACTCTTGCAAGATTGAATGTCTTGCCCTCGGCTGGACTTGAGGGACGATGCCCACAGATGCCACACGGAACACGTCCCTGTGGAGATGGCAGTCCTGAATCGGTGGCACACGCCCTTCTGGCTTGCGCTCTTGATAAAGACTTGAGGAATGAGATTATCACCCCTCTTTTATCATCCATCCCGGGTCGCCCAGCCACTGCCCCAGTGTCCTTTCTCTTGGCAGATCAAGATGAGCTGGTGACAGCAAAGGTGGCAAGGTTTTTAGCTGGGGCAATCAGAATAAGACCCACCACTTGACCATTGATTCAAAGCTCTAAAATGTATTTTATATAATTGACTTTTTATTTCTATTCTTTGTATATCGTATTGATGTTTTATTGCTATGGCCGACAGCTGGCGCAAATATTCATTCATTCTCGGCTGCTGTGGCATCTTGTGGAAGTGAGTTCCGCCGGCTAGCCGCACGTCGTGAAAAACGACCAGTTCCTTCCCCAAAAAGCTTCAAGTGGGCTGAAGAAGAAGCCAACCAGCCAGCCAGAAAGGCAACGTCCGCAGCCCCCCCCCCCCCAGTCTTGCCAACCTGCCCACACCAGCGAGCGAGAGACCCAGGCCCCCCTGTCCTGCCCTTCCTCCTCACCTGGACTGGGAGCGGGAGTAGGACCGCGACCGGGAGCAGGATCGTGACCGCGACCGGGAGTAGGAGCCGGAGGACTTGGACGACCTCGAGTTGGAGCGCGAAGAGGAGCGGCCACGGCTCTTGGACCGGCTGCTGCGCGATGGCGAGGGGCCGCTGGGCAGGGAGAAAAGGTGTGGGGAGGGGCGTCTTGAGTGGCGCTGTGCCATCGCCCTGGACTCCTGCAGCCAAAGCGCCCGGGAACCTCGGCTGGCCCTGCGGCCGCCGGACATCAGCCGAGCCAGGAGACCCCCTCCAGCCCAGAGAGCAGGATTCCCTTCCCTCCAGGTGAGGGCCGTGCTCGGTTTGGATACAGGGAGGGGGTCCCGCTGCACCTCCCCACTCCCTGCTGGTGGCACTCTGCACGCTCCCCGGAGCCCTGTGCTCACCTGTTCCTCTTCTCCTGCCCCTTGCGCCGCCGGGCCCTCATCTTCGCCCGGAAGAACTCGTACAGACCGTTCTGCTCCCAACCCTCGCTGTAGGAAAAGGGGGGGATTAAAAAATATATCATTAGGTTTTTCACGTGATGCGTTACTTATTATTTATTGAATTTATATATGGCCCTATACTTGGAGGGTCTCTGGGCGGTTGGCAGAATAAAATCAAGATATTAAAACCACAAAAGACATAATAAAAAATAACAACCCATCACCATCGTCGTAGGTTGCTATTCTTATTTTTCTCATCCTATATCACTCGATGTTATGTCTCCATTCCCGAAACTGCCCATTTATACACAAAGTATAAAATGAAAAACTGAAAATAACGTATTATCGTTCTTCTGTTGCTCAAGACATAAATCCATCTTCTATTGAACAAGAATAAAAACAAAATAATAGTAATTTCTTATTTACACCCCGCCCATCCAGCTGAGTTTCCCCAGGCACTCTGGGCAGTTCCCAACAGAATACTAAAAACACGATAAAAAAATCAAACATTAAAAACTCCCCTAAACAGGACTGCCTTCGGATGTCTTCCAAAAGTCAGAAAATCATGTTTCGCGGCTCTTAATTCTAGCAGTTAATTTTGCCATTTCGGCACAATCCATTAGTTTGTTAATCCGTGTTTCTTTTGTGGCGATTGCTGCTTCCTTCCACTCCTGCTCATATATAAAAATCCTTGCTGTTGCACGCATGAACAATTTTATCATCATTTTCGCTATCTCCGGCCCAACTCAACCAAAAAAACAAGCCAGCCAAAGGAGCCCTTTCTGGGCCTCGCCTCTCACCTGTTTCTTGGCCGGTCGTGCGAAGGGGGGCTATAGAAAGCTTCCACGGCTGCCAGGAGCCTCTCGCTGGGGGGCATGGGGGGCGGCAGGCGGATATCCTTGGGGTCCAGAGGCTTGTAGTCATGATCCTCCAGCTAGGAGAGGAGGGGAAAGGAGCCGTCATGGCACACAGTCCGGCTGGAAAATAATTCCCTGCACCCCTGGGACCACGAAGGAGAGGCCACGGGGGTCGGGAGAGGCCTCCTCCTGCCCTTCTGGAGTTGTGGGGGGGGGCAGCTCCCCGCTCAGGCCACTTACTTTGACCAGGGGGGCCATCAGTCCGGCGGGGAGGTCGAAGTAGGGGACGTTGGGCACGAGGCTGGGGTCATCGTGGTTGACGTGGGGAGGCCCCTGCCGGCGCATGTGGGGCGGCTGCCCGTTGAACCCGTGGGGCGGGGGCCCGAAGTCAGGGTGCTGGGGGCCCCCCCAGGGAGGGTGCTCACTGATCCCCGGGTGCGGCATGCGGTGGCCCGGGTGGTGGTGCGGGGGCCCAATCTCTGCAAAGGAAGGAAGGAGAAGTCTCAGAACGGCCCGAGTAGCTGCAGGATCTGAGCACGGGGCAATGCGTTGGAGCGGCCTCCTTGGGGTGTAAGCCTGGGCAGTGTCTCTGGGGGTCCTGGACTGCCCAGATGACAAGGCACCCCCCCCCCCGCCGGTCCACTGTCCCTCAGACCTTGTGGGGGGCCGGACTATATTTTGGAGGAAAAAAATGAACGAATTCCTATGCCCCACAAATAACCCAGAGATGCATTTTCAATAAAAGGACACATTCTACTCATGTAAAAACACGCTGATTCCCAGACCAGCCGCAGGCCGGATTGAGAAGGCGAATGGGCCAGATCCAGCCCGCCTTAGTTTGCCTGCCCATGCCTTAGCCCAGGTTTCCTCAACCTCGGCCCTCCAGATGTTTTTGGCCTACAACTCCCATGATCCCTAGCTAGCAGGACCAGTGGTCAGGGATGATGGGAACTGTAGTCTCAAAACATCTGGAGGGCCAAGGTTGAGGAAGCCTGGCTTAGCCTTTTCTCCTCCCGAAGATATCCCATAAGGCAGCGGAGGTTTCGGATCAGAGGGCCCCACGGGAATTAACCTCCCCTGAGCAAAACTTCTTTCAACTGGGCAAGGACCAGGGCTGCGTGACGTATCAGTATTATCGTTCAAAACTGCTTTGAGGTTCATACCGTGTGACATGTCGTTTCGCAATTTTTGGCCTGGAAATACATCGCGAATCATGTCGTCTGTAGCTCCCATCCTCATTTCAAACACTGCAATATACTGGTATACAGTGGTACAGCGGTTTCTGAAAGTCTCCGTTGACAAAAGTTTCAGAACTTGAACGCCGTAAACCCGGAAGCAAACGCTTTGGTTTTAGAATGCTTTTCAGAAGTCAAATGTGCCAAAGCGCAGCTTCCGAACAGAGTTTTCCCAGAAGTAAACGCTTCTGTTTTCGAACATTTCGGAACTGGAATGGTCTTCCGGAACGGATTACGTTCGAAAACCAAGGTACCACTGTATCGTGATGCTTAGCGGCTGATATATCATCAACGCGAAAACCAGATTATCGCCCAGGCCTAGCGAATGACCCCCTTGCTCCCGGGACCCCCCGCCTTAGCCCCTCCCGGCCAGCCTTCTGCCCCCCCACTCACCCTGAGGGAAGTCGCCTTGGGGGTAGTCGAATCGGTGCGGGTAGGGGGGCCGCTCGAAGGGGTGGCGCGGCGGGAAGTCGTCCTGCATGAATCGCGGGGGGAAGCGGTTGAAGTTGTGCGGGTGGGGCGGCTGGTTGAACTGGGGGTGCTGCTGGTGGGGCGGGAAGGGCCCCCGGAAGTGGGGGGGCCTCTGCATGCGGAAGGGCGGCTCCCTCTGGCCCCCTCCCCAGGGCGGCTGCTCGTGCTGGTTGTTCCAGGGCGCCTCAAACTGGCTGTTCCAGGCGGGTTCCGGCTGGCTGTTCCAAGGGGCATCGCGCTGGTTGCTCCAGCCGGGCTCTCGCTGCTCGCTCCACATCCCCTCGTGGTTGCTGTTCCAGGGGGGGCAGTGCGGGGGGCCCTGGTGGTGGGGGAAGGGGGGCTGCTCAGGAGGCTGCAGGAGACAAAAGGCCTTGGTTAGCGGGCAGGCGGAATAAGACCCTCCCTGCCCACAGACTGTCTGGCCAGAGTGGTGCATGCTCTGGTTATCTCCTGCTTGGACTACTGCCATGCGCTGTCCGTGGGGCTGCCTTTGAAGGTGACCCGGAAACTGCAACTAATTCAGAACGCGGCAGCTAGACTGGGGACTGGGAGTGGAGACCATGTAACACCGGTCCTGAAAAACCTACATTGGCTCCCAGGACGTTTCTGTGCACAATTCAAAGGGTTGGTGCTGACCTTGAAAGCCCTAAATGGCCTCAAAGGTCCAGTGTCCCTGAAGGAGCGTCTCCACCCCCATCGTCCACCCCAGACACTGAGGTCCAGCTGCGAGGGTCTTCTGGCGGTTCCCTCCCTGCGAGAAGCGAGGTTACAGGGAACCAGGCAGAGGCCCTTCTCGGTGGTGGCGCCCGCCCTGTGGAACGCCCTCCCATCAGATGCCAAGGAAATCAACAGCTACCTGACTTTTAGAAGACATCTGAAGGCAGCCCTGTTTAGGGAAGTTTTCAATGTTTGATGTTTTATCCAGTTTTTTATATTCTATTGGGAGCCACCCAGAGTGGCTGGGGAAACCCAGATGGGCACGATACAAATAATAAAATTATTACCATTATTACCAAGGCCCCACCCAAGCCCTCCCCTCCCGCTGCCCGCCCATAATACCTGCTGCTGCGCCCAGGGGGTGACCGGGTGTGGCTGCTCGAACCAGGGCGGCTTGTTGGGGGGGATGTGGTCGTGGGGGCCGGGCCCCCGGGGTCCAGGCGTGGCCGGGTCAGCGGCCCCGGCCCCCGTGGCCTCGTACTCGGCGGAGTCCGGCAGCGGCAGCTGCGGCTTCCCTTCGTCTGAAACAAAGGCGGACGTGAGAGCCAAGCTCCTGGGGGGGTGTTGTGGCTCAGAAAGAGGAGAGGGTACACCCCCACCACGAAGGGGGACCCCAACATTACCTGTGGGGGTGATGGGGGCGGCCGGCGGAGGGGGGGCGGGAGTGGCCTTCACTTCGCTTTCCGGAGGTGGGATCTGCAGTTGCGGCTGCTGCTGTTGCTGCTGTTGTTGCTGCTGCTGCTGTTGGCTGAGGCTGCTGACAAACTCCTCGTGCTGAGTTTTGAGGGTCTGGATCTGTTGCTGGAAGGCCACTTGAACCGGCTGGACCACGCTGCCAAACTCCATGATCAGGGTGGCCTGCCGGGACCACGCGGAAGGGGGTGGCATTTGCAGAGAGAGAAGGGGGAGGGGGGAGAGGACAGAGAATAATAAAAAATAATACATTTTTATTTATACCCCGCCCTTCCCGGTTCAGAAAACCGGCCTCAGGGCGGCCAGCAACAAATTTAAAATACTTAACTGATGCAACAAAAAACAGCATAAAATACAGTATGAAATGTGATTAACAATAAATTCAAAAATCAATTTTGGGGGGGGATCCATCCAATAAACGTTAGATGATCACCAGGGCTAGCTGGCTAAATTAGTCCCATTTGGGCCAGCGAGGAGACCAGGGGAGAATTAGCTGTGGGATCCCAGAGCGGGTAATCTTCATAAAAAGGGGAAGGGGAGGGAAGGAAGGGGAATAAAAAGATCAGGCTAAGTTCAAATTGAAAGCCAAGCAGATCCGGTTCGTATCTAGAGGTACCACTGTATCTGACTTTCAGAAGACGGCTGAAGGCAGCCCTGTTTAGGGAAACTTTCAATATTCAGTGAATTATTGTATTCTTTAAAAAAAAAATTGGAAGTTGCCCAGAGTGGCTGGGGAAACCCAGCCAGATGGGCGGGGTAGAATTATTCTTATTCTCCATAATCTCTTCCTGAAGAAGGGAGCCGTTTTGGGGGGAGGCCTGGCCGTTTGCTCTTGCCACCACCCCCTCGGCCTCCTCCTCCTGCTCCCCTCCTCACCTGGTACTGGCCCAGTCCGAGGGCCGGGCTCTGGAGCTGCTGGATAATGGCTTCGTCGAAGTAGCCGTTCTTCTCCCACAGCTGAAGGAGCTGTGGGAAACCAAGAGGGAGAGAGGGGCTGTTATTGGGCTCTGGGGCTCCAGGCAGGGCCCTGGGCACCCCCGAGGCCACGCCAGGGCGGCTCACCCGGGCAATTTTCTGCTGCTTGTCTTCCTCCACGGCCAGGAAGCTGGTGCAGTAGATGGGGACCACCACTTTCTGCAAGGCGGCCAGGAGGTCCCGCTGTTGCTTCCGCTGGCTGGAAAGGGAGAGAGAAGAGGGAGGAAGAAGGGGAGCTTCAAAAAGTTCGGCCTGAGGTTCAGTTAGTTGCCCTCTGGGGGTTTGGGATCCTGCCCTCTGGAGCAGCAGGAAACAGACAGGCTCCACCTTGCCAGCAGATATCTCTGCTTATCTCCCGCTTGGACTACTGCCATGCGCTCTCCGTGGGGTTGCCTTGGAAGGTGACCCGGAAACTACAACTAATCCAGAATGTGGCAGCCAGACTGGGGACTGGGAGTGGAGACCACATAACACTGGTCCTGAAAGACCTACATTGGCTCCCAGGACGTTTCTGCGCACAATTCAAAGTGTTGGTGCTGAGCTTGAAAGCCCTAAATGACCTAGGAGACCCAGAAGCGGCATGATCTCACCAGTGGTGGAGGACGTCGTTGATCAGGTAGATCAAGTGGAGGCGCAACTCGAAATGCGCCCCCTCGGCGGTGATGCGGTTGCGCAGGTGCCCGGCCATCAGCTCGCAGTGCTGCGGGGACTTGGCGTTGCTGAACATCCAGTTCTTCCCGGCCTGAGGATAACAAAAGGGAGCAGTCAGAGGCAGCCTAGGGGAGAAAGTCCCCCACAAAGTCAAGAAGGGAGGTTCCCGGGGCAGCAATTCCTCGGGGGAGAGGTTAGGTTTTTCATTTTATATTCCCTTATTTTATTTTCCCTTTAATTTTTGGGGGGACCCAACAGAGTGGGGCCCTAAGCTAGAGCTTGCTTAGCTGATACGTAAATCCGGCACTGGCATAGATAGATGAGAGAGAGAGAGAGAGATTGAGAGAGAGAGATGAGATAGATAGATAGATAGATAGATAGATAGATAGATAGATAGATAGATAATATTTTGGAAATGTACATTGAATTTTTTTCCCCTTTACATTTTTTGGGGCCCCCCAAGAGAGTGGGACCCTAAGCTAGAACTTGCTTAGCTGATACGTAAATCTGGCACTGGCATAGATAGATGTGTGTGTGTGGGGGGGAGAGAGAGAGAGAGAGAGAGAGAGAGAGAGAGAGAGAGATTAATTGATAGAGGAGAGACAGATAGATAAATACATGATAGATAGATAGATAGATGATAGATAGATAGATAGATAGATAGATAGATAGATAGATAGATAGATAGATAATATTTTGGAAATGTACATTCAGTTGTTTTTTTTTTCCCTTTACATTTTTTTGGGGCCCGCAAGAGAGTGGGGCCCTAAGCTAGAGCTTGCTTAGCTTATACGTAAATCTGGCGCTGGTCTTTAGGGAGAATCCACAGCCGGACCCAAGAGCGCACCCTCTGGGGCAGAGTGCTACGACATGTGGCCTTTGACGCCTTTTGGGGGCAGCCCCCCACGACACCAGAATGCAATCACACCCCCCCGAGCCCCGCCTACCGAGATGGCATCTTTGGTGCAGGTGTCGATGATGGGCTGGAGCAAGTTGTCAAACTCGTTCATGTCTAGCTGGGTTTCCTCCAAGACCTTCTGCATCTGCTGTTCCACAGCCAGCGCGATGGCGGAAGTGATTTGCTCCTGGGGGTGGGGGAGTGACGAGGGTCTTGAAGGCAGAGCTGGGTGGCGAGAAAGCCCACCCACCCACACCCACCTCCGAGCGAGGCCTAGGCACCTTGCTGCCCCTTGAGGGCTACCGCGTCCCTTAACGGACTGGGATGCAGTTGTAAATACTGACATTGGGACCCCTGGAGGGGATGGGGGGGGAAGTTGACTTTGAATTGGCTTTTATATAAGTTTATATTTTTAAAAAACAAACCAAATAGAAATTTAAAGAAAAAACACAAAAATGCAAGTGTGCAGAGTAAGATAAAACGCAAAAAAAAGAAGAAACGAGAAATAGTACTCATGTAGAAAACAAAACAGAAGAAGAACAATACGTAGATATATTGAGCCAATAGCCCTTGCTTGCTCGCATCTCCACCCGCCTGCCCTCACCTGTCTCAGAGCCAGGAGGTGCTGCTCCTGTTGCTGGAGGTTCCACAGGCTCTGCTGGATCAGCTCCTCCATGGAGGGGGTGCCCTGCGGAGTGGCGATGGGGGCAGCCGCCGTGGCCAGGGCGGGCTGGGGCAGCGGCTGGATCTGTGGGGCGGGCTCCAGATCTTGGCTCTGCTTGCACAACACTGAAAGGGAGGGGAGGGAGATAGGAGCCCGTCAAGGAGAGAGGCCAGCCACTCGAGTCAACAGTTCCAAACCCTGCGCCAACTCGGGGGTGTTGCGTGGGCTGCGGGTGCCCCTTCCAATAATAATCATAGTAATAATAATTTATTTATACCCTGCCCACTCGGGGCACTCCCAACAGAAATAATAATAATAATAATAATAATAATAATAATAATAATAATAATAATGCGATTAAAAAACCTCCCTAAACAGGGCTGCCTTCAGATGCCTTCTAAAAGTCAGGTAGTTGTTATTTCCTTGACATCTGATGGGAGGGGGCCACCACCGAGAAGGCCCTCTGCCTGGTTCCCTGGAACCTCGCTTCTCGCAGGGAGGGAACTGCCAGAAGGCCCTCGGGAGATGGACCCCGGTGTCCGGGCTGAACGATGGGGGTGGAGATGCTCCTTCAGGTCTACTGGGCCTTTGAGGCCATTTAGGGCTTTCAAGGTCAGTCCCAACCTTTTTTTTTTTTTTTTTTAAAAAAGGTGGCAAAACAATTCCACTGCTACGCGATGAGCCGGGTCGTGAGCCCCTGCAGCAAAACTCACATTTGCATCGGCAAAGGTTGGCCGATCCCAAGCCAAAAGGAGGGCCGGCCAGAATTTGCACGGGGGGGTTTCAAAGGGAAGGGAAGGAAATTATTTCCCCAAAAAAGAAAAGGTCGGAAGAGAACCAAGGATTCCCATGAAGCCCCTCTCTCCACCCCACCAAGGGCACACCCTTCAAAAACTGATACGCACCATACTGATATTTCGAAATGTTCTACAGAGTTGCGGCTACTAAAAAGTCTCCCGCTAGCGGCCGCACCACCACCCTGCACCCCCCCCCCAAACTCACGCTGCTGCTGTTCCAGAGCCAGCTTGTACTTGTAGTAGCCGTAGAAGTCGCCCCCAAAGAGGAAAGAGAATTTGGGGTTCTCTTTCTGCTTCTCCATGGTCATCTTCTCGAACTCAGGGCCGTTCCGCGCCACAAACTGAGCCAGCTTGTCGATGACATTGCGGAGCTCCTGGTCTGGGGTTCCAGGGGGTGGGAAGGAAATTGGGGGGGGGACCAGTCAAGAGTTGTGTCAAAGAAAAGGTCCTGACTTTCAGCTCTTTGCTGGGTCACAGGGAGCAAACTAGCACAAAAGCCTCCGGAGCCTCCCTGCAACACCCAAGTGTTATTGGTAGCCCCAGTGGTGCCTTGGTTTAGGAACAGCTTAGTTTATGAACAACTTGGGTTAAGAACGCTGCAAACCCGGAAGTAGGTGTTTTGGTTTGTGAGCTTTGCCTTGGAAGCAGAACATGCTTCGCTTCTTGTTCCATCTGTAAATTGAGTCCCCTGCTGCTATGGGAAAGCACGCCTTGGTTGAAGAATGGTTTTGGTTGAAGAACGGAATTCCAGAACGGATTAAGTTCGTAAACCAAGGCACCACTGTAGCTAGATGGATATGGGGCTATCAATAGATAGATAGATAGATATGGGGCTATCCTTAATATAGGTAGACAGACAGACAGACAGACAGACAGATAGATATAGGGCTATCAACAGATAGGCTGGTAGGTAGGTAGATATGGGGCTGGCCTTTGATTCTCAATCCCACAACCCCTCCCTCGGTGTGACCCCAATGCACCCGTAAGCCCCTGCCAAAGGCTAATTCCACTTGCCCCCCACCCATCCAAGCGCAAGATTTCGGTACTTTTTAAAAAAAAATGTATTGTACTGTTTTATTTTATTAATTTGATTCAATATATACTTCATTTCCCTTTTCCTCCCTCCGTCCCCCAGCCCCCCGCCCACGGTCAGCCTCCTACTGGGAGCCGGCATTTGATCTCATCCCCTTTGGGCCGTGATAAAGAGACTTAGTGGTTTTAATGGTAGGTGATGTTGCTGTGTTATATATTATATTATCTCTGTACATTGATTCATTTCTTGGGAGTTAAGAATAGTTCTAGGATAAATTGTGTTCGCTGAGCCCGTATTATATACAGTCTGCATATGATGTTTGTTTGTTAATGTGTGGCGTGTTATGCCTAATAAAGGATTTTGAATTGAATCTCATCCCCTTAATTGTTCTATTTTTATTAATTTGTCTCTCCTTCTCAGTTCCTTCTACAGAACTTTGAATTTAACGGATTTTATATAATTTTTTCCACCCCTCTCTGTTCCTGCGGGTCCCACCCACGATCTCTCTCCCCTACTCAGAGTAGACCTATTGACATGCAAGTTCGGGCGGGGGGGTTGTTATTTTTTGTGGGGGGTCTACTCCGAGTAGGGGGCGTGGCTTAAGGAGGGGACCCCCCTTTATTTCCCCTCTCCCCCCCTGGGGGGTCTCTCACAAGAAGAGGCGGGGGTGGTCGGGAAATGGGGGGGCTCCTCGTGCTCCTGCCCCAACCGGACTCCTGAGCATACGCAGAGTGCCGGAGAAGGAGACCCCCCACCCCTCACGTGACCCCCACCCACCCCCACCACGCGTGTGGGGGGGGGGACTCACCTTCGGGCGGCGGCGGCAGCGGCGGCGGCATCTCCATGGCGGCGACTCGAGGAGCGCCTCCGAATGGCTGGCTAGGCCCCGGGCGGCCGTCAAGCGCGGCGGCGGCTGCCGGAAAAGGGGGCGGCGCTCGCGACGGCCGCCGCCGCCAAGCGCGGTTGCCGGGGAGACCGGAGCCACGCCCACCCGCCGCGTTCCATTCCGAGGGAGGGCGGGAGGGAGGGGGAGCTGCGCGCGCAGCCCCATTCATAAGGAAGCGGCGCCTCATTCATAAGGCTGCGAGGGGAGGTTAGATAGGGGCAAGGGTGCCCGGCCGGATTTAGGAATAAGCTAACCAGCCCCCCAAAAAATTAAAGGGGGGGGGGGAACAACCTGGATGGACATTTCCAATCAATTTCTTTCTTTCTTTCTTTCTTTCTTTCTTTCTTTCTTTCTTTCTTTCTTTCTTTCTTTCTTTCCCTCTTTCTCCCTCCCTCCCTCCCTCCCTCCCTTTCTCTCTCTCTCCTTCCTTCCTTCCTTCCTTCCTTCCTTCCTTCCTTCCTTCCTTCCTTCCTTTCTCTTTCTTTCTTTCCCTCTTTCTCCCTCCCTTTCTCTCTCTCTCTCTCTCTTCTTCCTTCCTTCCTTCCTTTCTTTGCCAGTGTTGGATATAAGTATAAGCTAAACTAGCTCTACTGGGACGCGGGTGGCGCTGTGGGTTAAACCACACAGCCTAGGCGTTGCCGATCAGAAGGTCGGCGGTTCGAATCCCCGCAATGACAGGGTGAGCTCCCGTTGCTCAGTCCCTGCTCCTGCCAACCTGGCAGTTCGAAAGCACCTCAAAGTGCAAGTAGATAAATAGGTACCGCTCTGGCGGGAAGGTAAACGGCGTTTCTGTGTGCTGATCTGGTTCGCCAGAAGCGGCTTAGTCCTGATGGCCACATGACCTGGAAGCTGTACGCCGGCTCCCTCGGCCAATAAAGCGAGATGAGCGCCACAACCCCAGAGTCGTCCGCGACTGGACCTAATGGTCAGGGGTCCCTTTACCTTAAACTAGCTCTAGCTTAGGGCCCCTCTCTCTTGGAAGCCCCCCAAAAAATGAAAGGGAAAAAAACGCTGGATGTACATTGCCAAAAAATAATGATCTATATTTCTTTCTTTCTATCTATTTATGCCAGTGCCGGATTTACGCATAAGCTAAACTAGCTCTAGCTTAGGGCTCCACCAAAAAAATTAGAGGCCCCCCAAAAAATTAAAGGGAAAAAAACCAACCTGGATGTACATTTCCAAAATATAAAAAACAAATAAAATAAAACCTACATACAGCAACAGTGTTTTGTGTTATGTAGTCTCCTATTTTGTTATGTGCAAATGGGTTTAGATACCTGTTAGGTCCATAAATTACGATACAGCATATATTCAACACAAAAAGGAGTGACGATTTGTTGTTGACAAAAGACAGCTGGACATAGAAAGGGCCTTGTCACCTTGTCAGTAGCTGAGGGCCTCATCAAACCGAAATCTGGCCCTGGTCTCCCATGCAGGCGTTTGGACCACAGGCGTAGCCAAGAAGACTCCATACGGGAAAGTTTCGATTCTTGCAGAATTCGGGTTTATTTACATTTTTGATATTTTAAAAGCATAATTACAACACACCCTTTTTTCCCATTTAAACCTTTTTTTTTTAAGTTTGCAGGCTTAAAAAAGAAAACCGTTAACTTTCCTTTCTTTCCTTTTTTAAGTTTGCAGGGGCTTAAAAAAGAAAGAGACAAACCACGGTTCCTGTACATCAGAAGAAACAAACTTGTAAGAAGTTCCTCGTACTTAAGAGCCAGGAGGGAACGCTGTTGCTAAAAACATGTACACCCTGCACCTATCGATTAAGAAACTTTCCTCCGGAAATCGCCCGCATAATTTACAAATGACCGAGGCTCTGCTCCGGAGTTTCTCAAACTTGGGCCGTTCCCCGGCTGTGGTTGGACTACAACTCCCATCGCCCCTGACCACTGGTCCTGCTAGCTATGGATGATGGGAGTTGTAGTCTCTTCGGAAAACAGCTGCAAGGCACCAGGTTGTCTCTGGAGAGGCAGGAGACGGATTGGAGTATTCGTCTTGGGGGCAGAGGCAACTAATAAACTGCTCTGCCATTTCCCTCCTGAAGATTTTAGGCAAGAGGGAATCCCCCCCCCGTCCCCCCAGGCCAAGTCCTGGACCTGGCAGCCTCCACACACCCCATTACACCTTGCCCATCGTTTTCTCCCAGGCCACGGGGGGGGGGGGGCCTTTGGCCATGAAAGGACCACCAGCTACACCTCCAACTGGCCGCAAAGGAAGTGTTTTCATTTCGCAGCCAGGTTGGCAGGGAAAGGAAATAGAGTGGGGAATCAAACTTCGGTTAATTTCACAAAAATAAAACACGATGCTCCGTCGACGCAGAGATTTTGAAAAGCAGATCGACGATTCTTCTCTGAACAAGACCCTTCACCCCAGGCGGTGGTTTTGCTTCTTCGGTGAAGGGGCAGAGGTTTCACAACACGCTCCTAACCAAATAAAATGGCAACATCCGGGCGGAATATATATATATATATATACACACACACAAGGACTCAAGCGCTCTGCCTTCCCTCCCCTTATAGATATAACACACTCAACACGCAAACACGCCGCTCCCTGGCAAACGGGACGAGGGGCGGCAAAAGAACCGGAACTGCTGCAAGGCTGGGAAAACCCCGTCGTTTCAGACAGGGCAATGACATGGGCTTTGACAGCTAGATCTGGGGCTAGCAGAGACTTCAGGGGGCAACTGGGGCAGACAAGCTGTTCTTGAAGAGTTGCTTGCCTTGGGGAGAGGCGAGCTCTGAATGGGAAAAGCTCGGTGCCGTGTCTGGTATCCTGCTCTCCCAAGAAGGGATCCCGCCATTGCCGAGAGAGAGGGGAAGAAACCCACCAGATGAAGCGAGAGGATGTTATCTGTGGGGAAAGGCACAAAATTTGCCCACATCGGGACCCCCTCCCCGCTGCCTCGAAGAGCAGCTACTCCCTGCCTACGGCTTGCTCCCTCTCCTCTCCGAGCTGCTGGTCGAAATGAGACTCTTATTTTTTCGGGGGAGGGGGTGTACGTATTAGAAAGTAGAAAGCAAAACAGAGAGGGCAGGGCAGGCGGAAACTGTTCCCCTGCTTGTGTCCAAGGCAGAGGAAGAGGGCTGGTCTCTTGAGATCTCCTGTCCTGGGGTCTCCGAAGCTTTCCCCCTCCACTTTTCCCTTTGGCCAAGCCAGAAACATGATTAGAAAACTCAGACGAAGAGACCTACTCGTTTCAGACAAAGCCCCGATGGGAGAAAGAGCTCCAGGACGCAGGAGAAGGCAGAGGAGGGGTCTGTGTCGGACAGCGAAGGTGCGAATGGGATGAAACCGTGCAGAGAATTACGCACGGATTTATTAAAAAAGGGGTTTCTGGCTTGGACGTCTTAAGGGCCCCACCCACAGTGGACCCCCTTTGGAAGGCCAGGGAGGAAGAAACCAAGCTGGCTCTAAATCTTCCCAGTTGCCCAGTGCTACTTCGCAGACACACGGCCAGCCCTACTGAGAGTTAACGGGCCCGGCAAATCCATTCATTTTTAAGGGGTGAAATGTAGTTTTGCAACCCAAAGAGGAGCCCTTTCCTAAATGAGCAGTTTCGCTGCAGGCAGGGACGTCATCATGATTTAAAAAACAGGACCAGGGCGTGAGCAGGGAGAGGGAACGTTTAAGAAGCGCGTCTCTAAATTTGTCACACGTTGCTCGGCGGAACATGATTACTATTTTAAAACAGATGGCCGCTCTCGCTCCGTATCTCTTTGCGACGGTCACAAGCCGGAGCAGAAGGCGGCTACAAACTCGACTGCACACACACACACACACACAAAACCTCGCAACGACTGCGGGATACAAGAAGCGGCCTGCTCCTCCGCAGGGAGGAGAGGAAGACGCTTCTTGCAAATTGCACTTTGAAAACAGCAGCAGAGCTCAGCCTTGGCCGACCCAGAGCCTCGCAGGGGGCTCTGCGGGTGCCTGGAGCGCCCCGAGGGCACCAGGTTGGTAAAGGCCGGCGCGGCTGCCAGACAAAGCAACCGAAACAATAAAAAAGTTAGAGTGCAACCCAAATGAAAACAAAACAAAATTTGTACGGGGGGAAAAGGAAAAATAGAATACTGGCCATCTTTCTGCTGCCCCCAGTGTGTTCAGGGACAACCGCAGAGGCCCAGGCTGGGCTCGGGGGGCTCAACCGCAATCCGCACCCGTGTCCCTGGGCAGAAAGTTGATCAGCATGCAGCTGCCCTCCTCCTCCTCCTCCTGTTCCAAGTGCACACACGGTCCTCCTCTCCTCCTGCTCACGGGGAGTCCCGGCCCACAAACATACACTCCCAAGTGCTTGAGGACCCTTCTCCGTCCTCAGAGAGTCCCGGGTTCTGCCGGCCGGGACCCAGCCTCTCGCTAGATGTCGTAGCGGCTGGAGCTGTACATCGCGGGGTAGTTCTGCCGGCTGTACTGGAAGTGGTCGGCCAGGACGCCGCCACCTCCCCCTCCCCGGTTGCCGTACTGGAAGTCCCCGCCGTGGTGGTGGAGGAAGGAGGAAAGTCCGTTCTGGCTCTTCTCCGGGGGGCTCCTGTGGCGCTCCAGGCCGCCGGGGAGGTCTCCCGTCGTGACGGGCAGCAGCTGCTTCTTCCTCTCCTGGTTGGCGTCGTATTTGGTCTGCGGGGAGAAAAGCGCTCCCCGTCAGGCTCCCTTTCGGAGAACCAGGAGGTTTCCCCCAAAGGTCATCCAGCCCAACCCTCTACATTAATATATATTCTATATATTAAAAGAGATCGGCAAACACAAAAACGCGAAATACACAATCAAAATAAAAACAAGAATAAGGGGGATTAGATGAATGGAAAGGGAAGATCACTGACGGCAATCGGCTACGAAGGCAACGCTCTCCCCCCCTCCACTGTCGGAGACAGTATACTGGGCAATCGCGAGCAGGGAGTGCTGCCTTCCCCACCCCAAAAAAAGAGGATCCCGTTCGGTTCTCCGCCGAGGCCTACCTTGTTGTACAAGAAGACTCCCAGGATGGCGGTCATCATTCCCAGGACGTTGGTCGAGGTGACGGGATTCCTGAGCATGAGCAGAGAGACGCTGATGACCGTGATCCTCTTGGTGGCGTTGGCGACCGAGTAGCTCAGGGGGCTGATGAGGTTGAGGATGCTGAAGGCGATGACGTTCTGGGCGAAGTTGCAGAAGCCGCTGATGGTCAGCAGGAGCAGGGTCCACGGCCAATGGGCCATCGAGCTCTGCAAGGGAGGCAGGGTTCAAGGGACAGCGGGGAGTTTCCCCGCCAGCCCCGCGGTCACTCCCGGGGGCTGTCGAGACTCCGGCAGAAATAATAAAAATAATAGTAATAATTTATTACAACGGCACCTCCGCCCCGTCGAGCGCCCATTCCGCCGGACGTCCGTGGCAAACCCAGAAGTACCGGGTTACTTCCGGGTTCGCTGCTCACGCATGCACAACATTTTGTCCGGCATCCTGGGGTTTGCCAGTGACTGGGGCTCAAGAATGGATCCCGGTCGCAAAACAAGGTACTACTGTACTTATACCCTGCCTATCCGGCTGGGCTTCCCCAGCCACTCTGGGCGGCTTCCAACAGAATATTAAAAGCACAATAGAACATCAGGCATTAAAAACTTCCCTAAACAAGGCTGCCTTCAGAAGTCTCCTAAAAGTTTGGTAGTTGTTTATTTCCTTGACATCCGATAGGCGGGTGCCACTACCGAGAAGGCCCTCTGCCTGGTTCCCTGCACCCTCACTTTTCGCAGGGAGGGAACCGCCAGAAGGCCCTTGGGAGATGGACCCCGGTGTCCGGGGTGGAGACGCTCCTTCAGGTCTACTGGGCTATTTAGGGCTTTCAAGGTCAGCACCAACCCTTTGAATTGTGCTCGGAGACGTCCTGGGAGCCAATGTGGGTCTTTCAGGACCAGTGTTATATAGTCTCCATTCCCAGTCCCCAGTCTGGCTGCCACATTCTGGATTAGTTGCAGTTTCTAGGTCACCTTCCAAAGGAGCCCCACGGAGAGGAAGGGAAAGGACCTTCCTTCCCCGGGAACTCACCAAGTCGTTCTCGACCAGGAAGGCGGAGAGATCGACCAGGACCCAGGTGGGGATCATGAAGAAGACCGCGTGGCAGCCCAGAATGTTCAGCAAGCGCAGGTGGTGGATCCGGGAGTCCCTCAGCACCTGCAAGGACGGAGAAAGAGATCAGGGACGGGCACTTTTGACTTGCTTCCCCCTCCTGCTCAGCACCCACAGGGAAAAAGAGGCCGGTCTCTGTGCCCCACACAGAGCGCTGCCTCGCTCGCTTTCACTGGGAAAAGGAGGATGGGGCGGTTGTGGGAGATGGCTTGTAACGAACGTGTTCTAACAGATCATTTCCCCCAAAAGGACCAGGGGCATTTCTCCTAGGAATAACGGAGTCAGGCGTCCAACGTAATCTGTTCCGGAAGACCGTTTGATTTCCAATAAACGTTTGACAACCGAGGCACAACGGGCAGGCGGCACTTTCAATGCGCCTCGGAAGCAAACGCGCCTCGGAACCAGTTTGACCTCCGAGGCGAGGTCAAAAACGGAAGCAACTACGTCCGGGTTTTCTGTGTCCGGGTTCCGAATCGTTCGGCTCCCGAGACGCTTGAAAACCGAAGTTCCACTGTATTAGGGGCATCTTGGATCTTACATGCTCAAAAATGGAGGGGTGCAAGGATGGTAACGCTCTAGACTCTAGGATACGATGCCTATTATCTTCCACAAATTACCACCGCTGCCAGGGCACCACTGGTTCTTCTGCGCCCAAGCGCCAGTGTGATTTAGCTGGAATGGGCAGGGGCTGATTTTGGGCTGGCGAAAGATTCCCAGGCCCAAGGCAGCCATTCCGGTTTCTGTCCCTGAGGCCGGTGAAGCCGCTGCCCCTGCCGAGCAGAATGCAAGAGGCAATGTGGACGGTACCTTTTTGGAGAAAATGTTCTGGAGGGAGAAGCAGAGCGTGGCAGCCAGGGCACTGATGAGCCCCCATGTGTCGAAGGACAGCTCTGTGACCGTGGCCAGCAGGACGCCCCCGATGATGGGGATGAGGGATAAGTACACCTGGGGGGAGGAAGGAGGGGAAAAGCACTTCAGGTGGGAAAGAAGCGCCTTGAAGTCGCCATCCCAAAGATAATAACAACTTGTTTGTTGTACCCAGCCCACCTGACTCGGTTTCCCCAGTCACTCAGGGCAGCTCCCAACAGAATATGAAAAACACAATAAAGCATCAAACATTAAAAACTTCCCTATACAGGGCTGCCTTCAGATGTCTTTTAAAAGTCAGATAGTTCTTTCTCTCCTTGACATCTGATGGGACATCAGGACTGGGGTAATATTGTCCCAGCAGCTGCACCCAATCACCAATCTGGGAGGTGCTTTCTAGATTAGTTGGTAGTTTCCAAGTCACTTTCAAAGGGAGACGCCCCCGTAGAGCACATTGCAGTAGTCCCAAGTGGGAGATAACCAGAGCATGCACCACTCTGGTGAGTTAGACAATCGCCCTGGAGGCAGAATTGACCTGCGCCTCCATGGACAGCTGTGAGTCCGAAATGACCCCCAGGCTGCGCACCTGGTCCTTCGGGGGCACAGTCACCCCATTCAGGGCCAGGGAGTTTGTCTGCAGAAAGAAGGGCGACGTCTCACCCACCGTTCCTCCTCCCTCCTACCTTGGTTGTCTGCTTCTCCTTCATGATGATTCTCGACAGCAGCACCACCCAGATCGGCATCGTCGCTTTGACTGAAAGGAGAAGGAGGTTAGAGAGGCAGAGCGGAAGCCGGAAGAGAAGGCTGGGGAGGAGGAACGCAGGGAGCTGTGGCTCCATCAAGCTCAGGACTGTCTACACCAAGTGGCAGCAATGGCTGTGCAGGTTCTCAGGCAGTAATCTCTGCCAGCCCCAGCCTGAGGTGGGGGCTAGGGCTGAAGCCCGGACTTCTGCATGCAGAGAAGGACAGAAACCAATGGGAAACACAAGGGAGAATGACCGCACAGAGGGAAGGTAAAGAGCGTGAGTCTTCACTCACACAAGGGACCCCAAAACCAAAGTGGGCAGGAAGCCACCCAATATTTCAGCACCTTACTTGGGTTGTGTCCCATCTAAGAGATTTACGCAGAGCAAACACAGTGAGATGAATGGGAATAATGTGGTCATGTCCAATAGGTTTAATAAATAAAATACTCAAGAGCTTGACAAATGCTAGATTTGACCCACTATTTATTACTGTGGTTAACAGGACAATGCTTTTTCTCCCCCCCCCCCAAGAAATTAAACATGAAACATCCTCAAATCAATTATTTCAATGCGGCTGGAAGCAATATATTTCCGTTTCTTCCAGCCGCTTTTCAGTTACACCTAACGTTAGCAAGGAGGGGGCTGGCACCAAGAAGGCCCTGTCACAGGCTGGTGGCATTGAAAGCCTCAGATCTGCCATTCCAGGATCAACTTTTCTTTCTTTCTAGGAGAATTCTGCACATTCCCAGGAGAAGCAGGGCGTGGAGGGCCAGCCCCCTTTGTGGGGGCGCGAGACCCCTGTGGGGGTGCCCTCCCAATTCTGCAATTCTAGGATCAACTTCTTCCTTTCTTTCCAGGCACTCTGCACATTCCCAGGAGCAGCAGGGCGCGGAAGGCCTGCCCCCTTTGTAGGGCTGGACTAGATGATCGTGGGGGTGCTCTCCCAATCCTGCAATTCTAGGATCAACTTCTTTCTTTCTTTCTTTCTTTCTTTCTTTCTTTCCAGGCACTCTGCACATTCCCAAGAACAGAGGACCTGCCCCCTTTATAGGGCTGGAATAGATGATCGTGGGGGTGCCCTCCCAAATCTGCCATTCCAGGGTCAACTTCTTCCTCCCTCCCGTCCTTTCCAGGCACTCTGCACATTCCCAGGAGCAGCAGGGTGCGGAAGACCTGCCCCCTTTGTAGGGCTGGACTAGATGATCGTGGGGGTGCCCTCCCAATCCTGCAATTCTAGGGTCAACTTCTTTCTTCCTTTCTTTCCAGGCACTCTGCACATTCCCAGAAGCACAAGGCCTGCCCCCTTTATAGGGCTGGACTAGATGATCGTGGGGGTGCCCTCCCAATTCTGCCATCACCTTCTCCCTCCTTCCCTCCCTCCCCAGGCCCTCTGCCCATGCCCCGGAGCCCCGCGCCCCCGTACCGGTGTGGGCGTAGGAGACGGGCACCCTCCAGAGGGAGACGTGGGCGGAGACGGAGGCCAGGTACTTCCCGAAGGCGAGCGGGAGGATGAGCCTGGGGTAGGCGCGCGGGGGCAGCTGGGCGGGGCTGGCGGCGGGCACGCGCCAGGCGCGCAGCAGGGGGGGCAGCAGCGCCACCAGGCCCAGCACGTGGCAGAGGGAGACGGTGACGGGCCGCGGGAAGGCGCCCAGCAGCACCTTGTTCACCACGTTGCCGCCCGCGCTCAGCGCGTACCAGGCCAGGCACAGCGCGGGCACGCGGAAGACGCCCGGGGGCGGCGGCGGGGGCGCGCCTCCTCCTCGGCGAGGGGGCGGGGGCGCGCCCGGGGACGCGCCGGGAGGGAGGGGCGGCGGGGAAGGGGGAAGCAGGGCCGGCGGAGGCAGCAGCAGCGGCGGCGACGAGGACGCCATCCTGAGCCGGATCCGGCCCCTCTCGGCCGCCGCTCGCTCCCCGGCGCGCTCCGCCGCGTCACTTCCGCCCGGCGACGGAAGCGGACGTGGCTACGGGAGCCGAGCGGGGACAAGCGGCCGGAAGAGGCGGAGGCTCACGCCCACAAGGGGGCGGGGACCGGGGAGGGGCGTTGTTGCGTCACAGGCCGCGCCCACAAAGGGGAGGGGACTCGGGAAGAGAGGGCGGGGCCTGGGGATGCCCTGCTGCTGCTGTCCCAGGGTTATTATTGGATGGATTTGCAATATTTTGTATAAGATATATAACCTACCGTTAATCTTTATTAGTCCTGTCTCTCTGGGCGAGGATTATCAGTATAATATAATAATTAATAAGTTTATTAATTAATAATACTAATTAAATAATTAATTAATAATTTATTGCTTATTATTTGTTTATGCATTTTCAATATTTTAATAATAATAATAAAAATAAAATATACTAAATAGTAAAATAAAATAAAAATATACCCACTGGCCCACCACAATGCAGGGTAAATGCCCCCCCAGGGGTGAAAAAGAGGGGCGGGGGCTCTCCTCTCTTTGCTTTCCTTGCCCTGGTGCAGTGGTTTTAACAACTGAGAATATGAGCCAACAGTGTGACGCAGCAGCTAAAAAAGCCAATGCAATTCTGGGCTGCATCAATAGGAGTCTAGCATCTAGATCAAGGGAAGTAATAGTGCCACTGTATTCTGCTCTGGTCAGACCTCACCTGGAGTACTGTGTCCAGTTCTGGGCACCACACTTCAAGAAGGACACTGACAAACTGGAACGTGTCCAGAGGAGGGCAACCAAAATGGTCAAAGGCCTGGAAACGATGCCTTATGAGGAACGGCTAAGGGAGCTGGGCATGTTTAGCCTGGAGAAGAGGAGGTTAAGGGGTGATATGAGAGCCATGTTCAAATATAGAAAAGGAGGTCACCTAGAGGAGGGAGAAAGGTTGTTTTCTGCTGCTCCAGAGAAGCGGACACGGAGCAATGGATCCAAACTACAAGAAAGAAGATTCCACCTAAACATTAGGAAGAACTTCCTGACAGTAAGAGCTGTTTGACAGTGGAATTTGCTGCCCAGGAGTGTGGTGGAGTCTCCTACTTTGGAGGTCTTTAAGCAGAGGCTTGACAACCATATGTCAGGAGTGCTCTGATGGTGTTTCCTGCTTGGCAGGGGGTTGGACTCCATGGCCCTTGGGGTCTCTTCCAACTCTATGAGTCTATGATTCTATAATATGCAGAAGTTCAACAGAGGAAAAACCTAATCTGCCGGGGAGGTAAAAATGGGGGGGGGGGTGAAGCTTCAGTTGCTGGATTTGTGCACAGAAACTGGTCCCAAGCAAAGCATGTCCCCCCCACCCCAAACAAAACTTGGAGGTGGTGAGATGCACTTGAATTAAAAATAAATAAATCACTTACTTGGAAACCAGCTGCCTTGTTAATCGCAAACCCCTTTTGATTAAAATAATTTTTTTAATAAAAAAAAAATCAGTTCCTTTGGCACTGAAGTCCAAAAACAAATTTGCACACGTCCCATCTTCACAGACTTGCTCAAAGGAGATAGCCGTACCTTGGTTTTCAAACGCCTTGGGAGTTGAACGTTTTGGCTCCCGGACGATCAAAAACCAGAAGCGATTGTTCTGGTTTTCGACCGCCATTTGGAACGTCTGACACGGCTTACGGCTTCCTGCAGCCGATCGGAAGCTGCGCCTTGGTTCCCAAACGTTTTCAGAAGTCGAACGGACTTCCGGAACCGATTCCGTCCAACTTCCAAGGCACCACTGTATTTCTAAAAGCAGAAAAATAGCAAGGGAAGCGGGTAGGCGAAGCAAGTGACCTTCGGGATGTTACCATTGGGACTCCCAGCCGGAAGGGCCAGTGATTATGATGTTCCTGGACCAACATCAGACGGGCACAGGCTCTGACCCATGCCAGTTCTATAGATCGTAGGTAGTCGACATGGTCCCCCTCTCTGCAGGCTACTGGACTACAACTCCCAGCACCCCCAACCAGTAAGAGAGGGTGGGAGCTGTGGCCCACTGACACCATGCTGTAAGCCCAGGAGCAACAGAGTGCGAAATGCGCACCTCCTTGTTCTTTCTGTACCGCCCTCCCCAGGCGCTTTAGACTACAGCTCCCAGCAGCCAGGACTGAGGGAAGCAACAGGCCGGCAACAGCTAGAGAGCAAGCACACACTACACCTGGGTTGTGGGAATACTACAACTCCCAGGACCGGCGGTCAGGGATGATGGGGACTGTAGTCCAGAATAGCTGGAGACTCAGGTCCTCCGGCTACAGGAAGCTGCCTTACTCAAGTCGGCAAACTTTCCAGGAACTTCCCTTTTTTTAAGAAAGAACAGCCCGTGCTTTTGTGCAAATTTTTGTTTTATTTCCACATGTATATCACAACGTGTCCACTTAAAGGACCAATAGCAAAGTTGCTCCCTTCTGCGTCCCAGGAACGCGGAAGTCTAGGATAGTTACTGTACATTCACTAAGGCTCTGTTTCGCTTTTGCAAGTCGCGCTTCTTTTTTCTTCTTCTCCCCCTCTCTTTTTTTTATTTAATTTTTTGTGATGGATCTCCGTAAGGCAAACAAATTATCTAAAAAGGAATGGTAACGAGTGTATTTTACAGCATTGCAGAACAGGCTTGCCCAATCTCTCCCCCCTCCTTTCACAGGACAAAAGTAGCACCCTCCGTACGGTTTGGATTTTGCCTTTTTTAACGTGGGGGGCAGCGGAGGAGAGAGGGCTCTTCCCCCTCCCTTGCCTCTCCCTATAAAATGTGCAGAAAGAATTCCGGGAAGACACTCTCAGGCTGGCGAAAGGTAGTGGTGCAGCATTTCTTAGGCTGAAGCCAAAAATCTGATTAGACCCCACCAAGAAAGGAGGAAGGAAGGAAGGAAGGGATATTTGCGGAATGCTAACCTGAAGGTGGGCACTACCTCCTGCCTACCCTGGCAGACTGGCCCCCCTCGCCGCAAGCCACATGCCTTTTTCTGGAGACAGGTGCGACGCCAGGAAGAACTACTAACCACAGGATTTTTGCAGAGTTTCATCTCAAACCATCCCACGGCTGTTATCATCATCCTTACTCCCTTTCCAAGAAAAAACAAACAAAATCGGGGGACAAAAATAAATAGGCTACAGCTACTCTTGGTTAAAACGTCCTGCCTCCCGCCATTCCTCTCCCCGCCTCCTGCCTGCCTGCCCTCGGATTTCGGCACCCGCCAATCACCGGAAAGAATCTTCACCTTTCGAAACGAAAATAAAATAAAATAAAAACCCTAACACTTTTTTTCTTTTTGCGTTTTTTTCAGAGCTGGCTGGCTAAGAGTTTGGAACTCTTTTCGTTGCCGCCGTTTAAATCAAACCTCTGTTCTGCGCCTCCCCCCCCCCCCCGCTTTGCAATTTTGTTAGTAGACTGGTAGCAGCACTTCACAAAAAAAGAAAAGAATAATTAGAAAGAAACCTAGGGAAGAAGGAACTGCCGGGGTCCAGCTCTCTCTCTCACACACACCCTCCCTCCCTCCCTCTTTCTCTCTGCTGGATGAGCCTTTTTTCAGCACAACGGGGGGTGGAGGGGTGGGCAGCCGTTGCCGCCGCGCCTGCCTGCTCGCACCGAACTGCCCCTTGCGTCAGAAGCATCCCGGCGCTCAGTCCAGGCAGACGTAAGGCAGGACGTTGAGGCGCCCGTCGTCCCCGTGCGGGTCGAGGGATATTCCCTGCGTCCAATCATACCAGTTACCCTGTGTGTCGTAGCAACCATTCACGCCCGGCCAGTGGTGGCCGCAAATCCTGTCGAGGTCGCCCCGCGTCACCTCCCGGGTCACCCCGGGCAAGTCCGTGGGCTTGCTGTGGGGCGCCAGGACGTGGGTCTTGCGGGCGTCCCGGCGGGTGCTCTCCTCCTGCTTCAGGTACTCGGACATGAAGTAGTGAGCGCCCGGAGTCTGTACCCCGGAAGAGGAGAGCAAGCTGCTCTGCCGGTTCAAATAGGACTGGATAATCTCGTTCCGGGACAGCTCCTTCCAGTTGGTCTGCTCAAAGGGGCTCTGCAGGGGGGGCTTGGGCTCGGCGGCTTCCCCTGCGCCTGTCCTGTGCTGCTGCTCGGGGAGCGCGGGCGGGTGGGCCGCCGAGGGCAAGGAGTCCCTCTGCGCCAGGGGCTTGATCTCGCCTGTCATGGGGTCAAAGGTCAGCCGCCGCTCCTTTTTTAACCGCACCGGCTTGACCCCCCCTTCCAGCGCCTGCCCGTCCAAGTTGACCACGTAGTCCTTGGGCCGGTACTTCTTCTTCTTCTTGCTGTCCGACCCCGAGGTGGCGCCGTCGCTGTCCGCCCGGCACGTGTCCGGCGAGAAGCCCGCCAGCAAGGGCTCCGCCAGGAGGGGGCCGGCCCCGCTGCTCAGAGGGGGGTCCGCCGCCAGCCGGCCCGCCGGCGCCTCCTGGATGCCGTGCAGGGGCGTCTCCAGCCCCGCCTGCGGATGGGCCTCCAGCCGCTTCTCCAGCGCCGGCTGCACGAGGGCAGGGGGCGACAAGGGAGCCCCGGCGGGAGTGTCCGGGGCGGGGGGCGGCCTCGTCGGGGAAGGGGCAGGCGGCGAGCCCTTGGGCGAGTAGGTGGTGTGCTGCCGGGAAAACGTTTCCGCCCGGACGTGCCTGGGGCTGAAAGAGGAGCAGCGGGGGCTCTTGGGCTGGCCGGCTGCGGGCGCCTCCTCCTTCTCCTGCTGGACCAGCAGCGCCACCTTCAGCAGGGACGAAGCAGAGGGCTTGAAGAGACCCGGGGAGCTGGTGTGGGGGCGCACCGCGTTGATGGGGATCTTGCTGAGCTTGTCGCCCTCGACCAGCTCGGCGGGCGGCGGGCTGGGGAAGCTGTCCGGGCTGCTGCCCCCGATCCCGTTCGTCGGGGGTGGTGAGGAGTTCTGTAACACTTCGAAGCAGGCCTTGGAGGCCTTCGGCAGAGGCAGGAGAGGCGCCCCCACCAGGCCATCACGCGGCTCCCCCCGCCTCTTCCGGGCCGCTGGCTTCTCCACCAACTGCTTCGGGGAGTGCAGCTTCTGGACGTCGTTCCGGACCTTCGCATCTTGCGCGGGCTTCGGCCCGACCCCCGCCGGAGGAGTCTCCACCCGGCAGTTGTGGGCTCCGCCGCCGTTGGCAGACCCTGGTGGGTTGGGCGGCCCCCTGGCGGCCCCCTCACTGGGCGCCCCCGGCTCGATAAGCTTCTGCCAGTTCCGCAGCAGCTTCTTCGCCCGCTTAGCCAGCTCCACATTCTCGGTTTTCTTCCTCACGTCGTTGATGAGTTTCCCCAGCCTCGTCTCCTGTGGAGTTTTTTGGGGGAAAGGAACAAGAGAGAAAAGTGGGGAGGGAATGTTACTTTGCAAGATATCTGCATACCGAATCACCCCACCTTCAGCGGCCAGATGTTTCGGACTACAGGTCCCATCGTCCCCAGCCGGTGTGGCCAAATGGAACCGTGGCTGATGGGAGTTGTAGTCCAAAACACAAGGGAGGTGCTGGGCTGGCAGAGGGTCCCGTGAACCTGTCAAAAGCAGCAGGAGGCAGCTTCTCCTGTCCCAGGAAGGTCTCCCTCCAATAAGAGGAATTTGGGGTCTGAGTGGGTGGGTACCTGTGACACACGCAGAGACACAGAACCCTATGACAGAGGTTTTCAACATTTCTGAGTCCACGGCTCCTTGAGCAACTACATTCTTTCTGCAGCACCCTGGTGGGGCTCAGTAGCCCAGTTATGTCACCCCTTGCCTGCAGAGCTGGCAGCCTCACCCTTTTCCAAACACCCTCCCTTGGGGAGTGTTCCCTCTGCCTCCTCTCCTCGAGGCAGAGAGGGCATCCGAGGAGTGAGAGGAAAGAGGGACAGAGGCTAGTGTTGCCCATGGCACCCCTGACCATAATTCGAGTCACCCCAGGGTGCCACAGCACCCTGGTTGAAAACCGCTGCTCTATGAGTGGGGAGGCGCGCTACCAAGAAGGGTCAATGGTTGCACAAGTGTGTTGATATGCACATTGGTGCGGTGGAGATCTTGCCAGAAATTAGCTGCTGCTTTATTTCCCCTGTGGGTTCCTCCCCCACCACAATCCTAAGGAGCGCCTCAGTTGAGAAAATTACCGTATTTTTTGCACCATAACACTCACTTTTTTCCTCCTAAAAAGTAAGGGGAAATGTCTGTGCGTGTTATGGAGGGAATGCCTACGGGTGGCATGCCTACGGATTTTCCTCCTCTAAAAACTATGTGCGTGTTATGGTCGGGTGCGTGTTATAGAGCGAAAAATACAGTACTCTATAACCTAATGAAATGGACAACTGGAAGCAATCATAAGTCAGGATCCAAGTTGCTGCCACCTCTTCCCACAGATTATTTATATAGCCATGCTAGAATTAAAAGCTTTCAGCACTTCCAAAATCTACGCAGTGTAAAGGAAAGACCTGCCGGCGTGTTGTCTTAAAACACACCATTAATACAGTCGTACCTCGGAAGTCGAACGGAAACCGTTCCGGAAGTTCGCTCGGCTTCCAAAACGTTTGGAAACCAAAGCGCAGCTTCCGATTGGCCGCAAGAGGAAGCTCCTGCAGCCAATCGGAAGCTGCGTCTGACGTCCGGGTTCCAAAGAACGTTCACAAACCGGAACACTCACTTCCAAGTTTGCGGCGTTCACAAACCAAGGTATGACTGTACTAAATAATAATAATAATAATAATAATAATAATAATAATAATAATAAAAAAAATAGAAACAAAGCTCTCAGTTTGACTGCAGTATCAAAACACCAAGTGTCTTTTTGCTGAAACAAACATTTCAGTTCGTTTGGGCAGCGTGGGGACGGAGCTCATAAAACGAAGAAGACAAACTCTCAGCTTTGACCTGCTAAATATTTCAGCCAACTAAACCAAACCCACCAAATCAGGGCAGCGGGTAAGGTCTCCGAAAAACCCTCCTGCCAGTTTGCATGTCTCCTCAGCTACCTACACAGAGCAGGCCTCTCAAGACTGAGACAATCGCAAGCCCGCGAGGCTTGGAAAGAGAAGTGCGAGCCACCTGGCATTTGCGGAAACGACCAGAGCGGCTAAGGATCGCAGCAACGCGAGGCGGCTGTGAAAATCAGTCTCCGTATCTCCGGCCGATGCTGGCACATGGAGAGCTGGGGACGCTTCGACGGAATTCCCCCGTTTGGAGGAGGCAGGTGGGCTGCAACGTGTTCAGACAAGCGGCCAACCCACCCCCCAGGGAGCCCCACAAGGCTGAGTCAGCTGTTCACCTCCCCCAGGTCTGGGGAAGGGGGTGCCACACAATTGCAGAGCTGTGTGAGGATGCTTGGAGACCCAGGTGTAAGACCAGGGCAGCTGAGAAGGCGCAGCCCGTACAAGTCCGCCGTCACAGGATACGGCGACCCATCTTACTTGCTTAAATTGCAAAATGGTCAACGCGTCAGTGTTTTTTTGAAGGGTTGGTGGGTGGGAGAAAGCAGGTCATGCCCCAGCCGACCCTTCAGACAGAAGCCAAACCATCCAAGGCCCTGGCAACTACAATTTTGGGGTTTGCTATCAAGGCCAGGCGGGAGCTGCCGCAGACCATAAACCTTGCGCTTCCCCAAGGTCACTTCCCTAAGCTGCTTCAAGGCTGGGTTACAGCGATGTGCTCTCGGAGGGCTTTCCCCTTGAACTTGACCCAGAAGCTGCAGTTGGCGAAGGATGCTGCAGCACGGTTGCTGAACGCGAGCGAGGCCTTGTCAGCGTGTAACTCCTGCGCTCAGACATCGGCTCTGGTTGCCCGTTCGCGACTGGGCCAAGTTCAAGGTGCTGCTATTAGCATTTAGAGCCCTTTAACAATCTGGGACCAGTTTAGCTGTGAGGTCACCTTACCCAACAGGTGGTCCCACTCGAACGCTTTGACAGGCGGAATTGCCAGGGCTGCAGGTGCCTGTTCCGCATCCGAAAGAACCCAGCTTTTCAGAGAGGCAGTGTGGCTACTTTGGAACTTCCTGCCGATCAAAATCAAGCAGGCGCCTTTGCCGTACTCTTTTCAGCGCTTGCTAAAAACGGTCCTGTTTAGACAAGCCCGCTAAGATGCTTAGAAAGCTGAGATGATTTAAATCTATTTCAACGCTTTAACTTTTACGCGTTTTAAAGAGCGGTTGCACATTTTGTTCTGGGTTTCACCCTTTTATCTTTCGTAAACCGCTTCGGCGGTTTCTTTTTCATTTTTACCATCAACGGAGAACAAATTTTAAGAAATAAAAATGCGCGCCGTGCAGTTTTTGCTATTTCCATCCGGATGTGAATGTGGACCCACCTCGAGCGCCTCTTTGGTGATGGGGTACCTCTCCAGGCTGGAGATCACTTCCAGTACTGCCACCATGTTACGAATCTGGAAGAGAAAGAGAACAGTTAAACGTGAGGCTTTGGGCGGGAGCGTGTGCCAAACACCACGCACCCAGGGCCGTGTGACGCTAGGAGAGCTCAGCGTAGACCGGCTGAAATGAATGGATCCGGCTGACTTTGAAGGCTGCCCCAACTCCCTCCGCTGCTGAGACGCAAGTCCAGCCACCCAGCGAGTCAGAAGCCGAATGACAACCACCCCTTGCTTCTGGACTTATGGCTCAATCACCAGTGGCGTTCACTGGCCGGGGTCGGGGTCTGTAAGAGGCTCCCAGTGGCACCCCACGCATCATAAAGTCACAGCAAGAACGGCAGAAATCGGCCCTGAAGACACTCTGCCAGTCCCTAAAAGTCAACATCTCTTCTTGCCATAGCCCGTCCAGGTACAAAAACTGACCTCTGCGGCCCTTAACCTCCTTAAAGGTCACCGAAGAGGAAGGGCCTTCTTTTCCAAGGTGCCTTCCCAGGAAGGTTCACCTGGAAAAACTTTCCCCCTTTCGCTCAGGGCTCTTTTAGGCGTCACCACACGAAGACACACCAAAAGGGGCTTTGCATGCAAGAGGGATCAGGTTAAGGCCCAACTCCCTGAAGGAACAACTCCAGTGCTGGGATGGAGCAAAGACCCCCCCCCCCCAAGGCTGAAACCCTGGAGGACCACTGCCAGTCAGAAGGCACAATAGAAAGAGAGAGAAAGACAGACAGACAGAGAGACCAAGGGCCTATCTTCGCACAATGCATCTTCCTGTGTCCCTGGGCATCTTGCACGATTTCATCCCGTGCGAAAGATATGAGGAGAATTGGGGGGTTAAAGCGCAGGCAGCAGGCACAGAAAGCGTGAAGGGGGGAGTCTGCAGGGCGGGGAGGGACGCGCAAGAGGGGCAGCCGTTCAGAAAGACGCAAGCCCGAGGGAGTGGCCGGGTTAAGCCCCTCTGCGCCAAGTGCGGCCAGTGTGGTGGTGCTCATTCCAAATGACCAGCAGCCGTCAAGGCGCAAGCAGAGGGGTGATGTGGAGACCAGCAGGCGAGCGCAACCCCCCCCCCATACTATTAGGAGACATGTCTACCCGACCCTACAGAAAACAGGGCCTCCTATACAAGCCCAACGTAGTGCTCCCTGATAGCAAGACTCCACAAAGTGAACGCCATAAATGCAGGGCACGGAACAAGTGCCACCACGGACAGGTGGCGGGGGGCATGTGGGAAAGGGGGTCAGCATTACATGGCAAGGAGGAGCCGCAGTCTACAGCCGGGGTCTAAGCCACCGGGGCTTGCGGTACTGCTGCTCCCACGTAACATGGAAAGGGGGTCAGGGGAGGAGAGAGAGCATCAGACTGGCATGTGTTGGGGCCTGAAGCAGGAGCACAGGAAAGGACCCACTGGCAAGGAGATGGGGGGGGGAGCACCTGCTGGCCTAATAAAACGGGAATGGGCTGGGGGGGGGCAACTGCAAGCGGAAGGTCAAGCCCAGAGGATACATGTGGGGATAATCATCCTGACTCCCCTTTTGTGCAGACCCGAGTGGGTGGAGAGGGGAAAGGAGGCCCAAGGGCCAACAAACCGGACTTGGCATTTCAGCAGCAGAAGGGAGATTTTTACTTTTGCAGGATGAGATGGGAAGAAAGAAAAGAGGAAATTATGTTAGCAGGTGAGAAGCCCGGGGAGGAGGAGCTGGTAGAGGCGGCAGGAAACCCGTTGAAGGAGAGCCCCACGCCCCAGAGCAACGCCTTGCACTGGTGCAGGTTGTCCTCCCAGCTTGGCACTCCCTGCACAGACTGGCAGCAGCTCTCCAGGGTGCCAACCCAGGGGCCTTCCAAACCCGCACCTAGAGACACCGTAGTTCCACGAGCAAAGGGGATACCTCGCCACTGAGCAATGGCCCTTTCCTTAGAAATAAACGCAAGTTTCCTGACCTCATGGCTCTCATTTAAGCTGGAAGCTGCTGCCTCACACTGTGTCACGCCATTGCTCCAGCCAACTCGACGTTGCCTATGATGACTGCAGGGCCTAGGGCTCACGGGTCCTACCTGGAAATCATTCTACATACGAGGCAGGCCCTCTGAGCTGCAGTCCTTCACCTCCTCCCGAGTCAGGCCACTGGGCCCCTAGAGCTCAGCACTGACTGGCAGCAGCAGCAGCACCTGACCAGAGCTTCAGGCAGGAAATAATTCCCCAGCCTTCGCTGGAGACCTTCTGCATGCAAAGCAAGTGCTCCACAGTACGAAGGAGCCCTTCCCCACCCCCCACCCCAGCCCTTCCCTCTCTTGCAACTTGCCCGCTCACAGCAGGCGCCTTCCACCTCTCTGCACCCAGCGCCTGCTTTTGACCAAACCGTGCATGCGGCCCACCTTGCAGCAGGCCATGACCAGGGGCACAAAAGACCAGTTGGGAGACCCCAGATTTGGAGGACGTTATCAGCATCACCATTAATAGTTTGAGACCCCAAATTTAGAGGACATTGAGATCAATAATATTAGTTGGAGACCCCAGGTTTGGAGAACACGGTTATCTTTATTATTAGCTGGGAGACCCAAGATTTGGGGGGCATGCTTATCATTGCATGAGTGGGGTGGGTTTTTTGTTTTGGTTTTTTTCCTCAGGACCAACTCTTCCTTTAAAAGCCCAGAAACCAGGAAGGAAAGGCAAGTGAGACGAGGCCCACCCCCCAGGGTGGCAGCAGCTATTATCATGGGCTAGTGTGTGTGTGTGTGTGTGTGTATATATATATATATATATATATATATAGATATAGATATATATATATGGTATGTGCCAAACTTCTTCATCTTCTCCCCCCCCTCGCATCCCCTCGTGCAAAAACGCTACACCCCCCACACAAACACATTAACCCTTCCCTCCCCAGTCCCCTCTCCCTGTCTCTCCCTCCCATTAATAATATAATACCACTAATAATAATAATTTACTATTTATACCCCGGCCCAAGTGGCTGGGTCCCCCCCCCCCGCCCCAGCCACTCGGGGCGTCTTCCAACAAAACCCTAAAACACAATTAAACCTTAAGAGCTCCCCTGAATTAACCCTTCCCTCCCATTAACCCTTCCCTCCCCAGACTCACGTTGCTGTTGGGGTCGACGGCCTGCAGCAGCCGGTCCCTGATCTGCTGCGGGGAGGGTCCCGGAGCCGCTGTCATTGCCCCCCCGTCGAGGCGGCGACCCCGAGCCCTGCGCTGGCGGCAGCGGCGGGAGGAGGAGGAGGAGCCCCCCCCGCCCTCCTCCCCCCGCTTCCTGCCGGGCCTCTTCCTCCTCCTCCTCTTGCTGGGCTCGCCGGCCTCCCTCCTCCTCCTGCCCCGCCGCTGGGCCGCCGCCGCCTCCTCCTCGGCTCACTCGCCGGCCGCGCCGCGGGGCAGCCGGAGCCGCATGTTCCTGGGGGGCGCCTCCCGCCGCGGCCGGGGGTGGGCCTGGCCCGGGCTCCTCCTCCTCGTCCTCGCCCCGCTGCCTCCGGGCCGGGCCGCCCGTCCTCCTCGGGGCTCCTCCGTCCAGGCGGCGGCGGCGGCGGCGGAGGAGGCCGAGCTGCTCAACTGTGGGCAAGAGCCAGCAGCAGCCGCGCGCGGTGCACTCTGGGACACGCCCGACGCCGTGACGCCGCGCGCAGGCCGACGCACGCACGGGGGAGGGGGAGGGCGGGAGGAGGAGGAGGAGGAACGTCGCGTCTGTGACGTCGGGGCGCAAGCTGCGCGGGGGGGGGGCGCCGGCGCCGGCGCCGGCGCGGTTCTCTCTCTCTCTCCGCGCTCTGGGTTAGTTATAGCGGCAGGCAGGCAGGCCGGGCACGCATGCGCAGTGCGGCGGGAAAGGAGGAGGGGGAGAAAGGGCGCGAAAAAAAGAGAGGGAGGCGTTTGGCGCGAAGGGCCGCCTCTCAGATTTACCTCAGTTTAAACGTGAAAAAAATATATATATAGATACACGCACACATATATAAATATATACTATATATGTATATATATGTGTGTGTATATATATTACTGTTGTAATATGCATTCAAAACCCGTCCCTCAGATTTACCTCAGTTTAAACGTAAAAGATATATATATATATATATATAGATAGATAGATACACACGCACACATATATAAATATATACTATATATGTGTATATATATGTGTGTGTGTGTATATATTACTGTTGTAATATGCATTCAAAACCCGTCCCTCAGATTTACCTCAGTTTAAACGGGATATATATAGATAGATAGATAGATACACACACACACATATATAAATATATACTATATATGTGTATATATATGTGTGTGTGTGTATATATTACTGTTGTAATATGCATTCAAAACCCGTCCCTCAGATTTACCTCAGTTTAAACGGGATATATATAGATAGATAGATAGATACACACACACACATATATAAATATATACTATATATGTATATATATGTGTGTGTATATATATTACTGTTGTAATATGTATTCGAAACCCGTCCCTCAGATTTACCTCAGTTTAAACGTGAAATATATATATATATATACACACACACACACATATATTAATATATACTATATATGTATATAAATGTGTGTGTATATATATTACTGTTGTAATATGCATTCAAAACCCGTCCCTCAGATTTACCTCAGTTTAAACGTGAACGATATAAAATGTATAAAAGCAATATGTATTCAATAGTTCATCCCATCCCTCAGATTTACCTCAGTTTAAACGTGAAGGATATAACATAGTTTATATATATATATTTATGTATATAATAGCTGTCAAGTTTTCCCTTTTCTTGCGAGGAATCCTATTCGGAATCAGGGAATTTTCCTTTAAAAAAGGGAAACGTTGACAGCTATTAAGTGTGTGTGTGTGTGTGTGTGTGTGTGTGTGTGTATTACTAATATATTCAATAGTTCATCCCGTCCCTCAGATTTACTTTTTTAAACGTGATATATCATATATATATATATATATATATATATATATATATATATATATGTTACAGGAACCCCTCTCCATATATATACATATAGCCCGCCCCTCAGATTTATGTCAGTTTAAACGTGAAAGATATAAAATACATGTATAAAAGCAATATGTATTCAATAGTTTGTCCCGTCCCTCAGATTTACCTGTTTAAACATGAAAGATATCAGGTATATATATATATATATATATGCACACTAAATAGCCCGTCCCTCAGATTTATGTCAGTTTAAACACGATATAAAATATATGTATAAAAGAAATATGTGTTCAATAGTTCGCCCCATCCTTCAGATTTACCTGTTTAAAATTTTTGAAATAGATTCAATAGTTTGTAATATATATGTGTGTGTGTTAAATAATAGGAAAGACGGACAAAGATTTCAGCTCTTTTCGATTCACAGCTCTTTATTGCAGCAGCTCCTGGAGTCAGAAATATGTATTCAATAGTTCGCCCCGCCCTTCAGATTTACCTGTTTAAAATTTTTGAAATAGATTCAATAGTTTGTAATATATATATGTGTGTGTATGTGTGTTAAATAATAGGAAAGACGGACAAAGATTTCAGCTCTTTTCGATTCACAGCTCTTTATTGCAGCAGCTCCTGGAGTCAGAAATATGTGTTCAATAGTTCGCCCCATCCTTCAGATTTACCTGTTTAATTTTTTTGAAATATATTCAATAGTTTGTAATATATATATGTGTGTGTGTGTGTGTTAAATAATAGGAAAGACGGACAAAGATCTCAGCTCTTTTTGATTCACAGCTCTTTATTGCAGCAGCTCCTGGAGTCAGACTGACTGCAGTCTCCGCCGGCTGCTTTATATAATACCAGGGAACTTCTAACACGAACAACTTCCAGCTAACTAACCAATCAGGGAGCGGCAGTTCTCAATCCTTCATTTGCATACTGGTGGACCTGAGTGAGAACTGCAGCTAATCTGAATACATAACAGTATATATGTTATATGGGAGGCGGGTGGCGCTGTTTGCATACTGGTGGACCTGAGTGAGAACTGCAGCTCATCTTATTACACAACAGTATATATGTTATATGGGAGGCGGGTGGCGCGGTGGGTTAAACCACCAAGCCTCTTAGGCTTGCCGATCAGAAGGTCGGCGGTTCGAATCCCCGCGACGGGGTGAGCTAATGGTCAGGGGTCCCTTTACCTTTACATATGTTATAAGAATTTAAATATATGTTAAATATATTAATATTAATATATATTCAATAAATTCAGAATTCAAAAATCAATTGGGTCGGGGGGGGGAATACGCTAGAGAAATCTAGACTTCCAACACACCACCTAATTGTTGGCCCGGCCCCCTGGCCACGATTCCCCTCAGGACGTTCCCTCAGAATCCATTATGTTGCAGGTGCATTTTAAATTTTTTGATCCTGCAGAACTGATGCCCAAAGACATGGGCCCCATTGATCAATAATAGGCAAAAAAAGCATTCTGAAGTGGCCGTGGTGTTCCTGGGCATGTCTAAAGTACGTCCCCCACCGCTGGCCTTGCCGCTGAGGTAAACCAAGGCAGGCCTGGCTTCTTTTTCAAAATAAAAAAATAAAAATGTGTGCGACAGCAGAGGCTTCGGTTTTAGCAGTCAAGCAGAACTGAAAATAAAAAGGGGGGAAACCCCTCTGTGAATCCCCCAAAAGCACTGGGATCATTAAATTATATGTGATTTGCACAGGCGTGTTTGCTTTTAAAAATGACGGTTATGGGTGTCACTTGGCAAAGGAATAATCCGGGTGGGGCAGCTGTGGATTTTCCATCATGGCCGAACAATCGCTCCTGGTGCACAGTTAATAGGAGAGCCTTCCTATTCCTCCGCCGTTAAGTGAAGTGGAATGGGGGAACGTTTGCTACGGACAGCTCCCTTGAACCCGTTATGGCTGCCTCCTTTCTGTACGAGTGTCTGACAAGCGAGCTCCCCTTGCCACAAGGAACCTTTTCAAAATGATGTATACAGAACCATGGTTTGCCGAACAACTCCTCTCCAACTCCTCGAAAGATTCCATCAACGGTGTCTCCGAAATATTTTACACACCACTTGGGAAGACAGGCGAACTAATATCAGTGTACTGGAAGAAGCAAATATCACCAGTGTCGAAGCAACATCAACTTCGTTGGACTGGTCATGTTGTGCGGATGCTTGACTATCGTCTTCCAAAGCAACTACTCTATTCCGAACTTAAAAATGGAAAGTGTAATGTCAACAAGAGAGGTTCAAAGACTCTCTCAAGGCAGATCTAAAAAAATATAATATAAACACCGACAAGTGGCAAACACTGGCCTGCGAGCGCTCCAGTTGGAGAACAGCCTTTCCCAAAGGTGTCGTGGGCTTTGAAGACACTCGAACTCAGGACGCAAGGGAGAAATGTGCTAAGAGGAAGGCATGCTTGGAAAACCCTCACCGTGATCAACTCCCGCCTGGAAACCAATGTCCCCACTGTGGAAGGATGTGTGGATCCAGAATTGGCCTCCACAGTCACTTACAGACTCACTTTTGAAAACTGTGTTCATGGAAGACAATCTTACTCAGCTACGAGGGTTCGCCAAAGAAGAAGACACAACCATGGTTTGCTGAACAAGCCAATGGTCATTCCAGAGAAAGGCAAACCATGGCTTGGCTTTTCCAGAGTTCGGTTTGCGTGTCCAGCTACCCTAGCCGAACCGATCACGGCCGAGGAATCCCATCACACCAAACCGCGGTTAAAACCAAGAAAACAACAAATCATGGCTTCAGATTGCAGTTTCTTGGCCGCAAAATTACCACGGCTAAGCCGCTGCGCAGGTTTCACACATTTAAGGCCTGATCATGGTTCAAATAAACCAGATTAACAACTGGACTAAATAACCCCCACCACAGGTGAAAGAAATCGTCTTTATATATATGCTTGGACACAAAAAGAAGCCACAATTTCATGAGATTTCTCTTTTTCGAAGAAATAAGACACTGAGACACTTGCAGTGCTTAAAAACATGGCTTTTTTTTTTTAAACTTCATGGGCAAGACATTACTTCCAGCTGAAAGTCATGCCCCAGGTTGTTATAGCCAGCAGCAAAGTCCACCAAAGATGGTTTAAGATCCAAATAATCTAGAAGACAAAAGCAGGGAGGAAAAATACAACGGATTATTTCGGTTATAAACAGGCCCAAGGTTATTGCCCCCCATTTGCAAAAGAAAGAGCCATGGTGTGCCAATGGCTGAGGTGAAATCTGGACGTCTTACTGGCTCAAATCTAGCTTCCCCATAGCCCTTTGGTTCCTGAGCAGCGTCGGATACGAGGCTGCAAGTAATAAATATGAACGTAAAATGCCCAAAAACCAAGTTTAAGAGGCGCACAACCAGGAAGATGGCACCCTTTTTCCCCACTGACTTACACAATCATACAGAACATCATGAAGATATTCCACAGGGCGATGAAAATCCGGAAGTATCTCAGGCTCAGCAAAAACTCCCTGATGTTATCACCTAGGTGGAAATAAAATAAAATAAAATGGCAAGTGTCCCTATTGCTGCCCCAGTCCTCTCAAGCTAAACTCCTTCCATGGACAATGACATTTGTGCACAATAATGGAAACTAATTAATCTAACAAGTATTTTGGAAAGCTGTTCGTTTCTCTGCTTGCTAAAGATCATAACCAGATTTTGCACAACGGTTGCAAAGATCAAGGAGCAGATTATTGCCGACGTTGGGGTACAACGGGGCGCCATTTCAAATCAAGATGGGAGACCGAACCTTTAAAAACTGCAGTGGTTTTTAAGTTTTGAAGAAACCCTGAGCCCCAGCTTTGAGGCTGCTTGCAGTCGTTAGATTTTAAGTACCAAAGCGGTGAGCAAGGCACTTTGCAATTTATTCTTTTTATAAAAAATACAGTGCACAATAGATGTAACGCGTTGGTGGGAAAATTATGCAGGGTGGCTCTCCGGTTTATCAAACAAGATGCAATTTATAAGGAGTACTAGAACATTTTTCTGACTTTGGAGTTCAATTCTAGGCACTTTTTTGAAACGCCATGAGGCACAGTTAATGCAGAAGGAAATTGCGTTTGAAAAATGGGAAGCCCCTGGAAGCTGGGAAGATTTGTTGTTGTTTGAATACAGATTCATTCTTGCAGGATTGTTCTTAAGAACCATCTCCATAGAACCAGGCTCAAGGGAGAGGCCAGGCACTGCTAATGGACAACGACCAGGCTCTAGCGTAAGAATAAATCGGGATCCTTAAGTGTCTGGAACTCGCAGCCGTCCTTGAGGAATTAGATAAAGCAATTGCAGTACCCGCATGGAGTCAAGCGGTCTGGAATACCAGGCAGCGGTGTGGTTTCGCGCCGGGTTCCCTGTTGGCTCAAGGGAGGGCAAAGCTATCCCATGCAAGGACCCTCTTGCAGAAGAAGCTGTCGGATCATTGGCCACTGATCTCAGAACAGCCTACACTGACCGGCAGCAGCTGTCCGGGGCTTTAGGCCAGAGAGCCTCTGCCAGCTCTTCCTGGAGATGACAGAACCTGGAGGCTTCAGCGCCCAATTGCACGTTCCGCCAGTCACCCAAAGCCCTTCTCCATGGTTAGCATGGGGGTATCCCAAAGCTATGAAATCACACGACCTCAGTGGGGGTTTTAGAGGGTCACAATTCACGGCAAGGTGGGCGCAGTATGGAGGCCTCAGCTCCAACCCCACGCCTGCCTGGAGGGTCTTACCTGTTGTGGGTTCCCTCACTTCTTCACCAAAGCCCTGGCTCTCTCTCTTCTTCCTAAGAGGCAAGAGAGAGGAAGATTTACAGCAAGCCAAAGAATCTCACAACTGGCATGAAACGGAAGCGTTTTGAAGGGGATCTGGAACAATGAACAGAAGATGAGAGCTCCACTGATGAGTTCTGGCTTAACGGAACACCTACGTCCCAACATCCGTCCGTCTCGGAAGACAGTGGAGCGCGCCCCCGGCGGCAAACCACTGGAGACTTGAACGCGGCGCTTTCTGCGAGAACAAGTGGCCGGAAGGTGGTTTCCTCCTGAGCACCCAAATCCTGAACCCCTTCTTCCAAGCGGGAACTGTAGTCCTCCTCCCAAGCTGAACCCCACCTCCCTCCCCAGCCCAGCTGCTCCCCCACCTCTGAGCACTTACAGCCTGAAGTTTAACACTGCTCCTGCGTTGACCAACAGTGTCCTGCATGGGGGGGAAGAGAGAAGGAAAAAGAGAAACTGAGCAGCTTTCAATGGATGGGGTTTTTCTCAACGGCTTTGGTCCTGTATACCTGAAGGAGCGTCTCCACCCCCATCATCCAGCCCAGACACTGAGGTCCAGCGCCGAGGGCCTTCTGGTGGTTCCCTCCCTGCGAGAAGCGAGGTTGCAGGGAACCAGGCAGAGGGCCTTCTCAGTGGTGGCACCCTCCTGTCAGATGTCAAGGAGATAAGCAACTATCTGACTTTTAGAAGACATCTGAAGGCAGCCCTGTGTAGGGAAGCTTTTAATGTTTGATGGACTACTGTATTTTAATATCCCATTGGAAGCCGCCCAGAGTGGCTGGGGAAACCCAGCCGGATGGGTGGGGTATAAATAAATAATAATTATTATTAGCACCTCCCATCGCCACACCAGCCCTAACCACTGGTCCTGCTGGCTGCCGGGGGGGGAGGGCAAGAGCGCAGCAACATCTGGAGGGCCAGATGTCGGGAGGGAATGAAGCCAAAGATCGCCTCTCCTCCTGGCCTCCCCTGCCTCCTATCTGCGCGACAGGCAGGAATCCGTCAGGTGCAGCTCCTAGGAACCCCCCACATTGCAAGGGGGGCTCCTCCTCTCCTGCCCTGCCCCCTCCTTTTGGGACAGGCGTTGCTTAGCAACCCTGCTTCCTTCCCCTCCCCCACTTACCCGAAGAGCAGCAAATCGCCCAGCATCCTGCTGCTGCCAGTCTCCACCCGGAAGTAGAAGTGCTTCCCCCCAGCCTCAGTGACGTAAATCAGCGCCGCAGCCAATCAGCAAGCGGCATCCCCCCTCCCTCGTTTTTAAATTTCCCCGCCTCGGCCGCCAGGTGGCGCTCGCCCATTCCGGGAAGGAGCCCCGATGACGCGGTAGACACGCCCCCCTCCGCAGGCGATCCTTCCCTGCCACTGAGCATGCGCCTCCTCGCAACCCGCGCACGCTCAGTAGCAGCTTGTGAAGCCACATGCCCTTTCTGAAACTCGGATTTTGCTGATGATAAACAGCAAACGTGGGAATCAGGAAGGGAGTTTGTTTCAGGGGGAACTGGTGACATCTGGGGAGAAGGGCAGCTGGCTGAGAGTAAAGAGCCCCATCACACTGGGTGTCTGTGTCCATTTTGGTTAACTTGTGGAACTCCCTGCTACCAGGTGGTGGCCAATGCACGCCGGGGTTTTTTTAATGGCTGGTGGTTTTTAGAGGATTCTACGAACGAGAAAAGCTCAAACCAGGGTCGGGTAGCCGTGAGATGACTAACGGGCTCCTCTCCGTCCTGTCCAGCGGCACCCATTTTTCACAATTTACTTATTTCATAAAATTCACGCGCCGCTGGATACAGTAGTTTAATAACCCTGCAAACGGTTTGCAAAAAAGCAGAACAGTAAAATCCGTTTTTTAAAAAATCACAGTACTTTAAACGGATTAAGATCCGTATCAACTTTCTAAGCAGCTGCCTGTATTGCGAGGCGGGGTCAGACTAGGTGACTCTTGGCGTCCCTTCCAACTCTGCAATTCTAGCCGGAGTTCATCCGGTTTGCGAGGAGGAGCCTCTGCCCACGTTCAAAAGCCCCGAGCTCGCTTTCATTCGGATCCTGACTCACGCGACCGGCGACAGGGGTCGAAAGCGGAGTTGTGGACTAGCCACCCGAGGTGGGGTAAAGTTAATCCGGATTAACTAAGCAAAGTGAAGATCTGGACTCCCACTCTCCCTGCAGAATGCAAACCGAAGAGCCGTGCACTTGAGTCAGGCCAAAGCGGGGAAACTGTTTCTCACGCTGGCCGACGACACGCTTCTTCCAGGAAACCCAGAAGCCGGGCGCTCTCACGTAGCGCCTCCCCTTCTTCAAGTCCAAGCATCGGATGAGCCTATAGGATCAGGCCTAAATGGACCCATCCTGTCCAGCATGCCCTGGGTAGCCAAATACCCCCAGGAAACCAGGTAGACTGCCTCTGCGCCGGGAGGTTCCACAAGGAAGGGTCCCAAAGTGTCCAGCGGCGTCCTCTACTCACGGTGGAAATCCAGATGCCCCCTTTATGGGAAACAAGGAGGACCCGATCCGAAGAGTTCTTTCTTTTCCTGTGGCAGCAAAGCCATCGCCCGTCCCTTCTCCCTATCAGATAATAATAATAATAATAATAATAATAATAATAATAATAATAATAATAATAATAATAATAATAATTTATTATTTATACCCCGCCCCTCTGGCTGAGTTTCCCCAGCCACTCTGGGCGGCTCCCAATCAGTGTTAAAAACAGTACAGTGTTACATATTAAAACCTTCCCTGAACAGGGCTGCCTTCAGATGTTTTTTTATATTATTATGATGATGATGATGATGATGATGATGATGATGATGATGTTCGTCTAGTGTTAAGATTTGCGTTTTAGCCGCCCTTCCCGCTGAGTTCTGGGGGAGGTCCCCCCCCCAACTTCCCAGGCGCCCCCTTCTTCCCCTCTCCTGGGGGCTCCTACCCATAGAATTATTATTATTATTATTATTATTATTATTATTATTATTATTATTATTATTATTATTATCGGACGAGCGAGAGCGTCGCCTCCGGTCGCCTCCAGCCTCCACCAAAGCCACGTATCCCTTAATAATATACTTAAAGAACAAACGAGCAAATTAGGCTAATCAGGACATGCAGAAGATATGGAAATTAAATTTCAGGAGCCGCAGAAAGCGGGGCAAGAAGGAAGTCAGGTTTTGAAACGTCAAAATGAATGCGAAATTGTTGCAAGGTGCAAAATGAGCAAACTGCTGAAATGCACATATTTGAAAAGTATAAATTTAAAATCAAAGCCATTTATTCCCGTGGGAGTGGGGGGGGGCGCTTCGCACTTTGGAGAACTTAGCGACCCCCTCTTTTTTCGGCCTTTCTTTTTTCTTCCTTTCTTTCCGAGAGTGGTGGCTCTGGTTTCTTGGTTGTCAAGGGTGGGGTGGGGTGGGGGGGCTCCCAGGGCAGAAGCCCCCAAATTCATTCCCCCCCCCCCCACAATTCGCAGCATCCTCCGATTCACCTGCTGGCTGGCAGCCCGGAGAAGGCGCTGCTGTCAGCCCGGGGTAAGCGCGCCTCTCCTGGATGGTCGCCAAGCGGTTTGGCACTGTCCAAGGTGTTGGCTTCCTATGTGCCCCCCCGCCCCACCGAGGGAGGGAGGTCCGCGGTGAGGGGGCGGCGCTGTGGGGGAGGGGCGGGGCGTCACCCTCCCCTCCCCCTCTCCCTCCCCCTCCCCTCCCCCCGGCACTGCGTCCCCCCCTCCTCCTCCGTGCGCTCTTGTGCGCTCTTGTGCGCTCCCGGCCTCTCCGCCTGCGTCCCGTGCGCTCCCGGCCTCGCCCGCTTCCCCCGCTTGCACCTGCCGCCGCCGCCGCCGCCGCCGCCATGGACCTGGTGGGGGCCCTGGACGTGGGCGACCTGGCCGCCGCCTTCGCCCGCCTCCCCGTCTTCCCGGTCTTCGACCTGGGCTACTTCGTCGTCTCCATCCTCTACCTCAAATATGAGAAAGGCAAGGAGACCACTTCCTCCATTGCGCGCCCCCCCTCCTGCGACCCCCCCCTTCCTCCCACCCCGTGCGACCCCCTTGCATCCCCCCCCCGCACCGACCATAGGCTCAGAACACCCCCATTCATCCTTTTTTTTTCGGGGGTGGATGGGTGGGTGCGTGATTTATTAAGGTTATGTCTCCATCTTTCCCCGTGCCAAATCCCCGCGCCCCAAAGCGGATTTAAAGTTACCCTCCTGCAAAGCCTTCCCTCCCCCCAACCTCCAGGGCTGCACTGGATTAAGGGGGCTTAAGGAAGAGGAGGGGGGCATGGGCGTAGCGGGGACAAATAAATAAAAAATCGATATAAATACTTAACTAACTGAGGGTCTGCACCCGCTAACATAAATCCCAGGGGCTGTGAAAAAAGAGGGGAGGGAAACTCACCCCTCCACCCAAGCGCTGTTACCCCAGGGTAATTTATCTGGAGTAAGTACCTCCTGCCCTGTCATGGATTTTTTTGGAGACTGAATCGCCCACCTCCCTCTGGCTTTGTGCTGATTCCTGTATGTGTTCCCACGTTGGGGAGGGGGCAGACTTCGTGGGGGGGGGGAAAGACCCATACAACGGGACCCCAAGGGTCTAGCCTGTATTTCAGTCATGGGGAGGGGCTGCTGTATTGGGGTGGCGGCGATGCTGTGCTGGGTTTCTCGTCCCCAAGCATGGCACTTTCTAAATAAAGACGTGTGGGGTGGGAATGTCCCACAGAAACACTGTCAGCAGCGCCAAGGAGCCAGAGACAACCTTGGCTTGGGGAAACCTGAGACCCTCCGGGCTGAGACCTCGGGTGTGATGGATGGAGGCAGTTGGGGCTCTTTCTCCTTGAAAGGACAGGCCAGGTGTCCAGAGGGGGCCTGGGTGTGGGTCAGCAGCAGTGTGTAGGCATGCCCGAGGGACGGAGCGGGAGAGGCGATCCCCAGCTAACACCCAGTTCCTCTTGCGGAGGAAACACGACCCACTTTGGACCAGCCTGGGCAACAGAGTGAGACTCAGGCCAGGGGGTCAGGATCAGGATCTCTGTTTGTTCAGAGATGCTCCCAGCATCCTCAGCTCACAAGGGAATACAAACTTATTTGGTTCTCAAACTTAATCCCTTCTGGAAATTCCGTTCCAAAACCAAAGCGTCCCAAAAGCAAGGCGTGCTTCTTTCCCATAGAAAGGAATGCAAAACGAATTAATCCGTTCCAGACTTTTAAAAACAACCCCTAAAACAGCAATTTAAAATAGATTTTACTCCCTAACGAGACCATTGATCCATGAAGCGAAAGCAATACAGGGAAAGGAGCAGTCCGTCCCCCCCTTATAACAGCGCAGAATCGGTTCTGGTCAGGGACGGCTTTGCGAGGGCTGCTGACGTTTTCTCTTGGCGGCAAAATAAGCCCTTGCCTCTTGGCCGTTGTGGGATATCCAGTTTCTCGCCGGCTTCCCTTCCCTGGGTCCTCATTCCTTTCCCAAATTAGAAGCAAGCTTTGCAGCTGCTTGACTTGGGCACTGAGGACCGAGCAAGGCTGGCGGGGGGTAAGGATGGGATTCTCTAGGGCACAACCCTCACCAGTGGAGCATTTCCCCCCAGAAACTGTGGACGGCTTGCTTCTTATGGCCTGGAATGAACAGGAGGGTTTTGTAGAGGCAGGAGGGTCCTGGGTTTGGCGCAGAATGCGGCCTGCTCTGTTCGAGGAAACATATACTGCTAGAAGAAAAATACTCTTTCCCTTATGGGGTACCCAAGAGCCCATATAGAGTCCTTACGTAGGTTCTCTATCGGTAGGAGAAAATAACAGAGGCCAAGCAGAGAATATTGAGAAGCAAAGCAGCTAGTAAGCCTGGTCTTTATTGAACTGTTGCAACAGGGTCCTCACTCCCCACATTCTGGGGGAATCCAGAACATTGGTGCGCAAACTCTTATATAGACTTTTGAAATTACCCACCCTGTAGCTCAGGACCACCCCCCAAAACATCACGCATACATCACAGAAAGAGGTGGTCCCCAGCAGAAATAGGAGGGTGTTGCTTCTCTCCTGTCTGCCAGGAGACCTGATCAATCTTGCCTTATCAATTGCCTTTTCTGGGTTGCCTGGCCATTCCTTTCAGATGGTAAATACTTAGTTCCTGAATCTCTTACGCATATTGAGAGTGTGCTCAGCTTAACAGATACTTGCCGGACTGTATTTGCAAAGGGAGGTGTGAGCCCCTACAGTCCAAAGACCATTGGAAAGCTTTTCCCATTTCCTTCCTCCTTGCAGAGAAATGTTTGAGGTCAATTTGGGAGAGTCCAAATGGCTTCAGGATTGCTCTCCTGTACTATTTCAGACACGTGGTTGATATACTTATGTGTTTGCCTTGTACATTTATGAACATATATTTTATATATTAGACCTTATAATTCTCATAACAGTAAAAGGTAAAGGTACCCCTGCCCGTACGGGCCAGTCTTGACAGACTCTAGGGTTGTGCGCCCATCTCACTCTAGAGGCCGGGAGCCAGCGCTGTCCGCAGACACTTCCGGGTCACGTGGCCAGCGTGACGAAGCTACTCTGGCAAGCCAGAGCCGCACACGGAAATGCCGTTTACCTTCCCGCTAGTAAGCGGTCCCTATTTATCTACTTGCACTTTGACGTGCTTTCGAACTGCTACGTTGGCAGGCGCTGGGACCGAACTACGGGAGCGCACCCCGCCGCGGGGATTCGAACATAACAGTATCTCATAACAGTATCTAGGTTCAAACCTCATCATCATCATCATCATCATCTAGGCCTGCATTTCCCTCCCCACCCTGTAAAATGGGGGACCCTGGGATCGTCTCTGCAAGCAGGAAAAGGATAGTTCGGGCTTTTGTGGTCTGGCGTCCGTGGAGGAGAGCAGAGGCGCAGGCCCCTGCCTGCTTTATTTTTAGACAGCGGATGGGGTATCCGGTTCACAGAGAGAGGGGGCCTCTTCCCTTGCAGCTGCTCGCGGGCGCTAAGCGCCGCCCTGGTTCCTGGATTCGAACCCACAATAAATGGCCCAGAGGAGTAACAAAAAATCTCTTTTTTGCATCAAACTAGAGACAGAGCCGGGAGGTGTTGCACAGAACAGAGAGGTGATAAGGCAGGCACAGGCAACTTCGGCCCTCCAGATGTTTGGGACTACAATTCCCATCATCCCTAGCTAACAGGGCCAGTGGTCAGGGATGATGGGAGTTGTAGTCCCAAACATCTGGAGGGCCGGAGTTGGCCTATGCATGTGATAAGGGATAGATAGATAGATAGATAGATAGATAGATAGATAGATAGATAGATAGATAGACAGATATACACACATACACACACAATCTATTTGGTTTTTCAAATTAAAATTTTACAGAGATATATCACATATAAATCATAAAAACAAGATTCCAAGGACCCCCCCCCCTTTGTGGGTCCTATTATTAATCCTTTCCTCCCACATCTTTTATGATACGGCGGTACCTCGGTTCTCGAACGTAATGCGTCCCGGTGTTCTGAAACGTTCGAAAACTGAGGTGCAGACAGCCACAAAAAAAGAAGGTTGCAAAGATACAGATCGATTGCACCCAGCGGAAGCTGCGTGGCATGTCCAACTTGAGAGGCGCATTCGAAAACCGAATCCTTCGCTTCTGGGTTTACGGCATTCGAAAACCGAAATGTCTGTCAACGGAGACGTTCGAAAACCGAGGCACCACTGTAATCCTTACGTTCAGAATTCAACCTTAAACTA
>NC_139572.1:989093-1286339 GCF_965112155.1 Podarcis liolepis
CCCTAACAATTTTGTGCCCCATTCTGTCCCACCTTGCTGGGAGAGGTTCTGGGCAGCACAGTTGAAGGAGGGACGTGGGACAAGCTGGAAACAGTGGCGTAGCGTGGGTTGTCAGCACCACCGGGGCAAGGCAAGTAAATTTGCGCCCCCAACCCCCAGATGTTGCGCCCAGTGCGGCCGGCCCCCCTGCACCCCCCACGCTATGCCACTGAGCTGGAAGGTGACTTAGATGATAAAGGGTGCGGAAATCAAGCCTGATGAGGAAGGGTCGAAGGAGGCTCAGGTGTAGAAACTGGTCCAGGAGTTTTGGCCTGACCTCCTTTGACCTCACCCGCTCGCCTTGTGGCAGGGAGTCCCGCAGGCTTCACCTCCCGCTCTTTCCTCTCCCAAGGTACTTGACTTTCTACTGCCCTCTGAACATCTTCTACAAGTGCGTCAGCTTCCTGCCGGTCAAGCTGGTCTTCGTGGCCATGAAGGAGGTGGTCAGGGTCCGCAAGATCGCTGCCGGCGTCCACCACGCTCACCACCAGTACCACAGCGGCTGGCTCATCATGGTCATCGTCGGGTTCGTCAAAGGTGGGACGCCGCCGCCACGCCCTGCGCGAATTCCTTTTTAAATCAGATCATGAGTAATAGAGCATTAAAGGGAAAAATAAGGTTAGAATGTGTGAAGACAATTACAGTATAGGATAGAAAACAGAGGAGGAGGATGGAAAGGAATTGCTGAAACAATTAATAGAAGTGGAATACAAAAAGGGAGGTGCGAGGAGGTCATGGAAATTAGTGGAAGAAAGATAAGATATTGAAATTGGGCTGTGTTTTTTTGTTTTGTTTTGTTAGTTGTATGTTAGTGTTTTGCAGTGTTTTTTCTTTTTGTGGTGTATTGTATTATTGTATGTTTTTTCTTTTTTTGGTTTTTTGTAGTATTGTGTTCAATTTGTTGGAAAACTAATAAATATTATTATATAAAAAAAAAATTTAAATCAGATCATGGGGTCTGGAAATCTTAGGGGGCAGGTTGTAGTTTCACGGCTGGAACACCATGTTTTGGCATGCAGAATGCTATAGATTCCACCTGCGGTGTCTCCAGGCAGGGTCTGAAACTCTGGAGTCCCGTTCCCCTCTGCAAACAGCTTCTCTCTCTCACCCCATCTTTTCTGTCTTCCTTCTTTCCTCCCTCCCTTTCTTTCCTCCCTCCCTCTCATTCCCTCCCTTCCTCCCTCCCTTCCTCATTCCCCTCTCTCTTTCTCTCTTTCTCTTTCTCTTTCTCTCTCTCTCTCTTCCTCTTTCTTTCTTTCTTTCTTTCTTTCTTTCTTTCTTTCTTTCTTTCCTCCTCCCCCCTCCCTCTCCCTCCCTCCCTCCTCCCCCCTCTCCCTCCCTCCCTTCCTTCCTTCCTTCCTTCCTTCTCTCTCTCACCCCATCTTTTTTGTCTTCCTTCTTCCTCTCTCTCCCTCCCTCTCTCCTTCCTTCCCTTCCTTCCTTCCTTCCTTCCTTCCTTCCTTCCTTCCTCAGGATCTGGAGGTCGCTCTCATGTCCAACTTTGAGCAGCTGCTGAGAGGCATCTGGAAACCGGAAACAAACGAGCTCTTGCACATGACCTTGTGAGTAAAGGGCTCTGCTGCCTGTTGGGCGCGGCTGCTGCCTGCCTGGGATGGTAGGGACGGAGCAAAGACCTCAGAGGGATTCGATGCAGGCACCTTTGTACGAAACAAAGCACAGGGAGGGAGACCGTCAAGTGGCGGGGAGTTCCAAAGTCTTTGGAGCACCACCTTCCTTTGCCTCTGGCCCTGCCCACCACCACTGTGCGGCCCCCGGAAGGCAATGGGGGGAAAGGCTTCGAAACTGTATAAAAAATAAAGTAAATTCAATTTCTGTTGCCTTTGCAGCCCTTCCAAAGCCAGCTTATACGGGGCGCTGCTTTTCACGCTGCAACAAGCTCACTGGCTTCCTGTCTCCAAAGCCACCCTGATATTTTTCTTCACCCTCTTCATGATCGTCTGCAAGGTGAGCCTACGGCCGTGGGGCAGGGCAGGGGGCCAAGAGGAAAAGAATTAAATCTTTCCGCTGGATAGAAGGGTTGGAACCCGGGTTTAGCAAAAGTGAGGCTGTATTTGGCGAATCTTGGAGGTAATACAGAAGTTATTTGTTTCGCCATCTTGGTAAAAAACAGGCCTTGCTGGGATAAAGGGACCATTAGACCCCCACCTACAGCTGAGCTCAGGGGGGGTGAAGAGTGTGGGGTTGCATTGTCCCACACTTGGAGGGGATGGAAGAGGACGTCCCAATTTTCAGGGGAGGAACGTTGGAGGGGATGGAATAGGACGTCCCTCTTTTCAGGGGAGAAACGTTGGAGGGGATGGAATAGGACGTCCCTCTTTTCAGGGGAGAAACGTTGGAGGGGATGGAATAGGACGTCCCTATTTTCAGGAGAGAAACGTTGGAGGGGATGGAATAGGACGTCCCAATTTTCAGGGGAGAAACGTTGGAGGGGATGGAATAGGACGTCCCTATTTTCATGGGAGAAACGTTGGAGGGGATGGAATAGGACGTCCCTATTTTCAGGGGAGAAACATTGGAGGGGATGGAATAGGACGTCCCTATTTTCAGGGAGAAACGTTGGAGGGGATAGAATAGGACGTCCCAATTTTCAGGGGAGAAACGTTGGAGGGGATGGAATAGGACGTCCCTATTTTCATGGGAGAAACGTTGGAGGGGATGGAATAGGACGTCCCTATTTTCAGGGGAGAAACGTTGGAGGGGATGGAATAGGACGTCCCTATTTTCAGGGGAGAAACGTTGGAGGGGATAGAATAGGACGTCCCTATTTTCAGGGGAGAAACGTTGGAGGGGATGGAATAGGACGTCCCTATTTTCACAGGAGAAATGTTAGAGGGGATGGAATAGGATGTCCCTATTTTCAGGGGAGAAACGTTGGAGGGGATGGAATAGGATGTCCCTATTTTCAGGGGAGAAACGTTGGAGGGGATGGAATAGGACGTCCCTATTTTCAGGGGAGAAACGTTGGAGGAGATGGCATAGGACGTCCCTATTTTCAGGGGAGAAACGTTGGAGGGGATGGAATAGGACGTCCCTCTTTTCAGGGGAGAAACGTTGGAGGGGATGGAATAGGACATCCCTCTTTTCAGGGGAGAAACGTTGGAGGGGATGGAATAGGACGTCCCTCTTTTCAGGGGAGAAACATTGGAGGGGATGGAATAGGACGTCCCTCTTTTCAGGGGAGAAACGTTGGAGGGGATGGAATAGGACGTCCCTATTTTCAGGGGAGAAACGTTGGAGAGGATGCGAATGGTGTAGAATCACTAACGGCGACTCCCCCCTCCTCAGGTCTTCATGACGGCGACCCACTCCCACGGCTCCCCCTTCGCCCCCTTCGAAGGTGTCGTCTGCCCCATCCTTTTCGGCTCCATCCCCTCCAGCCACCACGACGACCACCACCACCACCACGGCGGAGGGGGGCACGAAATGCCCCCTCCGCAGCCCCCCCAGCTGCCGGCCAAGTCGCGGGAGGAGCTGAACGAGGGGACGAGGAAGAGGAAGGCCAAGAAGGCTGAGTGAGACCCCCCAGGAGGAAGGGGGACGGGGGACCCTGCCCGACCCCACGGCTGACTCCCGGTGTGACCTTTCCTCGCCCATTTTTGTGGAGGGGGCTCCTCAGGACACAGAAGCTGCTCCAGGACCCCCACCTCGAGAAAAAACAAGGACCCCTTTTTGCAACGGCCAGCCCACCCTCGCGCTTCCCCCCTTGTTGACCCCATGGAAGAGCTGCTGTCCTGGCACAGAGAGCGGCCTGGGATTCTGCTGCACTTGGGGGGGGGGCTCTGAAATCCAGCCGGACCCCCACCCTAATTACGTGGGGCAGTGACTCGTCTCCAGCCCCCTCCTGACTGGTTCCTGCCAGAATCGCTGGGCAAAGCGCTTCCACCGTTCTACTCGTGTGCCATTGCTGTGCCTGTGTGTATTTGTGTGTTTGCGTTCCTCCCCAGAGCCAGCTGCAATTGCAGCAGTGGGGAGTGTGCAAGGTTCTGGGGCCCTGAGCCCAAAACCCCACCTAAATTATCTATTTATTGACATTTTTTGCTGCTCGGGGAATTTCAGAGCTGCCCTTTCCACCTCTCTCGGTTGCCCCTCCTTGCCGCCAGTAGGAATTATTATTATTATTATTATTATTATTATTATTATTATTATTATTAGGGAATGATTATTCCCTAAATAAAATAAAAGTTTGGGGAAGCTTTTAATGTTTGATGCATTACGGTATTTCAGTATTTTGTTGGAAGCCTCCCAGAGCAGCTGGGGAAGCCCAGCCAGATGGGCGGGGTATAAATAATAATAATAATAATAATAATAATAATAATAATAATAATAATGATATTTTTACTGTGCCCATCTGGCTGGGTTTCCCCAGCCACTCTGGGTGGCTCCCAACAGATGAAAAACAGAATAAAACACCAAACATTATAAAACTTCCATTCAGACGTCTTCTAAAAGTCAGACAGTTGTTTATTTCCTTGACATTTGATGGGATGCAGGGCGGGCGCCACCACCGAGAAGGCCCTGTGCGCTTTGGCAGCCTCACCCCCTGGGTGTTCAGCGGAGTGGATTTCATAGAGTCGCAGAGTGTGAAGGGACCCCGGCGGTCATCTAGTCCAACCCGCTGCAACGTAGGAATATGCCGCTGTCCCATGCGGGGCTCGGACACACAACCTTGGCGTTACCGGCACCGCGCTCTAACCCACTGGTTTTTTCTGCGGAAAACCCTGGGCCCGACACGTGCTTTGCAGAGGGGCCTCTGCGCGCATGCAGAGTGCTTTTTCTCTCCTCCCTGCATCCCTGGGCTTAAGAGAGCAGGGCTGAGGGCCGGCTGGGTCCCAGGAAGACGCCAACCGGGTTTTCCTGGGCTTGGGTGGTGTGGGTTCAGACCTGGCGAGAGAACGGGTTGCTCCGGCCCCAAACGGAAGACCTGGGGGGGGGGGAAAGACCCCGACCCCTTCCTCGGCCCCCACCATGGTGTGAAAAGGAGGCACCCCCAGTCTCCCCGCAAGAAAGTGCCTTTTCCCCGACACCCCTCACTCGCCCAAATAAATGCCCGGTGGGCACCGTGCAAGATTTGAGGTGGGGGGGACACAGCCGACCTGGGAATAAAGGGCCTTTGAGAAACGATTCTCCGTCTGGTGTGTTGTGTGTTTCTCTCCTGTTTGCTGGACTCTCCTCTTTGCAATTTGGGGAGGGGGAAAAGACCCCCCTCGATGGGGCATCTTCTGACAGGCAGGTGGGTGGGTTTTCGGTTGAGTCGGCTACATTTCCCCCGCACCTCGAGACAAATCTGAACCCGGCTTCGGCTGGGGAGGGCGGGATATAAAGAAAATATTATTAAATCTTACAAACGATAAATATTAACATCACTTATGGGGTGCGACCTCTGGTTGGGGGCCACTTGCCCAACTTTGGTCCCCTCCCGGCCCTCAGCTCACCATGAAGCTGCCAGCCTGTGATGGCGGCGGCCCCGATCCCGGGAACGCCTTTGACCGGCTGAATCCCTGCACAAATCCAGAGTCCCAGAGGCTTCCCGACTTCCCAGCCTCTGTTCTGTTTTACATCAGTGTTAAGAGAGGCTTTTGAGGGCCAGACGGAGCCTCCGCCCTTCTCTCTTGAAGGAGATGCCCAGAGCCTCTGAATGACATACGATACGAGAATCTTTGATGTCATTGTCCCATACAGAACAAAGAAATTGAAAAATCGACATCAGACATTCAAAACCCAACAAGCCTGCTATCCCAGCTATCTCAACCAAGTTAGCCCCCTAAAAACTCTGATACCCCATTTTTAAATACAATATACTCCCATAGAGACTATCTTAAAAGGTAAAGGGACCCCTGACCATTAGGTCCAGTCGTGGCCGACTCTGGGGTTGCGGCGCTCCTCTTGCTTTATTGGCCGAGGGAGCCGGCGTACAGCTTCCGGGTCATGTGGCCAGCAGGACTAAGCCGCTTCTGGTGAACCAGAGCAGTGCACGGAAACGCCGTTTACCTTCCCGCCGGAGCGGTACCTATTGATCTACTTGCACTTTGACGTGCTTTCGAACTGCTAGGTTGGCAGGAGCAGGGACCGAGCAACGGGAGCTCACCCCATCATGGAGATTCGAACCGCCAACCTTCTGATCGGCAAGTCCGTGGTTTAACCCACAGCGCCACCCGCGTCCCAGAGACTACCTTACACTGCGTTTAAAACCAAAATCGCATTTGTGTAGAAACTGTTTCTCAGGCGGCTAGTCCTAGTCTTTATAACCCAGAAGGCAGAAGCTGAAAGAGATCATTTCCGGGGTGCGCACTATCCTGCGCTATCTCTGCAGCTTTCTTACGGCACCAGGAAGCATAGATTTGATCCAAGGTGGGAAGAGTGCACCCAGCTATTCTCTCTGCAGTCTTTACAACCCTGGACAGCATTGTTTTCTCCCTGGCCGTGCAGCTCCCAAACCGCACACAGAGACCATAAGTTAATACACTCTCCACAGTACAATGGTAAAATGCCATCAACAGGTCCTTTGGGAGATTGTTTTTCCGGAGGATTCTCAGGAAATATAACCTCTGCTGTGCTCTCTTCATCAGGTCTTTGCCGTTTTGCGCTAGGCAGGGGATCAAGCTGGCACTTGCCTCCGACATGCCCTTTGCAGGCAGCGCACTGTCTTGCCTCTCCCTTCCTGCTCTGTGCATTCCACGCCCGCCAGCTTCCTCCCCTGGCATGCAAACCCAGCCGGGGGGCTGGAGATCTCTGCCCACCGCTGGCTGCCCCGCATGCCACCAGGCCTTGCCCGAGGGTGGCCCCCGGCTCAGAGGGCCGGGCATGAACCATGCGCACCAACCAAGTCATCAAGTACACCTTGTTTGCCTCCTGCTACCTCTTCTGGGTGAGTCGAGAGCCTTGGCACGCCTGGTGCCAGCTCCTGTGTTGGCAGCAGGCCTCCGAGGGCTTAGGAGTTCACCCAGAGGCTGCTTTCTCCAGCTCTCAGAGGCTGGGCTGCCTTTGCCAGGGCCTCCCTCGGGGCCACGGGGAGTTCGGGGCCGGCTCCTCTCCCTTGGCACAGCCCCGACCTGCCCTGCCCACAGCAAGCCACAGGGCATGAGTGTGTGGCGCCCTTTTTGCAAAAGCAGGATGCCACGAACGGCTTGTTCTTCTGCCCTCTCCAGGTGGCCGGTGGCCTGATGGTAGCCGTCGGGATCTACGCCAGGCTTTCCAAGGAAGGGGGTGAGTGGGGGGGGGGCACCCTGCTTGGCGCCGGGGTTTCGTGACCCACAGAAAAGTCAATCTCCAGGATACATTGTCGAACGCCTTCTCGGCATCTGCCAACATTAGGGCAGCCTATTTGCCCGGTTTCATTTCTAAACATTCTATGACCATCCTTGTATTATTTTGGATCTGTCTGCCCTGTAAGAAACTGGATTGTTCGTCTCCAATTATTCTCCCCTGTTTTTTTTTAAGTTGCACCAGATTTTTAAAACTCCGCAATATTTCCTTTGTGTTCCATCTTCAGTGGGGCAAAGGGCTTCACTTGAAGTGGGGTTTGGTGGTCCAGGAACATTAGATTGGGGAGGGCAGTTTAGAGGTAAAGCCTAGGCAGCCCTGCTGGCCCTTAAAGGGAAAAAACTGCATGTGAGGTTAATATTGCATAGCTCCTGAGCATGTGTGGAGTGCCTTTCCTCGATTGCTTACAGTGGTTTTTAGCCTACAGCTGTTTCCCAAACTTGGGTCTCTGGCTGTTTTGGCCCTACAATTCTCATCCACCCTGACCACTGGTCCTGCGAGCTAGGGATGATGGGAGTTGTAGTACAACAACATCTGGGGACCCACAGGTGTAGAAAGGCTGTGGGCATTTCCTCTGGGCTAGTCTCTCACCTGGCAGGTGGGTGGGTAGGCACCCTCTCCCCTCCTCTCCTCTCTGCCTCCCTCCAGGCGCAGTGGACTCCCTGCTGGCAGACCCTTCCGTCGTCCTGCTGGCGGTGGGCATCCTGGTGTTCAGCGTCACCTTCGTCGGCTGCCTGGGGGCCTTGCGTGACATCACCCTGCTTCTGAAGGTGGTACGTACGGCTGCCCCCCTCCACTACCCCCTCAACAATGGGCAAAGTCTTCTACTCAGTCCTTTGTTTTGAGGGTGCCCGTGAGCATTTTAGGGGTGGCCCAGCCACCCGATGCCAGGGACACAGGGTGCCCGTTTGGGAGGGGGCATAACTCAGTGGCAGGGCCCCTGCTTGGCACGCAAAACGTCTCCGCTTCAAATCCCTCATGGCAGAATCTCTAGGTGTCTTGCCCAATGCAAGCAAGGGGAACCATGGGGCAGGGTCCAGGATGCTCAGATTACTGCCACCAGACCTCCCCTTTCATAATGTAACCGTGATGTATGAGTGATGTAGTTTGGGGGGATGTAACATGGGGATTGGGACGCAGGTGGCGCTGTGGGTTAAACCACAGAGCCTAGGACTTGCCGATCAGAAGGTCGACGGTTCGAATCCCCGTGATGGGGTGAGCTCCCGTTGCTGGGTCCCTGCTCCTGCCCACCTAGCAGTTTGAAAGCACGTCAAGGTGCAAGTAGATAAATAGGTACCACTCTGGCGGGAAGGTAAATGGCGTTTCCATGCGCTGCTCTGGTTCAACAGAAGCGGCTTAGTCCTGCTGGCCACATGACCCGGAAGCTGTACGCCGGCTCCCTCGGCCAGTAAAGCGAGATGAGCGCCGCAACCCCAGAGTCGGCCACGACTGGACCTAATGGTCAGGGGTCCCTTTACCTTTAACTTGGGGATTAGCAGCTAATAAAAGTTTGGCTTCCATCTTGTTCCACCTGGTGGCAGGTGGGAGTCCTGTCTGTCTTCAATAAAGACCAAGCCGACTGGCTGCTCTTTTGCGCTGGGATTCCTGGCTGGGGTCCTTGTTTTTTGGTCCAAGGGAGCCCTCAGATTTCTCCGTTAACACCCCCCCCCAAATTCCGACCATGAAAAATGCGGCTTATATTTGCAACCTGGCAAAAATTGACTTTTACGAGATTGCTGCTGGAACAGCTGCCCTAGGGATATCTTAGCTAGATGTTCCGGCAGCGTCTCCTCGCTCGGGAAGCGGTGGAGGTTTTTAAGCAGAGATGGATGGATGGATGTCCGGGATGCTTTCGCTAAGATTCCTGTGTTTCAGAGGGGTTGGGCTGGATGACCTTCGGGTGTCCCGTTGCAACTCCACGGTCCTGATTCTCTGCTCACCTCTCCCCAGTTTGCCTGGCTCTTGCTGGTCATCTCCGTCCTTCAGGTGGTGGCCGCCGTTCTGGGCTTCCTCTTCTCTGGCATGGTAAGCAAAACAAAACAAAACAAAGATAGATGGATAGATAGATAGATAGATAGATAGATATTCACATTAGCCAATGGCCATAGCAACAGCAAAACATTACAGTATACAGTAGTACCTCGGGTTAAGTACTTAATTCGTTCCGGAGGTCCGTTCTTAACCTGAAACTGTTCTTAACCTGAAGCACCACTTTAGCTAATGGGGCCTCCTGCTGCTGCCGCGCCGCTGTTGCACGATTTCTGTTCTCATCCTGAAGCAAAGTTCTTAACCTGAAGCACTATTTCTGGGTTAGCGGAGTCTGTAAGCTGAAGCGTCTGTAACCAGAGGTACCACTGTTCGCAGAAAATGAAATTTGATATAAGAGCACCATTTAAATTCCTGAATCAGCCGTCCGTTAGTGGCCCTTATTCTGATCGCCCCTGCTATGAATCTAGCAACCTTTGCTGTGATCTGCTCATTTTGATCTGATAGAAGAAAGGAGATTGTGGCAGTCGCTGAGCGCCCAGGGATGGTTAGTCCGCGTGGGGCGATGATCCCATTCCTCAGGTCTTTGTAGAGAGCGCAAGACAGGAGGACGTGTGCCGCTGTTTCGGTGTTGCCATCTCCACAGGGGCAAAGAGGTTTCTCAGGCGGGATCTTTTGGAATCGACCCTCAAGCACCGCAGATGGCAAAACATCCAGCCTTGCAAGTGTAAAAGCGCGTCTGTATTTTAGGATAAGAAGTTTGTGCGGATATGGGGCCAGAGAATCAAAATGGAGAGGTGGAAAATGAACAAAACAAAACAAAACAAAACAAAAACGAGGCCTGCGTAGCTTGGCATTTGGGGCGAGGGGGGCACAGCTCAGTGGTTCGGGTGCCCGCTTTGTACCCCAAAGCTCTCCCGGGTCCAATCCCCGTGAGAATTAGAGCGGCTTTTCGGGCATACAGATTCACTCTTTTTCTCTTTTAAAATGATTCTTATTTGATTTCACCAGCACAGTGGTACCCTGGTTCTCAGGTTAAGGTTACCAGACGTCCCCATTTCCTGGGGACAGTCCCCAGATTTACAAATCAGCCCCCCTACAAAATCCATTGGAGTTGAAAAGCGTCCCCAAATTCATTGAAAAAAATCTGGTAACCTTAATTTAACCCATTCCGGACGTCTGTTCAGTTTGCTTCAAAGGGTGGGCTTATTACATCCACTGTATTTTCCAAACTTTTTGCTGCTGGCCGGAGATACCCGGCAGCACTCTTGACGGGCGCAGGGGAGATTTCTCGCTGTTCCTGTAGTCTCTCTCCCCTCCCTTCACGGTGTCCCAGGTGATGGAGAAAGCCACCCTGCTGATGGGACGAGCCATCTCCCGTTACCGCGACAACCTGGACCTGCAAAACCTCATCGACTACATCCAAAAGAAGGTAAAAGGATGAGGGACGCCGAGGTTTCCCTTTCCCGCAGGGGCATAGCGTGGGTTGCTGGTGCCCCGTGGCAGGGTGGCTGTTTCGCCCCCTGGTGGACTGGGCCGGTCCCTTCGCCAGCCAGCGCCCGAACAAGGGAGTCCTCCTGTTGCTCCGAGTTCAAATCCCGCTCAAGCATTCGTCTTAGCCTTTAAATAATCCCGGGGGAAAGCCTTCCTTTCTTCAACGCCCTTTGCTCCTGTTTCATTCTCTCCCCAGTTTGAGTGCTGCGGCGTCCACTCCTACAAAGACTGGTCCCAGAACGTTTACTTCGACTGCCGGGATTCGAACCCCAGCCTGGAGCGTTGCGCCGTCCCGTTCTCTTGCTGCGTGCGAGGCAAAGAGGTGAGGAGGCAGCCCGACAGGGCATGCTCAAGTGGACATTGACTGGTAGAAACCTAACTATAAGCCCTTACTCTTAACTGGCATTGGAAGCCCTCACTCATAATTGGCTTCGGGAGCCCTTACTCCCAGCTGGCTTGGGGAGGCCTTGCTGATTTATTTTAACTTAATACCATCCTTTTCAAAAGATAGCAAATCTCTATAGCTGCCCCATTTTTTCCATATTTAATTTCTTTTGGACAGTTGGGAAGCCCTCGCTCTTAATTGGCTTTCGGAGTCCTTACTCCCGGCTGGCTTGGAGGAAACCTTGCTGATTTTTTAGAAACTTAATACCATTCCATCCTTTTTAAAAGATAGCAAATCTCTATAAGGTACCCCATTTTTCCCACATTTAGTTTCTTTTGGACAGTTGGGAAGCCCTCACTCTTAATTGGCTTTGGGAGCCTTTACTCCCAGCTGGCTTGGGGAGGCCTTCCCCTGATCCAGTGTGTGTGTGTAGCTAGGCACTCCCCACATGCACATATGCCCCAGAAGAGCACTGCAGCCGGAGCCCGTCTGGTCCAGCAACCTGTCCCCACATTGGCCAGCCGGACGCTTCTTCTGTGAAACCCACAAAGACACCCAAAGCACAGCTCCGGAGGCATCCTGCCCCGAACACGTGGGGCAAAGAGTTGGAGGCCGTCGGCTTTCGTGTCTGCTGCTGGACGAGACGGGGCCCCTTTGGTTCGGCTGCTTTGGGGCTCCCCAGATCGTCTTGTTGGGAGTAGAGCCTCCTTGTCCCAAGGCAGTCTACCTCCAACCGCCAACAGTATCCCGGAGGGCAAACGGAAGGCGGCATCTTTGGGCTGTCGCAAAGGGGCCTTCCTAAGGGGCCACCCCATTCTCTCGCCCGCTCCTCGCAGGCCGTTCTGAACACGATGTGCGGCTACGGGACGCAGAAGCTGAAGCCATGGAAGGCCGAATTTTTGGTGCACACCAAGGGGTGCTTGGAGAAGACGGTCCGCTGGGGCCGCAGCAACCTCTTTTTGGTGGCTGGGCTGGCCTTTGGGCTTCTGGTCCTGGAGGTGAGCAAAGGGGCTGCCGGGGGGAGGAGGGGAGGCTCCAATCTTGTCCCTCTTCCCAAAATCAGGGCTGCAGGCCAACGCGCCTCCCTTCCAGCGAAAGCATTCAAGGAGAAGAACGAGGTGGTTTTAAAAAGGGAGGGATCCAGGAAATTACAGGCCTCTGCAGGATGTTGAAGGCAGAATGGCCAGGTATAGAGAAGAACAAGCCCTGCTGGAACAGGAAACAGCATGGCTTCTGCAAGGATAAGTCTGTATTTCAAATCAAGAAGGAGGCTGGCGCAAAGGCAGTTTAAAAGGTAGGTGGGGAGGTATCCAGTAAATTACAGGCCTATCCAGGTTGTCGAAGGCAGAAGTCTAGAGAAGGACAAGCCTTGCTGGAGCAAGAAACAGCGTGGCTTCTACGAGGATAAGTCAAGGGCTGTATTTAATAGACAAGAAGGAGGCTGGCGCAAAGGCAGTTGAAAAAAGGGAGGGGAAGTATCCAGGAAATTACAGGCCTATCTGGGTTGTTGAAGGCAGAAGTCTAGAGAAGGACAAGCACTGCTGGAACAGGAATCAGCGTGGCTTTGGCAAGGATAAGTCTGTATTTCAAAGACAAGAAGGAGGCTGGCGCAAAGGCAGTTTTAAAAAAAGGGGAGAGAGGGATCCAGGAAACTACTGGAACAAGAACCAATTCCGAAGTGGAGCCTCCACGCGTAGAGCCAGTCTACCTTAGAACGATGGAGAACAAGAGCAGGAGGGGGGGGTGTGCTGTTTCTCTCAGGTCCCGCTTGTGGGCTTCTTCCCTTTGCGAGGACAGGGGGCTGGACTTATATGGGCCCCCTTGGGGGCCTGATCCAGCTGCGACACCCTCCTTTCCTCGTTCCAGGCAGTCGTCTTCTTTCTCGCCGTGCTGCTCATCTACCAGATCGACTTCATCATCGAGAAACGGAAGAGCGTCAGGAGGAGGAGGAGCAAAAGCTGCCCAGCGAAGTGAAACTCTCGCAAAACCATTTTGCTGCTTCTCCCTCCCCAAAAAGCGGGCCCCCTTTTTTTGGCAGCAAAAACAGGGCATTGGAAAAGGGGGGCAGGCCAGGCGCCACTTTTAACCTCCCCGCAGGCTTTGCACGAACCGATTTCGGCAGTGGCGTAGTGTGGGTTGTCAGCACCCGGGGCAAGGCAAGTAATTTGCGCCCCCTAACCTGTGGATTTGCGCCCCCTAACCCGTGGATTTGCGCCCCCTAACCCTAACCCCCAGATGTTGTGCCCGGTGCGACCGGCCCCCCCTGCACCCCCCAGGCTATGCCACTGGATATTGGGGTGTTATGCCAAAGAACTGTAGAGTCCAGAGTGCGTGCAGGAGCCGGGCCCTGTGACCAATAGGACTCTGCAGGACTGGGGCCTTCCTAAGTTTGTTCTGAAGAGGCAAGGTGAAGCCACACAGGTGAGGCCGATTGGTAATTCACAGCACCTGGTGGCAAGAGCCGGGAAGGGATATAAGGTCAGCATTTCCCTTTGGCTCTTGGCCACAGCAGCACGTTCCCTGCCTTGCTGTGTTTGACTCCTTGACCATCAGACCCTGAACTTCGTGACTCCTTGCTTCTTGACCCTGGGACCCCTGATTTCGTGACTCCTTGCTTCTCGACCCTGGGACCCCTGACTTCGTGACTCCTTGCTTCTCGACCCTCAGACCCCTGACTTCGTGACTCCTTGCTTCTCGACCCTCGGACCCCTGACTTCGTGACTCCTTGCTTCTCGACCCTCAGACCCCTGACTTCGTGACTCCTTGCTTCTCGACCCTCAGACCCCTGACTTCGTGACTCCTTGCTTCTCGACCCTCAGACCCCTGACTTCGTGACTCCTTGCTTCTCGACCCTCGGACCCCTGACTTTGTGACTCCTTGCTTCCTGACCCTGGGACCCCTGACTTCGTGACTCCTTGCTTCTCGACCCTGGGACCCCTGACTTTGTGACTCCTTGCTCCCTGATCCTCGGACCCCTGACTTCGTGACTCCTTACTTCTTGACCCTGGGACCCCTGACTTCGTGACTCCCAGCTTCCTGACCCTGGGACCCCTGACTTTGTGACTCCTTGCTTCCTGACCCTGGGACCCCTGACTTTGTGACTCCTTGCTTCCTGACCCTGGGACCCCTGACTTCGTGACTCCTTGCTTCTTGACCCTCGGACCCCTGACTTTGTGACTCCTTGCTTCTTGACCCTCGGACCCCTGACTTCGTGACTCCTTGCTTCTCGACCCTCGGACCCCTGACTTCGTGACTCCTTGCTTCTTGACCCTCGGACCCCTGACTTCGTGACTCCTTGCTTCCTGACCCTGGGACCCCTGACTTCGTGACTCCTTGCTTCTCGACCCTCGGACCCCTGACTTCGTGACTCCTTGCTTCTTGACCCTCGGACCCCTGACTTCGTGACTCCTTGCTTCTTGACCCTCGGACCCCTGACTTCGTGACTCCTTGCTTCTCGACCCTCGGACCCCTGACTTTGTGACTCCCTGCTTCCTGACCCTGGGACCCCTGACTTCGTGACTCCCAGCTTCCTGACCCTGGGACCCCTGACTTCGTGACTCCTTGCTTCTCGACCCTGGGACCCCTGACTTCGTGACTCCTTGCTTCTCGACCCTGGGACCCCTGACTTTGTGACTCCTTGCTCCCTGATCCTCGGACCCCTGACTTCGTGATTCCTTGCTTCCTGACCCTCGGACCCCTGACTTCGTGACTCCTTGCTTCTTGATCCTCGGACCCCTGACTTCGTGACTCCTTGCTTCCTGACCCTCGGACCCCTGACTTCGTGACTCCTTGCTTACTGACCCTCGGACCCCTGACTTCGTGACTCCTTGCTTCCTGACCCTTGGACCCCTGACTTCGTGACTCCTTGCTTCTCGACCTTCGGACCCCTGACTGCGTGACTCCCAGCTTCCTGACCCTCGGATCCCTGGCTTCCTGCCAGGGCCGGATTTCGTTTTGATGCGGCCCTCGGCTCCTGTAGGTCATGGGGCCCTTTTCTATGTCCAGCTGTCCTTTGTCAACAACAAACTGTCGCCGTTTTTGTGTGTGTTGAATATATGCTATATGGTAATTTATGGACCTCATAGGCATCTCAAGCCATTTGCACATCACAAAATATGTATTTTATCAAAGTCATTGTTGAACTGAAAAACAATTAAGAAGTATATTAATAGTTAAATTAAATTAAGAAGTATATTAACGGTGAAAAAATTATTAAGCTTTTTTTCCCCTTTAATTTTTTGGGGGCCCCTAAAAAAGAGTGCGGCCATAAGCTAGAGCTTGTTTAGCTTATACATAAATCTGGCACTGGGTCTTGTTGGAGGGGGGCTTCTTATTCTTTGGGGGGGCTGTCTGCCCAGCCCCCTTGGGCCTGATCCTGCTGCTGCCGCCACCGCAACCCTTCTCCATCTCTCCTCCCAGAGGAGGCCTCAGGTGTGCCTCACCTGACGATGCCCCGGGGAGGGACTCTTCCCCACCTGCCTCCGCGTTGCTACGGCGACCTGCCTCCCCGGAGAGGACCGGGCACCTTCCTTGGCACCGGGGCAGGCAGAGCGACTCGGCAGCTGGGCAGGATGAGTCTCTCTCCGCCGGAGCAGGACCTCCTCCTCTGGGGAAAGGGGGGCAGCCGGCCATGCAACCTCGTGCGGATCTTTGTGAGCTCAACTCCTTCAGGTGCCCCCCAATTTGCCACAGAGGATGGGGGGCAGGCAGAGGCCTGGGCGTGGGGTGCAGGGCTGGGCTTCCTGGGCCTCATAAGATCGGATCTGGAAGGGAACCCAGCGGTCATCTAGCCCAACCCCAAACTTGCCATCCCGGGATCTCGCCAGAAGCATCCCTGACATTTGGCACGATCATCAGAGAGATGAGAGTTTGAGCAGGGGGGTCAAATCGGAGCCAACCAAATTTTAATTTCCTTCTTTTTTCCCCTTCTTTCTTCTTGTTCTTCCTTTCTTTCCCCTATTTATAGTTTTGTAATTTGGTGTTTTCCCGTATATTTTTGCATTTCATAATTCACTGTAAGGTATGTGTTGCTAAAGGGAACGCCCAATTCTTTTGTTTTCTTCCTTAAATGTTTGCGTAATCCTATTTTCTTTTGTACGTCTGTAATATGTATATTGCAAATAACAAAAACGAAACAATAAACGAATTGGAGGGGGCTCAGAGGGAGCGAAGCGCTGCGGGGCAGCGCAGCGCAGTGGTTAGTCTGTCGGTCAAGGCCTGGCAAAAAGGAGAGAGAGAGAGAGAGAGAGAGAGAGAGAGAACACTTGTAGTTTAATGGTGAATTTTTGGGTCTAATGGGGATGTAAAAGGGTTTGGATTATTATTGTTTAAATGCAGGAGGAACTGGTTAACAATAGGCAGTCCTTTTTTCCTTGGGGGGGGGAACACAGGGGTACATTTTGTGAATCTTTGTACTTTTGTCCATTTGCTGTATTTATTTTCCCCGATTCGAACTAGAAAATGGTGGTTTTCTCGAGTCAAAACGAGAGTACCTTTTTTTGGGGGGGGGAGCGTCTAGGAGATTCTTTCGAATTGCTTTCATTAGGTATGTTGGAGATCTGGTTGTAAAACTTCAACTGGGAAAACCAAATAAATAAATTTATTGTTTAAAAAAATAGAGAGCAGGGTTCGAGTCCTGCCACTCGGCCGGCATGAAATTCTCCTTGGGGATGTGGCCTGTTGTGGGGCTGCCACTCTTGGCTCGAGAGGGAGAAGCGCGTGGGCTGCCTTCGAGTGAAATAAATAAATTTGGGGCCCCTCGCAAGCGGAAAGCTAGCAGCACGAAAGCCCCCCCTTCTCCGATTCTCCGGTTACAGACATGGAGGCAGAAAGAGAGGCTCTGATGGAGTCGGCGTACCCCGAAGTCCAGGCCTTTTGCCAGAAACATGGCTTGATGTTCGAGGTGAGGACCCCCCATCAATAAAACCCCACCCCTATCTCAGCTCAGAGCCTCTTGGAGCAGAAGGGGTCTTTCGAACACAGAACCAGGGGGGGGGGGATATCCATCCTTCTGGCGCACTTTTGAAGCACATTGAGAATCCTGGGAATTATAGTTTTCCCGGGAGGGGTCTTTCCACACCCACCAAGTGGGCGCAGGATTCCTCCAAACTTGCTAATTTTCCCCCCCTCCGCCGAATCCGGTCCAGGTCATTGATTTGAGATGGGGCACCCGTGACGTCACAGGCGCTGGCCAAGAGCCCCTTTTCCTGGACGAGATTCGGCGCTGCCAGGAGCTTTCGGTGGGGCCCAGTTTCGTGGTGAGTGCCGGCGTCTCCTCCTTGAGGGCTCCCCGGGGGTCAAGGGGGGCTGCTATGGGGCTGGGGAGGGGGTTCTCGCAAGGATCTCTGCCCACCCCCGCGGTCGGAGGCAGTGATGCTTCTGAATGCCGGTTGCTGGAGAGAAGGCTCTGGGTTCGAATCCTGATGGGGAGGGCGTTCCCATAACGGACATCTGGTTGGCTGCTGTGACTTAGATGACCGCCTCTTTGGCTGCTGCAGGGCTCTTCTGAATTTCCTAGGATTCCTCAATGGAGCCTCCCTGGGCAGGAGCAGTCTACCTTAAAAAAAGAGGGAGAGCAAGAATGGGAGGAGGAACCTGGACTTAGATGGGCCCCTCTTGGGCCCGATCCTGCTGCTGTTGCCACTGGGCTCTTCTGAGTTTCCTAGGGTTCCTCAATGGAGCCTCCCTGGGCAGGAGCAGTCTACCTTAGAAAGGCCGGAGAGCGAAAGCAGGCCGTCTCTCTCACCTCTGGCTTGGGGGCTCGTGAGGGCAGGAGGCTGGGCTTAGACAGGACCCTCTTTGCCCCTCTTTCGCCCCGCCCCACCCCAGGCTCTCCTCGGGAGCCGCTACGGCCCCTGCCCGGCCCCCGCGACCATCGGGGAGGAGGAATTCGAGGCCCTGGCGTCCCAGTTGCAACAGGAGGAGCCGCAGGCGTTGCAGATGCTGACCCGGCGGTACCTGAAGGACGAGAACGCCGCCCCTCCGGTGTACACCCTCCAACGTCCCCTGCCCCACGGCGAGGAGCAGAGTTTGGCCCTGGCCCTGCGCAGAGCGGCCCGGGAGGCAGAGAGGAAGGGGCTGATTGGCCAGTGTCAGCGACTGCGCTACCACAAATCAGGTGTGTCTCTGTGGCTGGCCCGTTTCTGCAAGGAAATTCCCCTCCTCTAATTTGATGCATCGTTTTATTATCACGATTACTAATATATTTAATAATAGTCACAATCATAGATTATATAAGGGGCTTTTTTCCCAGCCGGAATTCAGTTCTGGTAGAGAGAACAAGTGAGTTCTGGCACCTCTTTTTAATAATAATAATTTTGTAATTCCACTCGTTCTTTAATTTTATTTTGAGTTTCGCAGCACACACACTCATAGAACTAAACATAGAACTACTAACACACAACCAAAAAGAAAACACAAAAAAGAAGAAATACAAATAAAACATAGCTATGTATGGAAACTTATGCAGAACAAATAATCAGCAACATATATATATATATATATATACACACCATATTTCGCTTCTCCTCTTCCAATCGACTTCCTCCACCCTCAACACGGTTCTCTTTTCATTTTTAGCAAGCGGTCTCCTCCTTAATCCGCGATCGCCCCTTTTCCTTTCTGTTTTCAATTTAAGCGCCAGAATACATTTTGCAAGAGTTCATCGAAACAACTCCAAGTATTTCTTTGAGGTCCCTGCTTTTCAGGGTATATTCTCCTTATTTTCTCCATTCTGTTTGGGCCGATTGGGCTTTTGTGATTCCAAGACCGTCCCGGGGAAACCGGGACACTTGTCGGGTATAATAATAATAATAAATAATAAAATTTTATTTATATCCCGCCCTCCCTAGCCGAAGCCGCTAACAACAATAAAAGTAACAGTTTACCTAAAATCAAAATCGATTAATTTAAATGCATTCTAATATCAATTCAGAATCAAATTAATGCCAACCGTTGGGCTAGAGTTCTGTGAGAATGCCTTCTGCCGCTCCTCCTCACACGCTCACCCTCTTTTTCCAGATACGCACAGGGAAATTGAGGCACGACTCTTGGGCTCGGGGCTGGAGGACGAAGGGACCGCGGTGGTCTTCCTCCGAGAAACCGAGACCTCCCTGGATGAGGAGGGTGAGGAAGAGGAAGAGGATGAAGATGCCCACCGGATGCTGGAGGAGCTGAAGGGCACCGTCGCCAGCGCCTGCCCTGGTTTGCTCAGGGTCCACCGGGCACCCCATGCTGCGGCCCCCGGCGCCCTCCGCCAGAAGCCTCAACCCAAACACCTCAAGGAGCTATGCGACCAGTTTGTGGCTGTCGCCAACTACCAAGCGATCCGGGCCCTGCGGGCGCGGGAAGGGCGCCCTGGCGGTGGGCGGCTGCTGCAGGAACTCAGCCACCACGCCGCCCTGGTTCAGGAGCGTTGCCGCAGCCCATGCTGGCGACCAGAGCTGGTGGACTCCCTCTGCCAACGCCTGAGGGACAGCCTGCCACGGTGCCACCCTCCCCTCGTGGTCCACGGGCCGCCCGGCTGTGGCAAGACTGTCCTGCTGTGCCACCTGCGAGGGGCGGCTTGCCAGGCCCTGGGACCCGAGGCGGTGGTGGTTTTCCGGCTGCTGGGGGCATCGCAGGACAGCTGCGGGCGCGACGCCCTCCTCACCAGCCTCTGCCAGCAGGTTTGCCTGGCGCTGGGGCTGAGCCCGCCGGGCACTGGTGACCCTCTTCTGCGCTTCCGCCATGCGCTCCTCTCGGCCTCCCACCAGGCCTCTCAGCCTCTGGTCTTGATTCTTGACGCCACGGAGAGTCTGGGCACCGCCTGGCTACCGGCGATCTGCCCTCCCGGGGTGCAGCTGGTCGTCTCTGCCCGGGACGAGGGTGGCAGCGCTTTTGGCGGGGACCCCTTCGTGGTGGCCCCTCTCTCCGCCGAGGAGGCTGGCAAGGCTCTGGCCGAGAGCTTGGCATCTGCAGGGCGTACCCTCCAGCCAGAACAGCGGGCGCTTTTCCGGCAAAGTTTCTCCAACGGCGGGCAGTCGTTGCCGCTGTCCCTCGCCTTCGCTGAGGCTCGTCGGTGGGCATCGTACTCCCCGCTTTCGGCCCTGGCGGTCCCACTCACGGCCACAGAGGCCACGCACCGCCTCTGCGGGCGCATGGAGGAAGCACATGGCTCCGTCTTGGTGGCGAACGCCCTCAGCTACCTCGTTTGCGCCAGGTGAGGACCTGCGCATGTGTGCTTATTTTTTTTAGTGTAAATTTGATCAAGGTTTATAGGGGAACGTACCAAACTTCATATCTTTCCTGTGTCTTAAGCAAACCAAAACTTTTATATACTGTATTTTTCGCTCTATAAGATGCACCAGATCATAAGACGCACCTAGTTTTTGGAGGAGGAAAACAAGAAAAAAAATATTCTGAATCTCAGAAGCCAGAAGAGCAAGAGGGATCTCTGCGCAGCGAAAGCAGCAATCCCTCTTGCTGTTCTGGCTTCTGGGATAGCTGCGCAGCCTGCATTCGCTCCATAAGACGCACACACATTTCCCCTTACTTTTCAGGAGGGAAAAGGTGAGTCTTATAGAGCAAAAAGATGGTTGGATGGTGTTCTTGAAGCTACTAGCATGAGTTTGATCAAACTGCGGGAGGCAGTGGAGGACAGAAGTGCCTGGCGTGCTCTGGTCCATGGGGTCACGAAGAGTCGGACACGACTAAACGACTAAACAACATAGAGCAAAAAATACGGTATATTAAAAAACAAACAGCAACCCTGGGAGGTAGGCAAAGCTTGTGTCGGGGAGTTCCTCTGCCTGATTTCCTACCTTTTTTGTGTGTGTTTTGTGCAGGAATGGCCTCTCCGAAGCAGAGGTGAAGGATGTCCTGTCCCTGGACAACGAGGTCCTCTCTGAGGTGTACCAGTCGCACCCTCTGCCGGGCAATGGGGTCCTCCGCCTGCCGCCCTTGCTGTGGTCCTGCCTGCGCCGGGATTTGAACCCGGAGCTGGAGGAGAAGTGGTCTGACGGCTTCGTGCTGATGGGCTTCCTCCACAGGTCAGGGGCCACCCTTTTCCCTCCCCTCCTTTTCGGGGCTGCCAAGGGGTCTGGAAAGAGGGTCCCGGTTTGCAAAAGGGCGAAGCCCGCAGCTTGGGCGCAGCAGGACACCTGATTGGCATGCGGAACGTTCCAGGTGACATGCTGGGCACCTCCAGGTATGCGGAAGTAGTTTAATGGTGAATTTTGGACACAGTGGAGAGGTAGAAGATTTTGGATTATCATAAAAGATGCGGGAGAGGAAATGATTGACAACAAGGAGAGGGTGAAGTCCAGGAATCTTGTTTTTATCTTGTAGGTTGTATGTGTGACTGTCAAATTTTGACCTGGAATAAACAAATAAATTTATAGATATATACGGTATTTTTCCGTGTATAACACGCCCCCATATATAAGACGCCCCCTATTTCGGGGGGGACTCCAAATTGAGAAAATGGGGGGAGATTGTATCCATGTATAAGATGACCCACAATTTTGAAATAAAAAAACCTAGTCTTATACCCAGAAAAGTACAATATATATAAAAAGAAACTTAATTGGCGAGAGAGAGAGAGAACTGTTGTTAAGTGATAGCTAGACAGACAAATGGTCTGGCTGGCGATCAGGCAAATTCCTACGTCCTTCTCTAAACCAGTCCATGAGGACTAGCCTCTTCGTTTTACTTTTAGGGGGTTGGGGGGCAGAGCTCGGGTGGTGCCGGCTTCACCCCCCAAATTGCATCTTGAGGTGGGGCTTGGGACGCCCCCTGAGCCCGAAACCCCGCTGCCCATCTGAAGCCCCGCGGTCCGAGGCTTGGCCTGAGCTGTCCCACCTTCCTCTGCCCAGGGAGTTTTCGGCCACGGTGGAGGAGCGCTACCTGTCTCGGCCGGAGGACCGCGTCCGGCGCCACCTGCTTCTAGCCGATTTCTTCCGGGGGACCTGGAGTTGGGGGGCGAAGAAGCCTGTCGTGCTGCCCTCCTCCGCCAAGCCTGTGAGCGTTGACAGGAAGGTGAAGCTCTGGGGACCCCAAAAGTGCCAGGAGGGCCGGCAGGGGGAGACGCCGGGGTGGGGGACGCCGGGGGGGGCGGGCTTTTCCTTGCTGGCCAGACGAGATGGGTTTAATTTCATTTCATTATTCTTTATTCTTTATTTTTCCATTTCATTTCATTTCATTATTTTTTATTCTTTATTTTTTCATTTCATATTTTATTATTTTTATTCATTATTTCATTACTTCTATTCTTTATTTTTCATTTCGTTTCATAATTTCCTTAATTTTTATTCTTTAAAAAAGCCCCGTCTTCGTTCCCTCTCACCCAGGTGACGCCGCAGCCATTGTGGTTCTCCAGCCGTCTTCCTAACCGGAGGAAGCTGAGCGAACAGCCCTTCCACCTGCTCCACGGGGGACGGATGGAGGAGCTGCGCCGAGATGTTCTGGGTGAGCGGGAAGAGCTCCTGCGCCTTCGTTGCCCCTCTTTTTGGCGGGAGAAATGTTGGAGGTGATGGAATAGGACGTCCCTATTTTCAGGGGAGAAACGTTGGAGGTGATGGTGTAGGATGTCCCTATTTTCAGGGGAGAAACGTTGGAGGTGATGGTGTAGGACGTCCCTATTTTCAGGGGAGAAACGTTGGAGGGGATGGAAGAGGACGTCCCTATTTTCAGGGGAGAAACGTTGGAGGAAATGTGCTTTCTCTCTCCCTCCGACAGGGAACATGGCCTGGATCTCCTGCAGGGTTGCTTCCTCTGGCGTGCGGATCTTGGCCGCGGACTTTGCCCTGTGCCTGACTCACATCTTCTGCCCGGAACTGCGTTTGGTACGGGATTGCCTCCTCCTGCTCCTGGATCCCAGTGTGGACGATGCTGATGGCCGTTTAGGTGGGTCTGTTGCTCTTAAACAATCTCCACTTTCCTGACCTTCGAAGACAAATCCCTTCCTTTCAGCTAAGCCTTCTCTGCAGGGTGGTTGTTGCGCAGATAAAACGGGGAGGGCGAGAAGCAGAGAGCTTGACTTGAGCTCCTCAGAATAAAAGGCAGGTTGGGTGCAAATGCAATAATGAAATAAATGCTGTGTGTGTTGTTGCAGGAATTTATGTATAGGTTGGGGGGGTTGCCCCTCCAGCAGATATCATGCACATGCAGCCCACTACCAAAATCAGCACCATCGCTTTTGTGACTTGTCCCCACAAAACACTTCATCGCAGTTTCTTCCTATCTATTCAAAGGGCCTCTGCTACACGATACCAAATGTAATAATTCACTGATCAATGTATCTCTGTACTGGCTCACTGGGAAAACTTCAGAAATTCATATAGACAGGTGAGCTCAGCTCCTCAGCAGCCCCTCTGCCTGAGTGATAATTCCTGGCATCCTGATACCTGAGTGCCAGACAGGTAGCCAGTCCAGAAATAACAAACCCAGATGAAGACAAAAGGGTGTGATGAACTTGGCTGGGAAACAGGGAAATGTAAATATCTTTTTTGTTACACTTGATGGGTGTTTGGTGGAGGGCAAGGGGAACCATGGGGCAGGGTCCAGGATGCTCAGATTATGGCCACCAGACCTCCCCTTTCATGATGTAACCGTGATATGGTTGGGGGGGTGTAACATGGGGATTAGCAGCTAATAAAAGTTTGGGGGCTCTTTTCTTCGGGGCTTCCATCTTGTTCCACCTGGTGGCAGGTGGGAGTCCTGTCGCGACAGTCTTCAATCAAGACCAAGCCTACTGGCTGCTGTTTTGCTCTCGTATTCCTGGCTGGTGTCCTTGTTTTTTGTCCAAGGGAGCCCTCAGATTTATCCATTAACAGGGTGTAAATGCAATAACGAAATAAACGCTGTGTGTGTGACCCTCCCCTGTCTCCTCGCCCCTCCAGAACCAAATGTGGTCTACACAGAGATGCTGGCGCGGTTGGAGTCACTGGTGCCCTCGTATCCGGGCGGCCTGATCGCGGGTCTTTGCCAGCAGTGCAAGAGTTGGCTTGGGTCGCGCCCCCACCCGTCCCTCATCCCTCTCGCCGGCTTCCTTGACCCACCGGACGGGCCTCTGCGGAAGACGCTGCCAGGATTCCCCAAAGGTGGGTGTCGGGATTCGCACGGGTGACCCCCACGATATCAGGAGAGCCCTGGCGGGCAGCGGCGGCTGGGTCATCCGAAACCAAAGCTCTCCAAAATTGGGTCTGTTTTGGGACTACAGCTCCCACCTTCCCTGGCTAGCAGGACCAGAGGTCAGGGATAATGGGAACTGTAGTTTGAAAATAGCCGGAGACCTGAGTTCTAAGCCCAGCTTCCAGCTCTCCTCTGTGAATTTCACTGCCCACCCCTACCTCCAGTGGCAGAGAGTTCCGCAGGTTAACACCCCCCCAAAGTCCTTCCTTTTCTCTGCCAGCCCAGACCGCTGGACTGTGCACAGCCTGGTGGGTTAGGTGACCCATGCCAGAGCTGCCCCTCTGACCTGCCCCCACAATTTGCAGGCACCTCCGTCCTGGAAGCCAGCCCTGACCACAGGATGCTGTTGGCTGGCTCCTCCGACGGCTCCATCATCGTGTGGGACACGGAAGATTTCTCGGTGCGACACGTCCTCCTCGGCCACTCGGGTGAGGATCAGAAGGGAAGGGTGTTTTTGCCAGGCCGCCTGGTGCCAGGCCGCCTCTTGCTTGCAAGGGGGGGCAGAGGGCGGGCAGTGCCAGGCAGCTGTGATTAATGGCGAATTTTAATTGGGGTGCCCTGAGGTTCAGCTCCGAGAGCCTTCTGGTGGTTCCCTCCCTGCAAGAAGCAAAATTACAGGGAAACAGGCAGAGGGCCTTCTTGGTGGTGGCACCCTTTCCCACCAGATATCAAGGAAATAAACAACTCTCTGACTTTTATAATTAATAATAATAATAATCTCCCCCCGATTCCTTGCAGCCGAAGTGAAGTGCCTGAGGGTCTTTGCCAGGGGTACCCGCGCTGTTTCGGTCGCCCAGGATCGAACCCTGCGACTGTGGAGCCTGGAGTCCGGCAGGGAGGAAGCCATTGTGGCTGCCGTCCCTGCGGGGGATCAGGAGTGGTGCCAGCTCAGCGTGGACGACAAACACCAAATTGTGTACTGGGTGTCTGGCTCAGAGGTGTGTAGACTGGCATTATAACGGGACGGTTAGTCCTGGACTATCCCTAGAAAACAGGGGCACGCGGAGAGTCTGAATTATTCTGCAATTCCACCGTGTTGCACAATGGGAAATGCCCTGCAAGAGAGTCTTAACAGGCCCTCCCTCTTCCCCACAGGTGGAGGCCTGGCACCTGGGCACTGCGGCCCCCGCTTTCCGGATCCTGGCTGAGCCCCCGGGCGGCTGGCTGTGCGCTGCCGTCTTCGTGCCGCGGCTGGTGGTGGTGACGGTGTCGGGGGGCTGCGTCCGCCTGTGGGACAGTCTCAGCGGGCAGCTCCTATCGAGGCAGCAGCTGGGGGGGCTGCGAGAGGATGCAGCCCCCACCTGCGGCGCTTTGCTCCGGAAAATGGGCAGGATGGTGTCCGGGTTCAGCGAGGGCTCCCTCCTGATGGTGCCCGCTCTGGGGCAGGGGTTGGGGCAACGCAGCCAGATTTGGGGGCACATAATAAAACTACAAAGAATAAAATTCTGATTACACTGGCACCTTGGTTCTCAAACCCAGAATTTCCCAATTTCCCGCCCTCCCAGTGGCGCTGAGCTCAGAAAGGCGGATGCGCAGGGAATCTCAATTGATTTAAAAAGGGATTCCAATTAATATATAGTGGCACCTTGGTATGTGAACGTTTGTTTATCTTTTGATAACAATAAAAGCAGACAGATTTGTTTTAATCTGGTATATAGGGATACATCGATGTAAATATTGATGAGTGTCCACAAAAATAGCCGTATTTCTTTTAATCTGGCATGTACCGATCCTCATTAATGTCGAAAACTACAGTGGCCCCTTGGTTCTCAAACTGAATCCGTTCCAGAAATTCTGTTCCAAAACTGAAGCGTTCCAAAACCAAGGCTTGCTTTCCCATAGAAAGGAATGCATATTGGAATCACACCCTTTTGTCTTCATCTGGGTTTGTTATTTCTGGAATGGCTACCTGTCTGGCACTCAGGTATCAGGAGGCCAGGGATTACCACTCAGGCAGAGGGGCTGCTGAGGAGCTGAGCTCACAGGTCTATATGAATCTCTGAAGTTTTCCCAGTGAGCCAGTACATAGGAACATTTACCAGTGAATTCTGACATTTGGTATCGTGCAGCAAAGGCCCTTGGAATAGATAGGAAGAAACTGCGATGGGGTGTTTTGTGGGGACAAATCACAAAAGTCACAAAAGTGATGGTGCTGGTTTTGGTAGTGGGCTGCATGTGCGTGATATCTGCTGGAGGGGCAACCCCCCAAAAAACCTATACATAAATTCCTGCAACACTCCCCACAGGTCTCCTCGGAGGGAAATAGCCTCCTGGAGAAGCTCCCAGAGAAGATCTGCTTTGTGGCGCTTTCGGGAGACGAATCTCTTCTCGCGGCAGGTTTGTCTCCTTGAGAGTTTGCCTCCCCAGGCAGCGGGCTGTTTTTAGGGATATAGGGGAAGGACCCCAATGTTTGGTGCACCTTCAAATTCACGCAACACTTCCTAATCCTTGCTTTCCCGAATAAACGGGCTGCGGAGTCGGGTCTGCAAGATTCTCCCTTTTCCGAATCTTGCTTTGCGGCGCGCCCCTCGCGCGCAAAGGCACGGATTGAGGTGGAGTGTGCGTAAAAACGCAGAGAACACCAAAATGCATTCTGCTGGGAGGGAGAACGACCTTGGAAAAATGAGGCAAAATTAAAGACGAATGAGGGGAAATTCATGTTAAAGTAGTGACGAATTTTCACGGCGACTCTCCATGAAAAAGTGCAAATTGTCCATCAAATAAAACTTTATTTGATGGACATGGTGTTGTATAAATTTTTGGTTCTTTTTATTTTCATTTCTTTTTTTGTCTTTTCAATTTTTTTCTTGATTTTACGTAGTCTTTTTGTATTTAACTTTGTTATACTTACCTTCGTCGTATGTTTGTATTTTAAGCCAATAAAAATTTATTTTAAAAAGGGGGGGGGGGAGAAAAAGTGGAAATTGATGTGGAAATAACTGAGTGCTGGGACCTTATTCTTGTCGGTCGCTCACAGAGCAAGAGCAGGGACTGGGTAATGTTAGGAACCACCTGCCTGCGAGGAGCCTTTTGCACGTGCTCAGAAGCACTCTTGTCCCTTCTGGCGCTTCCTCCATGACCAGAGCCTTGCTTCCCAACAACCAAGCTCTGGCTTGCCTTCCAGGATTTGGGTGCCGCGTGCGAATCTTCCGGCCTGACCCGACAGGCTTCCACCAAGTCCTGAACTCCGATTTGCTGCACGGTGAGGAAGTCTGTGCCGCTGCCATCGCTGCCGACAACACCACCGTCTTCACGAGCTCTCGGAGCGAGTGCGTCTGGGTAAGGCGCCCCTTCTCTGGAGGTTTTTAAGCAGAGGTTGGACGGCCATATGCCAGGGATGCTTTAGCCAAGATCCCTGCATTGCAGGGGGTTGGACTAGATGACCGCTGGCGGACCCTTTCCAACTATACGATTCTATGATTTTAAGAGGCAGAAGGACCAGCCTTCTAGGCCGAGGCGGGGGCAATGTGGCAATCAAGAACTCAAAAAGTAAGCCCCAACAAATCCAAGTTCCGAAACATTTGGAAACTGAGGTGCAAAGGGCGGTCTGCAAATTTAATAGAGAAATTGAGAAAAATAACATATACATTCAGCGGAAGGCATTCGACTTCTGAGGCACATTCAAAAATGGAAGCATTTACTTCCGGGGTTGCGGCGTTCGAAAACTGAAACATTCGTCAACAGAGACGGTCGAAAACCGAGGTAGCACTGTATCGTATGATAAAACATACCCTCTTTCCTTTTACATTTCCAGTACACATTTGAACTGCTTCTATACGGTGGTACCTCGGGTTACATATGCTTCAGGTTACAGACTCCGCTAACCCAGAAACAGTACCTCAGGTTAAGAACTGTGCTTCAGGATGAGAACAGAAATCGTGCTCTGGCGGCACAGCAGCAGCAGGAGGCCCCATTAGCTAAAGTGGTGCTTCAGGCTAAGAACGGACCTCCAGAACGAATTAGGTTCTTAACCCGAGGTACCACTGCACAACTTCGCAATTTTACTAGGTGTCAAATAGTAGCAGCACATCATTTTCATATAGTTTTCTTTCAAGGAAAAGCAGGCTGTAAACTTCAAGTCCTCTCTCCATAACTTTTCCCATGATGAAAACTGTATACTATAGCCAAAATCTCCTGCCCGGTGTATCGTTACTGATTTAACTTTTTCATCTTTAGTAAACCAGAGTCTCTTAATCTCAGGAGCATTTACGTCTGAGTTTCCGGGAGCCGAAACGTTCCAAAACGGAGCCGTTCGAGAACGGAGGCTTGACTGTACCGCTCTTCTCCCCAGGTGTGGCGTCTGGGCCAGGAGGGCTGGCTGAGGGATGTTTGGGGGGACGAAGGACCACCCGCCACTCACCTGACCCTCTGTGGCTCCCTGCTGGTGTCCGCCTCTCCCCACGCACCTTACCTCCGGGTCTGGGACCCCGGCGACGACCCCGGGCGCAAACCCTTGCCGCCTTGCATGGCTGGCGCGAAGTGTGTGGGGCTCTCTGGCGGCGGAAAATACGTCTGCTTCCCCCGGTCCCTCGAGAGCTGCGAGCTGGTCCTTTGGGACGTGGAGGAAGGCGAGTTTATTTATTTATTTATGTCGTATATGATTTTGATCAGTGTCTGTTTTGACACAGTATTTCCAGCATTCCAATAACAAACAAATACCGTATTTTTTGCTCTATAAGACTCACTTTTTCCCTCCTGAAAAGTAAGGGGAAATGTGTGTGCGTCTTATGGAGCGAATGCAGGCTGCGCAGCTATCCCAGAAGCCAGAACAGCAAGAGGGATTGCTGCTTTCGCTGCGCAGCGATCCCTCTTGCTGTTCTGGCTTCTGAGATTCAGAATATTGTTTTTCTTGTTTTCCTCCTCCAAAAACTAGGTGCGTCTTGTGGTCTGGTGCGTCTTATAGAGCGAAAAATACGGTATACTGTATGCTGAAATGGCAGAATTGACTTTGAAATTAAGAGAAAGAGATGACAATGAATGTAAAGAAGAATGGAAGGACTTTGTTGTATATACACAGAAGCAAGGTACACTGGTTAATACATTAGCAGGATTTGAAAAATACTTGTAAAGACATTATGACTGGGCAAGAAGTAATTTTAATTTAAAATGGACATGCGGTATGATGATAAACAAAGGAACTGGAGAAGGGAATAGGGGGAAGTCAACTCTATTTTTTTCTATGTTCGAATATAATACTGCTGTTTTTATTTCTTGTTGTTTTTAGAAAATTAATGCAGCGGATGCTCGGGTTGTGAACATGATCCGTGCGGGATGCATGTTCGCAACCGCAGCATTCGCAACCCGCAGCGGCACGTCTGCACACATGTGGGTTACGATTTGGTGCTTCTGCACATGTGCAAAGCGCAATTTAGCACATCTGCACATGTGCGACCGCCGAAACCCGGAAGTAACCCGTTCCGGTACTTCCGGGTTTCGGCGGTCCGTAACCCAAAAAACAACAACAACGCAACCTGAAGCGTCTGTAACCCGAGGTATGACTGTACTTGTAAAGAAATTATGACTGGACAATAAGTAATTTTAATGACTCTAGTTTTTCCTATGTTCGAATATGTATTGCTGTTTTTATTTTTTGTTGGAAAATTAATAAAATAATATTTTTTGAATAAAAAACCACCTGTGCCCCCGCAGGAGAGGAGCGTGAGACGTTGGACACCTCGGCCGCCGTGCGGTGCCTGGAAGTGGCCCCCCAGAGAAACCTGGCCTTTGTGGGGCTGGCGTCCGGGACGGTGCTGGTCTTCCCCTTGGACTCGCCGCAGGACGTCGGGTGCATCCCTCCGGCAGAGAACCGGAAGCCCGTCTGTGCCCTGGCCTTGGCCCGGAGCGAGGAGCAAGTGGCCGTGGCTTGCGAGGATCTGGTGCAGGTCTTGGACGTGGGCTGGGGGGATCCGGGGCCCCTGATCGACCGGCCGGCCTTCTCCTTCTACACCCAGATCCCGGGCGCCGACATCTCCTGCGTGGCCCTGCTGGGCGGGTACCGGGTGCTCTACGGCATGACCGGCGGGCAGCTGTTCCTCTACCACTGCCCCCGGGGCCAAGTGTTCGCCCTGGAAGCGCATGGAAGCAGTGGCGTCACCTGCTTGCAGACCAGCCACGGGGAGGCCTGGGCGCTCAGCGGGGCGGCCGACTCTCTGCAGTGCCTCTGGGACGTGGATCGGTGCCGCTGGGAACATCGGATGTCTTTCCGAAAGGTGTGTCTCCCTTCCGGATCCCACCCTGCACCGTCCCAAGAATGTTGTTGTTTAGTCGTTTCGTCGTGTCCGCCTCTTCGTGACCCCCTGGACCAGAGCATGCCAGGCCCTCCTGTCTTCCACTGCCTCCCGCAGTTTGGTCAAACTCAGGCTGGTAGCTTCGAGAACATTGTCCCACCATCTTGTCCTCTGTCATCCCCTTCTCCTTGCGCCATCCATCTTTCCCAACATCAGGGTCTTTTCCAGGGAGTTTTCTCTTCTCCTGAGGTGGCCAAAGTATTGGAGCCTCAGCTTCAGGATCTGTCCTTCCAGTGAGCACTCAGGGCTGATTTCCTTCCGAATGGAGAGGTTGGATCTTCTTGCAGTCCATGGGACTCTCAAGAGTCTCCTCCAGCACCAGAACTCAAAAGCATCCATTCTTCGGCAATCAGCCTTCTTTGTGGTCCAGCTCTCACATCCCAAGAATGGCCATCGCCAGGGGTCAGCAACCTTTTTCAGCAGGGGGACACTCCACTGTCCCTCAGACCTTGTGGGGGGCCAGACTATATTTTTATTTTGGAGAGAGAAAATGTACGAATTCCTATGCCCCACAAATAAACCGTAGATGCATTTGAAATAAAAGCACACATTCTACTCTCTCTCAAAACGCCTTCACCATGTCTGTTCTTCGTTCCCAGGAAGATTCCTTCTCACAAGGCGTCCTCTGCGCCTGCTTCTCGACGGATGACCAGCTGCTCTTCACGGCCTCCCTCGATCAGTGCGTGACGGTGTGGGACGTCTCGTGTGGTGAGCGAGCCCCCATCTTTGAACTGCTTGCAATGGTGGCTTCCCCCATTGAGTCTCCAGCTGTTTTTGGACTACAATAGCCAGCAGGACCAGTGGTTGGGGATACAGTGGACGCTCGGGTTGTGAACATGATCCGTGCAGGATGCACACCCGCAACTCGCAGCGCCGCATCTGCGCATGCGCGGGTTGTGATTTGGCATGTCTGCACATGTGCAAAGCGCTATTTAGTGTTTCTGCGCATGCGTGAGCGCCGAAACCTAGAAGTAACCCATTCCAGTACTTCCGGGTTTCGGTGCGAAAACACACAACCTGAAGCTTCTGTAAGCTGCGGTATGACTGTATTATTATTATTATTATTAATTGAATTTATATACTGTCCTATACCCAGGGACACGGGTGGTGCTGTGGGTTAAACCACAGAGCCTAGGACTTGCTGATCAGAAGGTCGGCGGTTCGAATCCCCGTGACAGGGTGAGCTCCCGTTGCTCAGTCCCTGCTCCTGCCAACCTAGCAGTTCAAAAGCACGTCAAAGTGCAAGTAGATAAATAGGTACCGCTCCGGCGGGAAGGTAAACGGCGTTTCCGTGCACTGCTCTGGTTCACCAGAAGCGGCTTAGTCCTGCTGGCCACATGACTCGGAAGCTGTACGCCGGCTCCCTCGGCCAGTAAAGCGAGATGAGCGCCGCAACCCCAGAGTTGGTCACGACTGGACCTAATGGTCAGGGGTCCCTTTACCTTTACCTATACCCAGGGGTCTCAAGGCGGTTCACAGAATAAATGAATGGGAATTGTGGGGTGATGGGAATTTTGGTCCGGAAATGGCCAAGGACCCGAGTTCGAGAAACCCTAGGTAGGCAGTACTGAGCTAACTTGAGATGAGGCAGACTTCTTATGCATGGGGGACATTTCACAGTATGTTTCTTGGCACCACTAGGGGCCCTGTTGGCCGTGCAGCTTGTGCACGCGAGGGTGACCAGGATCGTGCCAACGCCGGACGGCTTCGTGGCGGCGACAAAACTCGGCTACCTCATCCGGGAGAGGTTCCTCCGCCCGCCGTCCACCACCTCTCGCTATGACCCGCTGGGCGGCATCAGAGCCACGTGCAGAGTGACGTCTCGGAGGACCGGCGGAGAGGAGGATGAGGATGTCGCCGGCAGGCAGCTGGCACGCCGGGGGGACCACGCAACCCAGGCCGGGCACAGCCACCTCAACAACAAGCTTTCGCAGATTTGCAGGATTGGGTAAGGGGCAGGGCTAGATTATCACAGGAGACCAACTCTGGCCCCATTGCACTGGTCGCTGGTTCATTTCTGGGCCCAGGAAACCAAAATGCTTGCTTACAAAGCCATTGTACTTCCAACCTTACTGTACGCTTGTGAAACATGGACCACTTGTAAACACCATCTCCAATTCCTTGGAAGATTCCATCACAGGGGTCTCCACAAAATTTTACACATCACCTGGGAAGACAGGTGAACTAATACCAGTGTACTGGAAGAAGCAAAGATCACCAGTGTTGAAGCGATGATTCTTCAACATCAACTTCGTTGGACTGGTCATGTTGTGCGGATGCCTGATGATCGTCTTCCAAAGCAACTGCTCTATTCCGAACTTAAAAATGGAAAGCGTAATGCTGGTGGTCAACAAAAGAAGTTTTAAGACTCTCTCAAGGCAAATCTAAAAAAATGTAGTATAAACATGGACAACTGGGAAACACTGGCCTGCGAGCGCTCCAGCTGGAGAACAGCCTTTACCAAAGGTGTCCTGGGCTTTGGAGACACTTGAACTCAGGACGCAAGGGAGAAACGTGCCAAGAGGAAGGCATGCTTGGCAAACCCTCACTGGGTTGACTTCCTTCCCCCTCTTTCTGCGGTTCCTTAAATTTATTTTTAATATCTTCTGCATTTCCAAATTAACTTAATTTGCTCGTTTACTCATCTACCTTAAATATATACTCTGCAGGTTATTACAATAATCCTGCCAATGTTCTTATCTGTTTACAATTTATCTGTAAATATTCAATAAACAATTTCCATTCTTTTAAAAAAAGTTTGTTAACTTATTCTTCTTATTCCTCCGGTACGTTTCGCCATTTCTGGGTATTCCATACGTTATTGTATCCATTCTTCCTTTGTTGGGACTTCTGCCTCTTTCCATTTTGGGGCCAGTAACATTCTTCCCGCGGTAGTCACATACATGAATAAATTTCTAAACAAGTTAGGTAGTTCTGTTCTTATAATTCTCAAAATAATTTCCCTACCTCTGACACCCCTCTACCCTCTTCATAGCTCTGTGGCCACTCTGCCCCATTTCTGCCTCCGAGACCCCTCTACCCTTTCCCTAGCTCTGAGGCCCCTCTACCCCATTCCTACCTCTGAGGCCCCTCTACCCTTTTCATAGCTCTGTGGCCCCTCAACTCCTTTCCTACCTCTCAGGCCCCTCTATAATTTTCATAGCTCTGTGGCTCATCTACCCCCTAGGACCCCTCTACCCTTTTCATAGCTCTGTGGTCCCTCTACTGCTAGTCTACCTCTGAGACCGCTCTACCCTTTTCATAGCTCTGTGGCCCCTCTACGTTCCTACCTCTGAGACCCCTCTACCCTTTTCCTAGCTCTATGGCCCCCCACTTCCCCCAATTCTACCTCTGAGACCCCTCTATCCTTTTCATAGCTCTATTGCCCCCACTTCCTCCAATTCTACCTCTGAGACCCCTCTATACTTTTCATAGCTCTGTGACTCCCACGTCCCTCAATTCTACCTCTGAGACCCCTCTATACTTTTCATTCATCTATGGCTCCCACGTCCCTCAATTCTACCTCTTAGACCCCTCTACACTTTTCATAGCTCTATGGCTCCCACGTCCCTCAATTCTACCTCTGAGACCCCTCTATACTTTTCATTGATCTATGGCTCCCACGTCCCTCAATTCTACCTCTTAGACCCCTCTACACTTTTCATAGCTCTATGGCTCCCACTTCCCCCCAATTCTACCTCTGAGACCCCTCTTTACTTTTCATAGCTCTGTGGCTCCCACTTCCCCCAATTCCACCTCTTAGACCCCTCTACACTTTTCATTGATCTATGGCTCCCACGTCCCTCAATTCTACCTCTGAGACCCCTCTTTACTTTTCATAGCTCTGTGGCTCCCACTTCCCTCAATTCTACCTCTGAGACCTCTCTACACTTTTCATAGCTCTGTGGCTCCCACGTCCCTCAATTCTACCTCTGAGACCCCTCTATACTTTTCATTGATCTATGGCTCCCACGTCCCTCAATTCTACCTCTTAGACCCCTCTACACTTTTCATAGCTCTATGGCTCCCACTTCCCCCCAATTCTACCTCTGAGACCCCTCTTTACTTTTCATAGCTCTGTGGCTCCCACTTCCCCCAATTCCACCTCTTAGACCCCTCTACACTTTTCATTGATCTATGGCTCCCACGTCCCTCAATTCTACCTCTGAGACCCCTCTTTACTTTTCATAGCTCTGTGGCTCCCACTTCCCTCAATTCTACCTCTGAGACCCCTCTACACTTTTCATAGCTCTGTGGCTCCCACGTCCCTCAATTCCACCTCTGAGACCCCTCTACACTTTTCATTGATCTATGGCTCCCACGTCCCTCAATTCTACCTCTGAGACCCCTCTTTACTTTTCATAGCTCTGTGGCTCCCACTTCCCTCAATTCTACCTCTTAGACCCCTCTACACTTTTCATAGCTCTATGGCTCCCACTTCCCCCCAATTCTACCTCTGAGACCCCTCTTTACTTTTCATAGCTCTGTGGCTCCCACTTCCCCCAATTCCACCTCTTAGACCCCTCTACACTTTTCATTGATCTATGGCTCCCACGTCCCTCAATTCTACCTCTGAGACCCCTCTTTACTTTTCATAGCTCTGTGGCTCCCACGTCCCTCAATTCCACCTCTTAGACCCCTCTACACTTTTCATTGATCTATGGCTCCCACGTCCCTCAATTCTACCTCTGAGACCCCTCTACACTTTTCATCGCTCTATAGCCTATGAGACCACAGAGCTATGAAAAGGGTAGAGGGGTCTAAGAGGTAGAATTAAGGGAAGTGGGAGCCTCGACCTCTCTCCCCGCTCCCCTCTCTACTGCTCCTCTCTGCCCGGGCCGCTCTAGCCCTCTCCCTCTCCGCTTTCCCCCTCCTTCCGGTTCCCCCTCCTCCCTCCCATCCGGTCTATTTCTGTTTTGGTCCGGTCCCTTTTCCCTTCCGGCCGCCTCCCTCTCCCCTCGCCAGAAAGGTTCCGCCTGCTTTCCTTTCCGCGCCTTTCCTTCCCAAGCCTGGCTGCTGAGGCCGTTTCGCGACTTGCCGCTGCGTGGTGACGCAAGCGCGCGGCCTGGCTCCCGAGAGCGAGCGTGCGCGCGGTCGCGGGGAGGAGGAGGCGCGCCAACATGGCGGCCGGGGGAGCAGCGGCGGGCCCAGGATGGGGGGAGCGGCGCCCCCCGCCTCGGAGAAGCTCCCCGTCCACGTAAGTCCGGGGGGAGGGGGCCACCCCCCAAACACAGAGGAGTGGGGACTTTAACGCCCCCCCACAAAAAAGACACCCCCATTATGGGGTGGAGTCTCCCTCTTGGGGGTCTCCCTTCCTGCAAGGGGGGCTGAATAGGTAGAGACACCCCCACCCCCCCTGCCCTCCTGCAGCTCTGGCTAAGGAAAAGACACCCCCCCCCAAAAGGAAGGCTGCATCGTCAGGCAAAGACCTGAACACCAAAATCCCCCGCCCCCCACAAGACAGAAGTACAGTGGCACCTCGGGTTAAGTACTTAATTCGTACCGGAGGTCCGTTCTTAACCTGAAACTGTTCTTAACCTGAAGCACCACTTTAGCTAATGGGGCCTCCCGCTGCTGCCACGCCGCCAGAGCACAATTTCTGTTCTCATCCTAAAGCAAAGTTCTTAACCTGAAGCACTATTTCTGGGTTAGCGGAGTGTGTAACCTGAAGCGTATGTAACCCGAGGTACCACTGTACTGGAAGTTGGAAAGAAAAGTTGGAAACAAAAGAACCATGTCTGTCTGTGGACAAACGCCGGCTCCCTCGGCCTGAAAGCGAGATGTTTTATATATAACACATACAATAAAACAACCACTGATTATCACTGCTGTTTCAGAGTTTTTAATGACGGAGCAAAAAATAATATACAACAAATGCTTTCTAGACTTTCAGAAAGCGAAGAAACCTGGTCCCTCAAGTCCAGCCGAGGGCAAGACATTCAATCTTCCGAGGGTAAAAGCGCGTCTATATTTTAGAATGGCTAGGTTTTGTAGATAGGGTGCCGGAGTGTCAAAATGGGAAGGTGGAAAATAGTCACACCATGGGCAAAATCTCCTTCTTGTGGCCAAGTTTTTCTGACGCTCAATTATCATTTAGGCGCCGACAAATTAGACTGCTTGCTTTACCAAAACCCAAAGTGAGTAGCTGTTGTGGTGATAAACCACCAGAGTGATTTTTCTGATAGACCATCTTAGTCCGGGCGCTTTTGGGATCTTGCAGCACTTGGGATATTAGACCGGGGGGATTTGAGTTTCGGCAAAGCCAATAGTTCAGTCCCATGGACTGCAAGAAGATCAGACCTCTCCATTCTTAAGGAAATCAGCCCTGAGTGCTCACTGGAAGGCCAGATCCTGAAGCTGAGGCTCCAAGACTTTGGCCACCTCATGAGAAGAGAAGACTCCCCAGAAAAGACCCTGATGTTGGGAAAGATGGAGGGGACAAGGAGAAGGGGACGACAGAGGACGAGATGGCTGGTCAGTGTTCTCGAAGCTACTGACATGAGTCTGACCAAACTGCAGGAGGCAGTGGAAGACAGAAGTGCCTGGCGTGCTCTGGTCCAGGGGGTCACAAAGAGGTGGACACCACTAAACAACAACAACAACAAATAATTCAGTGCCCCCCTCCCTATTTGTGGCTGCACCCAGGGAAAGGAAGCGTTTTGGAGGAGCAAAGGTCTGAGACTCCAGGGGCAACAACAGCAGCTGCAGAGAACGAAACAAAACTGGTCCTGTCCTTTGCTCCCTTTGGGCATCGTTTGGCAAATTAATTGCTGCTTCTATAATTGCAGAGGGGAGACTTAATGACGACCCACGGTGCCGAGCTCGTTTGCTCCCTGAGCTCACTTCCCAAGCAGGATGGGCAAACATGTTTGCACAACCACACCTGGGCCAGGTTTGTTGGGCAGAGAGGCGGTTTCGGAAGAATCGTAATAAGTAAGAATCCCAAAGTGGTTTGCTCGCCAAGAGAACGCAGGGAAACTTTATTCTGAGCACCCAGCACCCAGAGTGGCTGGGTCAACCCGGTCAGATGAGTGCCACCGTATAATAAATAATAATAATAATAACATACCTTGGGTTAAGGCTTCAAAGAACCATTGACATGACCAAAAATTCATGTAGCAGACCCAGTAACTCGAGGAAAATGGCTTCTGGGAAATCATCATTTATAATTTCACTCATTCTTCCACTCCTATTATAGTGTTTATTTTGGATTAGAGATGGACAAATTTGCCACTTTTGGTTTGCTCACTTCCCCTGAACTTAAATTCCATTCTCCAGGAATTTGGTGATTTGTTTATTTTTAACTTCGTGAAAACCCGCCAGCCTTTTAGTATGAGTTTCCCCCAATAAACGTTTTTTTGTCCGTATGCGGATGAAACTTCTCCGCCGGAGCGGGAAGGAGGGTGGAGAATGTGCGGGGGAAAGACCCCAGGGTGGGAAATTGTGGCTGCCTCGTTAGGTACACAAATGAGGTCTTGGAAGCGATCTCGTGGGGACGGAGCGTGCCTGGAGCGTGCAAGTAGACTTGTGAAAAGGAGACAAACTTTCCCACAGTGGTGGGAAAAAGCCCCCCACATAAATAAGGAGGGATGGTCTTTTGAAAAGTCCTATATACAAGTAAAAAAAAATGTTTCTAAGACAGACGACCCGGACGAATGTGTGCAGGATCCATCAGGTGGGCAGAGGCTCCAATTTCAAACGCTTGGGTACGACGCGGTCGCTGTCGGGAGTCGCACAGGGCTCCTGTTTCGGAGAGGCGCCATCCTCCGGGTTTCCCCCCCGGGGCTCCGCCTTGGTAAGGAAGTCCGTGCCGGGCTTGGCGAATGCTTTGGACTCGGCGAGCTCCGCCTTCTCCACCACCAGCGGCCTCGTCCACTCGGGGATCTCCAAGCCGAGGTGTTTCATGAGCTTCGCCATGACGTCGTCCACGTAGCCGTGGATCCGCAGGTCAGCGTGCTTGTCCTGAAGGGGAGAGAAAGGGAGAGAGGTGGGGAACGGGGGTTGGCAGCGCCGAGACAGCCTACGAAGCAGGGTGGATGAAAATCAACGGGTATTTTTTAAAAAATAAATTCAAAAATGGATTTTTGAAATTTAAACTGGATTTTTTAAAATTTAAATTGGATTTTTAAATATTTAAATCAGATCTTTCATTTAAATCAGATTTTTTTATTTAAATCAGATTTTTTTATCTAAATCAGATTTTTAAAAATTTAAATCGGATTTGATTTAAATCAGATTTTTAAAATAAAATGCTTTATTGGGGAGGGAGGAATCTTTCTAAAGATTTTCTATTTAAGTTACATTATAATCCAAAGGCTATTTGTCAGGAAATAAGGATTTGTTTTAAGTTTCCCATGTGTGCCTAAACTCAGTCTAAGTTTTTATTTTTTTGAAAATTGTTTAACCGCATCAGGAAACAAACATGGATACATATGCTATAACGTCATTGTTAATTGTTTAAGTTGCTATTAAGGAAATGGTTATTTTTCTCCTCCCAATAAAGTACAGCAGAAAAGTTATCCAAATATAAACAGTTAACTTATTAAACCTCACCATAATTGCATAATTACCGGTCTATGTATTTCTAACAGTATAACCAAATCAGTAATTTTTGATATAACTGTAAAAACTACTCTGAAAATCTACTATTCCAAAAAACTGAAACCTTCCTCTGGTTGTAAATATTAAGATGATACCAGCAAGGCTGAGTCTTTCTGTAAAAAAGAAGGAGGTTTAAATCAAGTCTTACTGACTAGTGATTTAAATCGTGATAACCAAATTCATGATTTAAATCGTGACAACTAGACATTCTGTTTCGCCGACCGCAACGTTGATTTAAGGAGGCATTTGGTACCTAGCTGATATATTTGAGTTTCTAAGACTGGCTGCGGTTCCTGAGCTGCTGGCGAGGCCCGAATTGAACTCACGTGCTTCGTTGGCTGCAGATTCACAATCACCAGTTTCCCTCCCTTCTTCTTGGTCAACAGAGGAAGGTCTCCGCTGGGCTTGATTTGCAGGGACGTTCCCAGAGTGATGGACAAATCGGCGCTCCTGCAGGGGACAAAATAAAATTAAAAGAGGAAGCCAATGCCAGCTAGCATTCCTTACCTGGAAGGGCAGGGGAAGCAGCAAGTATTGTTTTTAACACTTGATTGGAAGCCACCCAGAGTGGCTGGGGAAACTCAGCCAGATGGGTGGGGTATAAATGAATTATTATAAGCATTTTCTAAGCCACAACTAAGATGCCCATCACCGTTTGCTAAAGCTGGCCAACCGTAGGGAATCTAGAAGGCAACCTCCTACGGTGCAGGAAGAAACAGTTGTCTAATGCTAGAATTCTTGCTTGACCCAGGAGGATGAGAGCTAGATGAGGCCTTCGACGTGACCCAAAAACACCTTCAAGGGGAAGAGCCTTACCTGCTCGCTTCACTTGCCAGATTGAGGTCCCGGTCAGGCAGGGAATCTTCCCAGTCCAAGATGGTGTCCATCAGCTTCCCTCTTTTGAGGAAAAGGAAAAGATTGGGTTCTTGGGAGCAGCAGCTGCATGTAGGAGCCCAGGCATTGTGGGACTGGGGGGGGGACTTGGAACCCCCCAAATAAAAAAGGGAGCAGAGTGGATGCAACTGATGTGCAGGCGGGCGGCAGAGATTTCGAATGTTTTGCAGAATGAAAGAAAAAAGATGGAAGGGAGAATGGGTACACTCTGAAGGCAATGTTTATCATCTGCACAGATTTTAGGTGTGCTTTCACACCCTTCCGTGCCCATGTTGCAGAAGCACGTCTAGATAGATAAACGAAGACTTCTTGTGGGTTTCATTTAAAATGCTAAATTTTATTCGGTTAGGTGCGATACCCCAGACGTGCACGGCAAGTTCTGAAGCGTTTCTTGCTGCTAGAGAACAACCCCATGGTACAACTCGCAAGGTGCTCAAAATTTTGTGCGGCAGCTATTAAAATATGACACACAATTCCTAGCTCTACCCTTCCCCCGCCACGTACCTGCAGGACCGAAGGCCTCTGCGCTTGGAGACGTCGCAGAGCCGGCCGGTGGGCTTCAGGCCCATAGTGCCCACCACAGCGTCCCTCACATACTGCCTTAAAGACAAACACACAGAGGGAGGAGTGGAGGTTTCCTGGGAGCAAGCGAGGAGCAGAGTCATGCCATGAGAAGAGGAATCCCTCCCCTCTTCGATCCACCACTTGCCCCTGCGATCCAGACCTTGCAGCAAAGGTCCATTCCAGTTTGGGGGTTTGCCTCCCTGACCCACCCACCCACCTTCCCAGGCCAACTGTGTGGGATGGCAACTGTCCTAAAAAGGTAAAGGGACCCCTGACCATTAGGTCCAGTCGTGACTGACTCTGGGGTTGCGGCGCTCATCTCGCTTTGCTGGCCGAGGGAGCCGGCGTACAGCTTCCGGGTCATGTGGCCAGCAGGACTAAGCCGCTTCTGGCGAACCAGAGCAGCGCACGGAAACGCCGTTTACCTTCCCGCCGGAGCGGTACCTATTTATCTACTTGCACTTTGCCGTGCTTTCGAACTGCTAGGTTGGCAGGAGCAGGGACCGAGCAACGGGAGCTCACCCCATCACGGGGATTCGAACCACCGACCTTCTGATCGGCAAGTCCTAGGCTCTGTGGTTTAACCCACAGAGCCACCCGCGTCCCTCGGCAACTGTCCTACCAGTTCCCAAAACATCCGGGCTGGCGAGAGCTGCCTTTTGGCTGCTAGATGTGGCCTTCCAGGCACCGCCAAACTACAACTCCCACCAGGCCCCCTGCATGGAAGCACGATTAACGGCTGGGGATGGTGGGAGTTGTGGTTCAGAAGCGTCTTGGGCAGCAGCAAAAAGGTTCCCCACAGCTGCATTAAGGCCCCAAATATTGTGGTCTTTCCTCCCCTCCACCTGACCTCAGACGTTTCAATTCCCCCTTTCCTGCTGCGCCACATCGTCGCATTTAATTTTGCAACGGAGGCAGCTGGAACCAGGCGGAGGAATCTCCCTGCCGCCACCACCACCCACAGGAAGCCGAGGCACCCACATCGCCGGAGAGGGTACCTACTTGCCGCATTTCATGCATTCCTCCACAAACATGTTCCCGTGCAACTCTGCCAGTTTGTCCCTGCGGAAGAGGAGGAGAAAAGAGAGGGGGAACTTTGACAGGCGGAACGACAGCTTGGTGCTGTAAAAGGACCCGAGATCGGACCAGAGGCTTTGCTTTTTTTAATGTGCATGGAATCGCAGAATACCTTGGACCCACGACCCACAGATCGGCAGTCTCACGCTCTGCCCCCTGAGCTGTCCCAGAGCTTAACGAAAGCGTTTTCTTCACACTGCCACGGGAAGCGTCCCCTTACCTGGGGAACCCCGAGCGCACGTGGAGACCGTCCACGTTCTGGCTGACCAGGAACCGCAGGACGCCGGCTCTCTGCAGCCCCAAGAGGGCCATGTGGGTCATGGACGGCCGCGCGTTCTCAAAAGTGGTGTCGAACTTCGGGGACAGACCCCGCTCCTCCATGGTCCAGACGCCATTGGGGCCTCTGCAGGGAACAGAGGGGCAAATCCTTACCGGATGGAAGGGCTTCTATCCAGCATCTTTCTGGGTGACCCATAACAAATCAGCGGCCTTGGAGGGGGGGTGTAAGGAGTTCCCAAGTACCTGTCACTCCGCTCACCTGAAGTCTGGGATTCCCGAAGACGTGCTGATGCCAGCCCCGGTGTGGAAAACCACATTGGAAGCCTCCCGGATCAAGAGGGCCAGCTGGGCGACTTTCCTGTCCAGCTCGTCCGGAGGGTCAAAAAACTGAATGGGAGGTTTGGCAGGGGGAAGAGAGATAAACAGAGGAAGCGCAGGATAGGTCAGCTGGGAAAGTTGCAGTTATTCTCCTCTGTTTATTTATATAACCTGCCTTTTCCCCATCAGGGACTCTCCGTGGGGCTCCCGTTGAAGGTGACCCGGAAACTGCAACTAATCCAGAATGCGGCAGCCAGACTGGGGACTGGGAGCGGCTGCTGAGACCATATAACACCGGTCCTGAAAGACCTCCATTGGCTCCCATGATGTTTCCGAGCACAATTCAAAGTGTTGGTGCTGACCTTGAAAGCCCTAAATGGCCCGGTAGACCTGAAGGAGAATCTCCACCCCGGACACCGGGGTCCATCTCCCAAGGCCCTTCTGGCGGTTCCCTCCCTACGAGAAGTGAGGTTACAGGGAACCAGGCAGAGGGCCTTCTTGGTGGTGGCGCCCACCCTGTGGAACGCCCTCCCCTCAAACGTCGAGGAAATAATTAACTACAAGGCATTTAGAAGACATCTGAAGGCAGCCCTGTTTAGAGAAGCTTTTAATGTTAAATAAACTACAGTGGTGCCTCGCAAGACGGAAAACTCGCTAGACGAAAGAGTTTTCCGTTTTGGAGGTGCTTCGCAAAACGAATTTCCTATGGGCTTGCTTCGCAAGACGACAATGTCTTGCGAGTTCCTGCTGGTTTTTTCCCTTCCCCCCCTTTTTCTAAGCCGCTAAGCCGCTTATCAGCTGATCCGATCAGCAGATAAGCTGCTAAAAGCCGCTAAAAGCCGCTAATAGCGCTAATCTGCTAAGCCGCTAATGGGCTTGCTTCGCAAGACAAAAAAACCGCTAGACGAAGAGAATCACAGAACGGATTATTTTCGTCTTGCGAGGCACCACTGTACTGTATTTTAATATTCTGTTGGGAGGCGCCCAGGGTGGCTGGCCATACCCAGCCACATGGGCAGGGTAAAGGTAAAGGGACCCCTGACCATTAGGTCCAGTCGTGGCCGACTCTGGGGTTGCGGCGCTCATCTCGCTTTATTGGCCGAGGGAGCCGGCGTACAGCTTCCGGGTCATGTGGCCAGCAGGACTAAGCCGCTTCTGGCGAACCAGAGCAGCGCACGGAAACGCCGTTTACCTTCCTGCCGGAGCGGTACCTATTTATCTACTTGCACTTTGACGTGCTTTTGAACTGCTAGGTTGGCAGGAGCAGGGACCGAGCAATGGGAGCTCACCCCGTCATTGTGGGGATTCGAACCACCGACCTTCTGATTGGCAAGTCAGGGTCAGAGAGGGGAATAAAGGAAAATGACTCTACCAATATCAGATATAGAGTATTCTGCCTTAATACCCTACAATAATGTAAACTGTGCCTTGGAGAATGTGTCGTTTATTGCTGTACCTAAATGTATCATTTTTGCTGTATCTTACTCATTGACTTTAGCAATGTATCTTTACTAAAATGTATTTTTCCTCAATAAGCTCTACCATGCTGTTCTTTTCTGAATGTATCCAGAAATAAACAAAAAAAAAAAAAAAATGGAAACAAAAAAAAGATAAATGAAACGAAACGAGTGAATTTAATAAAAATAAAACAAACGGAAATAAAAATGAAATGAAACAAACGGAAGTCAAAACAAAAAGAATGGAATGAAACAAAGGAACGAACGGAAATAAAAATAAAATACATGGAAATTAAAAACAAACGAAAAGAACGAGTGAAATGAATGAATGAAGGAATGACTTATGAAATGAAACACGGTAAAGCAAAAGAGATTGGAAATATCAATGAATAAAATAAATAAATAAAATAAAAAATAAATAAATAGATATAAAATATAAATAAATAAAATGAATAAATTAATATAAAATATAAAATAAATAAATAAATAAATAAAATATAAAATATAAATAAATAAAATGAACAAATTGATATAAAATATAAAATAAATAAATAAATAAAAAGATATAAATAAATAAATAAATAAAATAAAACCCCCGACATCCGGGTCTTTCCCCCCCCCCTCGGCCTCCAACATCCGGGTCCTTCCCGGGCCTTTCCCCCTCAGGCGCCCTCCTCGCCCCTCCCCCCCCGCGCGGTCCAATGGGGGGAGTCTCGGTATCCATGGCAACCCTTCCCCACCCCCACCCCTCCGCTCACCTCCGGGAGGCCGCACTTGCCCTTGTCCGAGTACGGCGACAGCCCCGCCGCGTAGTTCGCCGACATCCCGACTGTTCCCCCTTCCCCTCTGCCAATAAAGTTTCGCCGGCGCTTGTTGAGGAGCTTCCGGTAACGACGGCGCCGGAAGGGGCGTGTCCGAAAAGGAGCCAGACGTGAAGCCTCCTTCTGCGCACGCGCGGTTTTACCCGAGTCGTCGCCTCCATGCTCGTTTCGGGAGGGTGAGGCTGGCGGCGCCATCTTGGTTCCTGGCAAATGGAGCCGCTTCCTGGTTTAGCGCCGGCGCCATCTAGCGGGCGGCATCGTAGCTGCACCGTTTCTTGCAGAACTGCTATTTATTCTGTTATGTTGTGAGATATATTTTGAGTGATTTTTTAAAAAAAATCTGCAATATGTTCGCTTCTGTTTTACATGCCACCTGGATGACTTCTGTTTTTGAATCAACAGCATGATGCCTGTCGAATGAATGAATTTATTAATACGGTCACAGACCAGCGTCAACACACACAATATCACAGATCACAAAAATATCAGAAATACAAAGGACAATATGAGTATAACAAGGATTTAAATATAAAAATTAAAATTGATTATTAGCGTGCTCCCTGTAGTTAACATTTGGGGGTTTGGTCATTATGGGATACCACTTGCCTCCTGCGATTGATTGCAGACACACAGAATTTGGCTACATTTAATGTAGTCTTGGGATTCTTATCCTCTAGCATGTCATTGATTGCTAAATTGTATTATGTAGTGTTATTAATTGCTCCGCCGTTATAATCCCCACAATTAAAAAGCAGAATTAGTCGCCGTAAACATGAATCAGAATTCAATAACAGGCAGCAAAGATGCAATGGAAGATGTCAATTGCATATATACACAGAAGCATTGTACACAGGTCAATACATTCGCAGGGTTTTAAGATTGCTTGTAATTTTGTTATGGATGGATAATAATGATAATAAAATTTTATTTATATCCCGCCCTCCCTAGCCGGAGGCAGGCTCAGAGCGGCTAACAACAGTAAAAATAACACAGCTTAATAAAATCACATTTTAAATAGTTTTTTAAAAATAGGTTTTAAATTTAATAATGGACGTGCAGTATGTCAATAAAGAATAGAACCATGGAAGGGACTAGAGGGATGTCAATTTGCATTGTTTTATTTATATTTGTGTTTGGAAAATTAATAAAATGTTGTTACAAAAAAATATATATGTTCAAATACCTTCACGTCTCAGAACCCTGTGTTACCTGAAAGCTGACAACCCTGCCTTTTAAAAACCCTAATTGTTTTCCCTTCCTGACCCCCTCTTAGTTCCTTTTTAACGAGGCTGCTCCTAAGCTCCTGCCTAGGCTGGGATGGTAACCTTACCTGTTACAGGTGGTAACTCAATTCCGCCGGCAGGAGAGGCCGTTCCCCCGGGATCCGCCGCTCATTGGTGGGGACGGCATCCAGCTGCTGCGAAAAAGGACCCTGATATGTCGAAACTCCTTTTCAGCCAGGCTACCGTAAGGAGATCCCTCTGGTCTTGTTTTCCCTCCTTTCCCCCTGTCTCTCGCCTTCGTGGAAGGAGCACAAGGCGCTTGCAAAGTCATCGTACGAAGGGGGAAACTGAGGCAAAGGGCCGCCCCGCCAGGAGACCACCTACCGTAAGTTTTGCAAAAGGAAATGGGAGAGAAGAAAGGGATCCTGGAGAGGGATCAGGCCAAAGAGCCATCTATCTCAGCATCCTCTCTGTGCAGAGGTCCGTCTTTAGGGGGAAATTCGCACCCAACTCTCTCCTCCATCAACTGGCACCCAGAAGCATTTTCTGCCACCCAACAGCGGAGGGGGAAACATAAAATCGAAGACAGCCTTTTCCTTCTCTGGGAATTTGAAGCCGTTGGCCACAGTTGTGTCTTGTGGCAATGAGTTCCGTGGTTTACCCAAAGACGCCTTTTCCTTTGGACAGCCCTGAATGGTCCAGCTTCAGGAATAGGACGCCCCTATTTACACGGGAAAAACGTTGGAGGGGAAGGAATAGGACGTCCCTATTTTCACGGGAGAAACGTTGGAGGGGATGGAATAGGACGTCCCTATTTTCAGGGGAGAAACGTTGGAGGGGGTGGAATAGGACATCCCTATTTTCATCTGAGAAATGTTGGAGGATATGTTCCCTAACCTGAATCTTCTCTATCATATCTCCTCTGCTTTTTTTGTAAATTACTCATAGCATCATAGAATTGTCGGGTTGGAAGCGACCCTGGGGGTCATTTAGTCCAACCCCCTGCAATGCAGGAATCTTTTGCCCCCCACAGGACTCGAACCCACGACCCTCGGATGAAGCATCCCGTCCTCCACTGGCTGAGCTACCCAATGTTCGTTTTGTGACCTTTGGTAATAGGAGTTGCTGCAGACGCTCAATCGCTTCGGTTGCATTTCCAGCTCAGCAAGATTCTTCGTAGAGCTTGGCTTACTCTCAGAAGCTATAGGGAATTCCCAGCCCCCTGTTGGCTGTTGCGTTATCCCATGTGGAGCTGAGTTCCCCTGGATAAACCAATCTGCTTGCAAAGCAGTACAGCGTTCATCTCTGTCCCACAGCGGGGCGCAAAGACGCCATCTAATTAGGCCACACGGGGATGGGGAACAGGCCGGGCCGGCCGTATCCAGAGAACCGAGTCCTGGTTTCGCATCCCAAGTGGGATGGATCCCCCAAGCAACCGCCTGCTTCTGGGCCCTGGGTGCGAAACACGAAAGGCCTCGGAGCTGAGATCACAATCCTGACAATTAGTCAGCCGTATATTTAAAAAACTTGCTTTTTGGGGGGGGGAAAGTTTTGAAAAAGACGTTGAATTTTGCATAGATCAACATCGCCATCTAGTGCTGCCTTTGTATATTGCACTTTAACAACACATTAATAATAATAATAATAATAATAATAATAATAATAATAATTTTAAACGTTTTATTTGCAGCGGAGTCCTCTAGCATATAAAAGCCCTAAACAGCTTTGGACCCAAATACCTCCAAGAGCATCCATCTCAGACCCTACGATCGGCAGGCGGGTCCTTCTTAGTGGTGTCCCCTCTGGAGCTGCCACAGAGAAGGCCCTGTCCTCTCCCCTGAGCTTCTGAGGGCAGCAGAAGCATCTGAAAGGGTCTTTTCTGACCATTTTGATACCAGTTATCCAGGGCCCAATGGTAATAATAAGGTTATTATTATTATTACAATCTCGGCTGTATCAAAATATGGGATTTTATTGGAACCCTGCCAGAAAGCCTTTGGGGGCAGGTGGAGGTTTTAGGTTGTCTCCAAGGGCAGCCCAGCAATCCAGCCGGGGTGTTTGCAGAGGACGGGGGCCAGGTTATTTCTGTCCCAAAGGTGGCATGCTTAACTCAAAGACCCTTGGACTTATTTCTGAAGAAATACCCTACATGTTTCAGATCTCTTAATCTGTCTGTTTCAGAAATCAAGAACGCACCTGAGATGAAGAGTCTCAAGGCCAGGTTTAAGAAGTCTGATGTGAGTTGTTGTTATTGAAAAAGCACCTCTGGGTTATTTGTGGGGCCTGCCTGGTGTTTTTACACAAGTAGAATGTGTGCTTTTGTTTAAAATGCATCTCTGGGTTATTTTTGAGGCATAGGAATTCGTTCATCCCCCCCCAAAAATATAGTCCAGCCCCCCACAAGGTTTGAGGGACAGTGGACCGGCCCCTGCTGGAAAAGTTTGCTGACCCCTGGACTAGAACCTCTCTGTCTTATCCGGATTGAACTTCAGTTCAGGCAAGCAAGCCTGAGGAACCACCTGCTACTAGATAGTTGATCCCCACGGTCCCTTCGAAAGGATTCTGATTGCCATGGGGTTTTTAGGACCTTGCAAGGAAGTCTTACCTGGATTGAACTTCAGTTTTGGCAAGCAAGTCTGGGGAACCACCTGCTACTGGATAGCTGATCTCCGTGTTCCCTTCGAAAGGATTCCGGTTGGCCGTGGGGTTTTTAGGACCTAGCAAGGAGGTCTTCTCGGGATTGCACTTCAGTTCAGACAAGCAAGCCTGGGGAACCACCTGCTACTAGATAGAACCTCTTTGTCTTATCCAGACTGAACTTCAGTTTAGGCAAGCAAGCCTGGGGAACCACCTGCTACTGGATAGCTGACCCCCGCGGTCCCTTCCGAAGGATTCCAGTTGCCGCGGGGTTTTTAGGACCTTGCAGGGTGGGAGGGAATCGGGCTGCCTTCTCCTGCCGCTGGGGGGAGACGCTTCCCTCCTCCTCCTCCTCCTCCTCCTCCTCCTCCCTTGGCCTCTGATCTGCTGCTGCAAGCCGGCTTTGCTGCCCGTTATCCCAGCATCAGGACCGCTCGCCAGCATCCTTCATCTTCCCCTGCATCCCTCATCCCTCATCCCTGGTCCCTTCCTCCTGCGCCGCCGGCTGAGATCGGATGGATGGCTACTCGATACTTCCTGGGAGGGACGATGAAGCAAATTTGCTTCTGCGCTGCCTCCTCCTTCGCGGTAGGCTCTCCCCCCCCCGATTCTGCATTTTTTGGGTACCCCCCCCCTCCGATCCTGCTCCCTTTTCTCCCCCTCCAATGACTCTCCCCTCCCCGGAATTGCACCATCTCCTCTGTCCTCGTCCGGAGCTGAATTATCACCGTCGCGGTTTATTTATTCGTTTTTTGATGCAAGAGGCTGCCTTGGGGAGCGGGGTGGGGTGGGGTGGAATTCAGCCTTTAGGGAGATGCACTCTGTACATGCTCTGTGGTGGTGGGGGCCGGACACACACAGATGTGCTGTGTAAGGTTGCTTCCCCCCATGAATAGAGCCTTAGGAAGAGAGAGAAAGGAATAGGGGTGGTGTTTTTTGTGTGATTTCGGTTTTTGGGCAGGGGAGATAGAGTTGAATTTGTCCCTTATTCCTTGTCCTAGTATTGCCTGAATATATATTCCTTGTCCCAGTAATTCCTTAATAAATATTCCGTGTCCTAATATTCCCTGAATATATATTCCTTGTCCCAGTATTCCCTGAATAAATCCTTCTTTGTTGCATTGGGCAAACGGCCAATTTTCTTCATCCTCATCCACTGAAGAAGTCGGGGACGTATAATTCTCTCTCTCTCTTTTTCTCTCGTTTAATTTAATTCCATTACAGTCCAATTTTAGCTTTCCTTGCCCCCCAGGGATAATCTCCCCCCTCCCTCCCCACATTTCAGCTGCACAACAACCCTGTGAGGCTGAGAGATGGGGACCGGCCCAAAGGTCACCTTAGGGAGCCTGACGACTGAGCCATGATTCGAACCCGCATCTCGCTGGTTTCCGTCTTCTACCTACATTATCAAATCTCTTCCCTTAGTAAATCTACCTGTTTTATTTCTTTTTAAACCCAATAATGCACTTTTTTCTGCATTCCTTTTCTCCATTTGCAACACCCCTGACTTCCACCCCCACGTCCTTTTTCACCTTTCCAAGGATAGACACCTGAGATATACCTTTGAACGCAGATCAATTGATTCCTTATTTCATTTACAGCCAAGTTACCCCGTGGAAGGAAAAACATTTCTCCTTCTATTTCCCAGTGTTTGCTGTTTCTCTTAGCTTTTAAGCTAACACCTGGAAAAAAGGATGCGTGCTGGGCAAAGAGGCCCCATGGCGTGGGTCACGACCAACTAGAACCGTAAAGTTGGGAGCAGGGGGTCCCTCAAAGGTCATCCATCCATCCATCCCCTCCAACGTTTCTCCCCTGAAAAGAGGGACGTCCTATTCCATCCCCTCCAACGTTTCTCCCATGAAAATAGGGACGTCCTATTCCATCCCCTCCAACGTTTCTCCCCTGAAAATAGGGACGTCCTATTCCATCCCCTCCAACGTTTCTCCCCTGAAAAGAGGGACGTCCTGTTCCATCCCTTCCAACGTTTCTCCCGTGAATATAGGGACGTCCTGTTCCATCCCCTCCAACATTTCTCCCCTGAAAATAGGGACGTCCTATTCCATCCCCTCCAACGTTTCTCCCCTGAAAATAGGGACATCCTATTCCATCCCCTCCAACGTTTCTCCCCTGAAAAGAGGGACGTCCTATTCCATCCCCTCCAACGTTTCTCCCGTGGAAATAGGGACGTTCTAAGGAAAAGCGGGACATTCTGGGATCAGATCAGTAACTGGGTCAGCTTCTGTAAATCTGGTACTCTCCTTGGGTGTGAGTTGAGCAGGGAAGAAGAAAAAACTTTCAAATCTGTCTTTGTGCAAGGAAGCATTTATATTTTCCCTTACGGAGCAAGTCGAGGCAATCCCTGTGTACCCTCAACCTGTGGGTCCCCAGATTTTGTTGAACTACAGCTCCCATCACCCCTAGCTAGCAAGGCCAGAGCTCAGGGATGATGGGAGTTGTAGTCCAACAACATCTGGGGACCCACAGGTTGAGAATCGCTACAGCAACTAACACGGTGCCCTATGGATTTTGGCTTCTGGCTGCCTTCATCCCTGATCTTTGGCCGCACCGGGTGCTGGGAGTTGTAGCACAGCCCAGGGGACATTTCAGGGTCCCAAAGCCCAGGGGTTTGTGTCTATTTTATGGGATCGGAAGAGCTGATGTAGAGATTCCTCTGGCCAGGCTACTTCGAAAGCTTTTGCCGTGCCGCTGAGGTCAAGCGACCTTGTCCGGGGCGCCCGGCCTTCGAAAACCAGGTCCTTTCGGATTAACCGGCGTTGCCGTGGAAACCAGGTGATTTCTGGGGAATAAAAGCGATTAATCCGCAATCTGGAGGCCAGGAGGATTCTGCAAATCGTAGCAGCCTCTTCTTCAAAAAATGTGTGTTTTAGCATTCTTTTTAGTTCCTCCTAGATCAGTGATGGCCAAACTTGCATCTTCCCTGCTTAATCCCAAATGCACATTTCCCTGCTGTTCCCTGTTCAAATCTTCCTTGCGCCATGTTTATTTATCTTTTTAATATGATTTTTATTAATTTCTTTTTCAACACGATAACAAAACAAATAAATCCTTTGCTCTGCTGAGGTCTGGACTTCCCTCCATCCCTTTCGACCAGTTTTTAAATTTTTAAAAGGACTCAAAAACATTTCAGTCCTACCTAAAACCTGCCTCTTCTCCAGCTCTGCTTTCCACTGTTAAATTTCCATTTCCATTGTTAAATTTGCCAGTTTGGCATGCTCCGCAAACCTCTCATTTTAGGCGTGTTGATCCAAACGGCGCTTGACCTTTTTGCTGTTTTTCCCCTCTTCCTTTTCCTTTTTTTTGGGGGGTTTACAGAGCCAGGACTGGAGCAAAAATGACGAGAAGCTTCTGCAGGCGGTGGAATACAATGACGCCGACCGTGTCTCCTCGCTCCTCATCCGAAAGGGCCTGGTTCCCACCAAGCTGGACTCGGAAGGAAAATCGGCGTAAGCCCAAATAACCTGAATTTCGCAATCAGTCAGTCGGTTTTATTGCACATAGCCAAAGGCTGCCGCAACGCACACAGAACCATTCAACAATTAAAAGAAAATATGCTCGATTAATACAAAAAGCATTTATATTATCAAGAGCCATAGCTGCCAACTTTCCCCCTTTCTTGCGAGGAATCCTATTCGGAATAAGGGAATTTCCCTTAAAGAAAAAGGGAAACGTTGACAGCTATTGATTCAAGACATTACCTACTCTGAACAGAGCTTTGAAAGGACCTTAATAGACAGGTTAAGACATTAAACAGTAAAATTTATAGGCTAAAATCACCACATGTTAAAAAATAATGTTAATTAATGCAATGTGCAATTATATTCGGAGTTTGGTGATAAAGATAGCATATAGCTTAGGGTCAAATAAATTCATCTCCTTTACAGTTGGTGGCGATATAATTTACTCTAATTTTCCTAGCGGCAGTTGCAAAGAGTGCTACACGCCAGGTCACATACTTATCTATGTCTGCGAGGAGATATAAAATCATGTCACAGAGTCGGGAAATCGCACGGCCGAAAGGGGCCCGATGCGAATCTCGAACCCATGGCCCTGAGACAAAGAGTCTCCTGATCTACCGACTGAGCCATTGTGAAGTCGTGCAATTAATCTCAGAGTTGTAGAATTGGAAGGGGGCCCCCTGGGGTCATCCAGCCTGACCCCCTGCACCTGCTTAATCTCAAGTGGCGGGGATTTCCAAAGTTCTAAACTGCTAAGTTTATTTATTTGTATTTATTTAAATTGGTGAGCTTCATCTGGTGACCCCCCCAGGAAAGCCCACCGCCCACCCCACAACTGTCCACTAGGAGACCACTGCTATCAAGCAATACCCCAGGGGCTTCTAAACCCTCGATCTGCCGGGTGCTTAGGCCACTGGTTCATCCGACCCCGGGGACCCTGGATTAACAGGGAAATCCTAGAATTGTAGAGTCGGGCCCCCCCCGAGTCATCTAGCCCAACCCCTCGCGATGCGGGAATCGCAGATCAAGTGTCGGTCTGTTCCGCAGGTTCCACCTGGCTGCGACGAAAGGGAACACAGATTGCCTGGAAGTCATGCTGGCCCACGGAGCGGACGCCATGACGACCGATGGCGCAGGTGGGTTTAGGGTGCAAAAGCTATTATTATGGAGGTTGGATCCTGACAAGACAGAAGGACTGTTTTGGGGGACAGGCAGGTGTGGGGGACTCCCTGGTCCTGAATGGGGTCACTGTGCCCCCGAAGGACCAGGTGCGCAGCCTGGGGGTCGTTTTGGACTCACAGCTGTCCATGGAGGCGCAGGTCAGTTCTGTGTCCAGGGCAGCTCCATCTGGGACGCAGGATGAGACCCTCCCTGCCCGTAGACTGTCTGGCCAGAGTGGTGCATGCTCTGGTTATCTCCCGCTTGGACTACTGCCATGCGCTCTCCGTGGGGCTACCTTGGAAGGTGACCTGCAACTAATCCAGAATGTGACACTGGCTATTGTCTTATAATGAAAAACCCCATATCTCATGTTCCTTCCTTCCCCGCAGGCTACGCAGCGTTGCACCTGTCGGCTAAGCACGGACACCCGCAGTGCGTGAGCAAGCTGTTGCAGGTAACTCTCGGGGCATCTTCAAGCGTGGCTTTCAACTGCAGCTGCGCACTGAATTTGGCCAAATCCCAAAGTGGGTTTGGGTTTTCAAGGCGGCTTTGCAAGGAGAGGCAAGGCAACGGCCGGATCCGCCTTGGCCATCTTCCCACTGGGTTGGTATGGGGCTTACTCCCCAGGAAGCCGCAGGTAGGATTGGGGGCTCAGCTCCTTTTCACTGCTTAACACTCTCTCTCTCTCTCTCTCTCTCTCTCTCTTTTTCTCCCTCTTTCTCCCTCCCTCCCTCCTTCTCTCTGTCTCTCTCCCTGCCTGTCTCTCTTTCTTTCTCTCTCTCTCTCTCTCTCTCTCTCTCTCTCTCTCTCTCTTTCTTTCTTTCTTTCTTTCTCTCTCTTCCAGGCATCCTGTCCAGTGGACGTAGCCGACAGCCACGGACGGACAGCTCTCCACCATGCAGGTCAGCATATTTCACCATCTCCCCAAACCCCAGGGAGCGGGGTGGGCACTGGTTCCGGGGCATTTTCCTGCTTCAGGTGAATCTCAGGTGATAACCCCACCTCACTTGGGCCGTATATATATATATATTTTACAATCTCATGTTCCCGTAGCTCAGTTACATGAACTTTTGCCCAAAAACCAAGGAATGAACTGCCATTATAATTACGTATCATAATACGGGAAATAAGGAGCTTGCAAGTTTTCCAGCGCTTGTACAAAGTCTTGTACATTGTAGAATAAATTGCAAGAACAGCAGGACGTCTTGTTTGTCCTTAGTAGGTTTTTCCCTGCTCTTTCCCTGCAGCTGTCAATGGATGCATCTCCTGTCTTGAAATCCTTTGTGACTTTAAAGCTCCTTTGAACACCAAGGACAAGGTAAGCGCCGATCCAAATTCACGGAAACCTCCCTCTGCGTTCGTTTCCCCCGCTGCTGGGTAGGGGTGCAAGAAGGCGCTGTTTTCTTTTCTTTTCAATCAGTTTTACACTGGCACCTCGGTTCTCAAACGCCTTGGTACTCAAACCACTTGGAACCCAAGCACTGCAAACCCAGAAGGAAGCGTTCCGGTTTGCGAACCTTTTTCAGAAGCCGAACGTGCTCCGTTTTGAGTGTTACGCTTCCCATTTTAGTGGTAAATGGAAGTGCGGCAGTTAGAACAAAAGTGTGGCACTCAAATCAGAAGCGTAACACTCAAAATGGAGCGCGTTCGGCTTCCGGAAAAAGTTCGCAAACCGGAACACTTCCTTCCGGGTTTGCAGCGTTTGGCTTCCAAGTTGCTTGAGTCCCAAGGCGTTTGAGAACCAAGGTGCCACTGGTATTATGATATTTAAAGGCTTCCATTCTTCCCTGCGGGGCGCGGGTGGCGCTGTGGGTTAAACCACAGAGCCTAGGACTTGCCGATCAGAATCCCCGCAATGACGGGGTGAGCTCCCGTTGCTCGGTCCCTGCTCCTGCCCACCTAGCAGTTTGAAAGCACGTCAAAGTGCAAGTAGATAAATAGGTACCGCTCCGGCGGGAAGGTAAATGGCGTTTCTGTGCGCTGCTCTGGTTCGCCAGAAGCGGCTTAGTCCTGCTGGCCACATGACTCGGAAGCTGTACGCCGGCTCCCTCGGCCAATAAAGCAAGATGAGCGCCGCAACCCCAGAGTCAGCCATGACTGGACCTAACGGTCAGGGGTCCCTTTATCTTTACCTATTCTTCCACGGAACAGTTGTCATTAAGTTCTCTGGTTTTAGCTGTTAACTTTGCATCAACTCTCCTCTCTGGCGGCAGGATGGCGCGACCCCTCTCATGCTAGCAGCCAAGATGAGCCACTCGGAAATGTGCCGCTACCTGCTCCACCGGGGAGCCGCTGTCAATGCCAGAGACCAGCGTGGACGGTGAGCGCCTTTTTCCGCTGTTGTGTGTGGGGCATTGGGCAGCAACCTTCCTCTGCACCTCCCCATTTCCCCCTGCGGCACCGGACAGCGGACCGGATCACAGAGCCAGTGTGGTGTAGTGGTTAAGAGCGGCAGACTCGTAATCTGGTGAACTGGGTTCGATTCCCCGCTCCTCCACATGCAGCTGCTGGGTGACCTTGGGCCAGTCACACTTCTTTGAAGTCTCTCAGCCCCACTCACCTCACAGGGTGTTTGTTGTGGGGGAAGAAGGGAAAGGAGAATGTTAGCCGCTTTGAGACTCCTTAGGGTAGTGATAAAGCGGGATATCAAATCGAAATCCAATCAAGCCCTCCGCCGTTTCCATTTCTTTCTTCCGCAACGCCTCCCTGCCGCTTGGTCCAAACAAAGCTACAGTGGTACCTCGGGTTACATACACTTCAGGTTACATATGCTTCAGGTTACAGACTCCGCTTACCCAGACATAGTGCTTCAGGTTAAGAACTTTGCTTCAGGGTGAGAACAGAAATCGTGCAGCGGCAGCAGGAGGCCCCATTAGCTAAAGTGGTGCTTCAGGCTAAGAACAGTTTCAGGTTAAGAACGGACCTCCGGAACGAATTAAGTACTTAACCAGAGGTACCACTGTACCCCTCTCAACTTAACTGGCCTCGTCTTTGCTTCAGAACAGCCCTGATGGTGGCTTGCGAGAACGGCAGCGTGGAGACGGTGGAAGTCCTGGTCCACGGCGGAGCGCGGGTCGGCCTCGTTGACGCCACGGGTCACGACGCGGCCCATTATGGCGCGGCCGTGGGAAACGCCCTCATCCAGCACTACCTGCAGGAAGCTGCTCAGCGCCACTCCTGGGCCAGCGGTAAGGATACCTTTCCTCCGCCAAACTGGGCTTTTTCCTGATGAGAAGCGGAGGCCGTTTCTGTATCTCCACATTCCTGAGGAAATGTAGGCAGAAGGAGGAGACAAGCTCTAAGACGGTTTAAACTCGGCTAGCTCTGCACCTGCCTTTGTTGTCCTTTAAACAAATGCTCCCCTGAAAATGCTTAGGCTAGAATAAATCACAGACACTCAGCTTTGCAAATCTAAATAGCTTTACTAATGCCAAAGCAAACAAGTCCCCCTTCGCTGGCAATAAAGCAAAGAAAAAGGTTCTAAATGACTTTAAAGGGGGGGAGGGAGTTGGTTTCCTTACGGGGAAAAAAGGATCATGCAATATTTCGGTTAGCAAAGATGCAGGCAGTCAGATCTCCTTTTAGAGAGATTTGGTTCGCTTGCAGGGAGCCATGGCTGCGTGGCTCCTTGCTTGTTCCGGGAAGCAGGAAGAGGAAACACTGGGAAGGTGGGGCATGTTAAGCCTGGCAACTTGAGCTCAGGGCTCAGGTTAACCCTTTCATGCAAGCAAGTGTGAGTCTGCAACTGTGTATTACAGCATCTCAGTTGTTAACAGGGGGACGTCCCTGGGCCTCACAAGTGAGTTGTTCCCTCACCATCTAATTTAATTCCATCTTTGTGTTCTCTCTCTCTCTCTCTCTCTCTCTCTCTCTCTCTCTCTCTTTCTCCTTCTACTTTTCACAGAAGAGGAATCGACCGAAGCATCCTCACAGGTAACAATTTTCGAGCCCCCAATACTTGTACGCCGGGCGATGTTGCTGGGGGCACATTCTTCTCACGTGCCTCATTTGCGTTTTCTACATCTATTTCTTTCTTTTTTCGAAATAAAAACCAGACATCCTCTCCACGCCACTCTCTGACCAAAGGGAAGAACAGCAGCCCGAGAAAGAGGAAAGCCCCACCTCCCCCAGGAAGTGCCCCCAGCCAGGTAGGGAAAATAGGAAGCCGTGTTGGACGTTCGAGTTCCAAAATAACGTTCAAAAACCAGAACACTCACTTCCGAGTTTGTGACGTTCAGGAGCCGATTTGTTCAGGAGCTATTATATACCGCTATGTTATTTAGCGAAGTTTTTAATGTTTGATGTTTTATCGTGTTTCTAATATTCTGTTGGGAGCTGCCCAGAGTGGCTGGGGACACCCAGCCAGATGGGTGGGATATAAACAAACAAATATTATTATTATTATTATTATTATTATTATTATTATTATTATTATTAGGACCCCCACCCGCCGGACCACAACCCGGCTCCTGCCGAACGGGGCAACCGAGTCATCACCGCCAAGCCAGCCCGGACCCACCACAACGACCCTCCTGTTCCGGCTGCGACGGTGAGGATCCCTTAGTGGTGATGCCCTTGTTATGAGAAAACACCGTTCCTTTTCCCCTATGTGGTACCCAAGAGCCTGTATAGAGTCCTTATGTAGGTTCTCTATCGGTAGGAGAAAATAACAGAGGCCGAGCAGAGAATATTGAGAAGCAAAGCAGCTAGTAAGCCTGATCTTTATTGATCTGTTGCAACAGGGTCCCCTGCTCACCCCACGCAGGGAGGGAGGAGAGGAACCCCGAACATTGGTGCGCAAGCTATTATATGAACTTTTGAAATTGCCCACCCTGTAGCTCAAGACCACCCCCCCAAACATCATCCATACATCACAGAAAGAGGTGACCCCCACCAGAAATGGGAGGGTGTTGCTTCTCTCCTGTCTGCCAGGAGACCTGATCAATCTTGCCTTATCAATTGCCTTTTCTGGGTCGCCTGGCCATTCCTTGGAGATGGTCAATACTCAGTTCCCGAATCTCTTATGCATATTGATAGTGTGCTCAGCTGAACAGATACTTGCCAGACTGTATTTACAGGGAGGCGTAAGCCCCTACAGTCCAAAGACCATTGGAAAGCTTTCCCCATTTCCTTCCTCCTTGCAGAGAAATGTTTGAGGTCAATTTGGGAGAGTCCAAATGGCTTCAGGATTGCTCTCCCGTACTATTTCAGACACGTGTTTGATATACTTATGTGTTTGCCTTGTACATTTATGAACATATATTTTTTATCTATAAAAGGCCTTAGAATTCCTATAACACCCTCGAGGTGAGGAAGGGGACCAGCCCCTTGTCGTTCACCTTTGGGTTTTTCTCCCCCGCCCAGGAGGACCAGGACGCCTACGAGGAAATCGTGCGGCTGCGTCAGGAGAAAGCTCAGCTCCTGCAAAAGATCCGAAGCCTGGAGCAGCAGCAGGAGACGTTGAAGCAGAAAGTGAGGCGCTCCAGGGTTGAACTTGCGAACCCCGGGATCTGTCTCCCGTGCCATCCCTCAGCCGTACGGCATACACACATCACCAACCTTTTATTCGACCATCAGTCAGAAAAAAGTACATTTGTCAATACACAGTTAAAACATCCAGGAAGATTTTAGAGCTTAGCCAACACTAAAATGGGCTAAATAGATTGCCCCATATCAATACAGTCAATTATAGTCTTGCGGCGCTTAAAAGCTAAAAAAAGAAATTTGGCCACCAAGGAAGGCATAGCTCTGGCGACATTATTCAGCAAGTGTAAAACCTGGTTTTCTCCGGGTAGGGAGCTAGATTGGCATAGGAGTGGGTCTATAAAAATTTGTCTAAGCTCTGCATAAGAAGGGCAAGTCAAGAGAATGTGTTCGGTGGACTCAACCACACCCATGGCACAATGACAGGCTCTCTGGGCGTATGGTACTCCCCTGTACCTTCCCCACAATATCGCAGAGTCAAGGACATTTAATCTAGCCGCTGTAAGAAGTCTGCCGTATTCCACATCTGGTCCCCTAGGAACATCCCTGGTTTTACCTGGGCTATGTCCTCTTGTCTGGCAAGGAGGCATACACACATATATACAGTGGTCCCTCGGTTCTCAAACTTAATCCGTTCCGGAAGTCCGTTCCAAAACCAAAGCATTCCAAAACTCAAGTCGCGCTGCTTTCCCACAGAAAAGAATGCAAAAGGGATTAACCCGTTCCAGACTTTTAAAAACAACCCCTAAAACAGCAACTTAACATGAACTTTACTATCTAGTGAGACCATTGATCCATAAAATGAAAGCAAGAATCAATGTACTGTACTATAAAATAAATAGGACAGTATTGTAGATGATAAAATTTTGAAATTAATTTTTTTCTTTACCTGCGCTGATGACAGTAACTGTTTGGATGGGGGGGCTTTTATCCATTTCCGCAGCCACACAATACATCAATCAGTAGCTGGACTGTGTTCTGCACAGTCGCAAAAACAAATGAACCGAAAAAGCTTCAAAAACGCAAAATAAAGAGCGAAAACAAAAGCAGCAAACTTAATCTGTTCCGGAAGTCTGTTTGGCTTCTGAAATGTTCAGAAACCGAGGCGTGGCTTCTGATTGGTGCAGGCACCCCGGAAACAATAGCTGACAGCCGCGTCGGACGTTTGGCTTCCGAAAAATGTTCGAAAACTGGAACACTTCCTTGCAGGGTTTCGGCATTTGGGAACCAAGGCGTTTGAGAACCAAGGTCCCACTGTAATTAAATTTATACCCTGCCCATCTGGTTGGGCTGCCCCAGCCATTCTGGGCAGCTTCCAACACATATAGAAATACAGTCGAACCTCGGTTTTCGAACGTCTCGGCTGCCGAATGTTTCGGAAGCCGAACTCCGAAAACCTGGAAGCGAATGCTTCCATTTTTGAATGCGCCTCGGGAGACGAACGTTCGATTTCCTAGGCACGCTTCTCAATTTCCCCCATTAAACTTGCCGACAGTCCCTTTGATCCTCGGTTTCGGACGTTTCGGGACTTCCGGAACGGATGACATTCGAAAACCGAGGTTCCACTGTAATGATAAAACGTCAAACGCTTACAGGGACAATCTGGTCCGATATTAAAAAGGGTCACAATCGCTTTGAAATAAACAGCTCATCTCGAATAAAGCAATGTTCAGTAACCCATTAGGATCCCATAGTAAAATTAAACATCAGTGCATAATGAGTAAGTAGTTTACGTTTACACATGAATGCAGGCAGCGAGGGTTACATAGGCATGTGCAGAGTGCTTTCGAGTAATGGCCTGTGCAAAGCTGTGATGGGGAGATGGCAGGCTGCCTTATATGGCTGCAAGAAACCCCACTTACTTAAGAGTAAAACCCTGTTGAATTGAGTAGGACTCAGGTCACAGTAGACATGGTTAGGGTCCCTCTGTACGAAAATAATATGAAAAATTAGCAATATAAATTTGTGTGTGTGTGTATATATATTTTCTCAGGCTCTATTAATCCTGTCCATCTCCCTTTTTTCTTGTCTCCGTTAGCGACTGGACGATGGGTCTTTGCATACTCTGCAGAAGCAGGTGAGCCTATTATCTGCCCGAGATAATATTCGAGGATGGTTTAAAAAAGGACCAAGAAAATCGCATTTATTAAACACCGCAGCAAATTGAGATGACGGGGGAGAGGAGGGGGTGAGAAAGGCTTCAGTTTAAAAGATGCCGTTTCTTAGAAAAGGGAACCCATTGCCCCCGTGCTGATCCTAGAATCGTGGAGTTGCGTGGGACCCCCAGCGGCCATCTAGACCAACCCCCTGCAATGTGGGAATCTCAGCTAAAGCATCCCGGACGCATGGTCCTCCATTCTCTGCTTTCGGCTAGCTTTTTGCTTCTATTGCTTCACGTTTCAAAACATTGGAACCAGGGCTGAATTTGGGTTTGATGAGGCCCTAAGCTACTGAAGGTAATGGGGCCCTTTATATGTCCAGCTGTCCTTCGTCAACAACAAATTGTCGCTGTTTTTTGTGTTGAATGCTATATGGTAATTTATGGACCTCATAGGTATCTTGAGCCATTTGCCCATGTTGCCCTGCAACCAGTCCATGCAGAATGTCGGCACCCTATATATAGAAAGGAGCAAAGCAGGGATATTTTAGGGAGCAGGCGGGGCCCATGACTTACACCCGAGGAGCCTACACAACACAAAACACGGTTGCTGCATGTCGGTTTTATTTTATTTGCTTTTTATATTTTGGAAATGCACATCCAATTTATTAAAATACGGGTTAAAATACAATTTGAAATGCAGCCTCATTTTAATGGTAGCCCATAGATCAAAACCATAAGGGGTTTTGCAAACGTTTACCGTATTTTTCGCTCTCTAAGACGCACCAGACCACAAGACGCACCTAGTTTTCGGAGGAGGAAGACAAGAAAAAAAATATTCTGAATCCCAGAAGCCAGAACAGCAAGAGGGATCGCTGCGCAGTGAAAGCAGCAATCCCTCTTTCTGTTCTGGCTTCTGGGATAGCTGCGCAGCCTGCATTCGCTCCATAAGACGCACACACATTTCCCCTTACTTTTTAGGAGGGGAAAAGTGAGTCTTATAGAGCAAAAAATACGGTAAATGAACGGATCGATTTCTTTTGCTCTCTGCCCCACCAGGTGGAAGAACTTCAGAAGCAGCTGGAGGAGAAAGTTGGGGAAAAGGAAAACCTTGGGAGAGAGTTGGCGGCTTTGCGGAGCCGTCTGTCATCTGTGGAGGTACCGCAAGCCATGTGCATCGGTGGGGTTTGAAATACACAGCAGACTCGTTGTAACAATGGGGGTTTTCTTTTTTGGGTTTACCCCAATAAGAGCTTTGTTCCCTACGAGCCAATATCTGTGGTGGCATAGTCTTCACATCTGGATTTGCAGAGGGACAAGCATCCCTGATAGTCTTGGTCAGGCTAGGAAACCTCGTGGGTCTAATAACAACAACAACAACAATAATAATAATAATAATAATAATAATATTTATACCCCGCCCATCAGTCTGGGTTTCGCCAGCCACTCTCAGCAGCTCCCAACAGGATATTAAAAACACAACAAAACGTCAAACGTTAAAAACTTCCCTAAACAGATGCCTTCTAAAAGTCAGATAGTTGTTTATTTCCTTGACATCTGATGGGAGGGCGTTCCACACGGCAGACGCCACCACCGAGAAGGCCCTCTGCCTGGTTCCCTGGAACCTTGCTTCTCGCAGGGAGGGAACCACCAGAAGGCCCTCGGGAGATGGACCCCGGTGTCTGGGTAGAGACGTTCCTTCAGGTCTACTGGGCCATTTAGGGCTTGAAAGGTCAGCACCAACACTTTGAATTGTGCCCGGAAACGTCCTGGGAGCCAATGTAGGTCTTTCAAGACTGGTGTTATATGGTCTCCACTCCCAGTCCCCAGTCTGGCTGCCACATTCTGGATTAATTGCAGTTTCTGGGTCACCTTCCAAGGGAGCCCCATGGACAGCGCATGGCAGTAGTCCAAGCGGGAGACAACCAGAGCATGCACCACTCTGGGGCGACAGTTTGTGGGCAGGGAGGGTCTCATCCTGCGCACCAGATGGAGCTGGCAGACAACTGCCCTGGACACAGAATTGACTTGTACCTCCATGGACAGCTGTGAGTCCATAATGGCTCATGTTGATCTGTCCCTCCCTGGACCCCTCTTTTTCTGCTCTCCCCTGCCCCACACAGAACGAGAAGGAAAACACCAGCTACGACATTGAAACTCTGCAAGACGAAGAGGGAGACCTCCTCGAATTCCCAGGTATGGTTGTTATTAGTATTTAATGGTCACTCCCCCCCCCCCCTCGAGGACCTTATTTGAATATGTAGAATCAGCAAAGATGGCAGGCGTTTGTGATGTTCTGTTACGTTCCGTCATGTTATTGTTATTTATTGGGATTCATTTGAAATGTGACGAATCGAATCCGGACTCTGCAGCGCGATGCGTTGCCGCGGGATTTCGGCTTTTCTTTAAAGTTGCTCTTGTTTCGACAGGGGCAGAGCTTCTTCTCTCCAAAAAGAGTTTGAGCGTCTCCACTGAGGAACTCCTGGCGACCTTGCAAGGACAGGTTGATTCCCTGACCCAGAAGAACAAGGAGCTGATGGAAAAGATACAGGTAAACGGAGAACTCCCCACAGCTATTTATACCCCGCCCATCTGGCTGGGTTTCCCCAGCCACTCTGGGCGGCTCCGAACAGAATATTAAAAACGCGATAAAACATCAAACATTAAATGCTTCCCTAAACAGGGCTGCCCTCAGATGTCTTCTAAAAGTCAGGTAGTTGTTTATTTCCTTGACATTTGATGGGAGGGGGCCACCACCGAGAAGGCCCTCTGCCTGGTTCCCTGTAACTTAGCTTCTTGCAACGAGGGAACCCCCAGAAGGCCCTTGGAGATGGACCCCGTTGTCCGGGGCGGATGATGGGGGTGGAGATGCTCCTTCAGGTCTACTGGGCCGTTTACGGCTTTCAAGGTCAGCACCAACACTTTGAATTGTGCTTGGAAACGTCCTGGGAGCCAATGTAGGTCTTTCGGGACCGGTGTTATATGGTCTCCACTCCCAGTCCCCAGTCTGGCTGCCGCATTCTGGATTAGTTGCAGTTTTCGGGTCACCTTCCAAGGTAGCCCCATGTAGAGCGCATGGTAGTAGTCCAAGCGGGAGATAGCCAGAGCATGCGCCACTCTGGCCAGACAGTCTGCAGGCAGGGAGGGTCTCATCCTGCGTACCAGATGGAGCTGCCCTGGACACAGAATTGACCTGCGCCTCCATGGACAGCTGTGTGTCCAAAATGACTCCCAGGCTGCGCACCTGGTCCTTCAGGGGCACAGTTGTTCAGGACCAGCGAGTCCTCCAGACCAACTAACTTCCCATCTCCCGCAGGTCTTGGAGAATTACGAGAAGGACGAGAGCGACGCCGACATCTCGGCGGACTTCATCCCCATCATCCTGTACGACTCGCTCCGGTCCGAGTTTGACCGCTTGAAGGAGCAACACGTGGAGGCCCAGGAGGCCCTGAAGTCCGTCGACGGAGCTGGCGAGTCGTCCTGCAAGCTCATCCCGGTGGAGGCGTACGAGCAACTGAAGGCCGACCACGAGAAGCAAATCCGGGCCCTCAAACTGGCTTTGGAGAAGAGCAGCTTCCCGGCCCTCCGGGGTGGCAGTGGGCCGGCTGCAGAGGGGAGCTCTGGTTTGGGGACGGAAGGAGACGCAAGCCAAGCAGAGGCAGGAGCCAGGAAGGAGGAGATGGAGGAGCTGGCGAAGGAACTCAGCGCCACCCGGGAGAAGTACCAGGCAGCCCTAGCGGAAGTAAAGCTCCTTCAAGAACAGATGGAGCTGGGCATCTTGTCTGTGGAGGAGAAGGAGTTGTTGGAGAGCTCCAGGACCGAGCTGGAGACGACAAAGACCGCCTTGCAGCAGGCTCGGATGGACCTTGAGGAGCGAGATTGGAAGGTGAAGGATCTGGAGGGACGTCTGAGGGCTCAGGAGGAAGCAGCTGGTCCGGAGACTACGAAGTCCGCCTTGCACCAGGCTCGGATGGACCTTGAGGAGCGAGATCGGAAGGTGAAGGATCTGGAGGGACGCCTCAGGGCTCAGGAGGAAGCAGCTGTGGTGGAGGACAAGGAGATGATGAAGGTCTCCTTAGATGAGGTCTCCAGAGAGAAGGAGGCCCTTCTGGCGAGGTGTGCTTCCGCTGAGGCCGAGGTGAGGGAACTGAAGGAGAAGACCCGGCAGCTGGAAGAGGATGGGAGTCGGAGCTCGAGGGAGGAGGCTGGCAAACTGCGGAGCCAGCTGGACGCCATTGAGGGGCAGCGCCGGGCGGCTGAGGCTGAGGCGGATCAGCTCCGGAAAGGCCGCGAGGCGCTGGCGGAGGAGCTGAGTTCCGCCAAGGAGGAGCTGGCTTCTCGACGGAAGCAGGAGGACGCGGCAGGCAAGCTGAGGACCTCCCTCTCCGAGGCGGAGAAGAGCCTATCGGAGCTGAAGGAGCGGCATGAGGGCACCTTGAAGGAGTTGGCGGAAGCGCGGGAGGTGGCGGAGACCTGTCGGCGTGGATCGGTGCCCCTCGCAGAGCACGCCCGGGCCAAGGAGGCGCTGGAGGGCACCCTGTGGGAGCTGAAGGCCAAGTCAAAGCTTCTGGAGCAAGAGCTGAAGGCCAAGGACCAGGAGATTGTGGGCCTCAAGGAGGAGCTGGAGGTGGTTCTGAAGGGAGCTGTCTCAAAGGAGGCGCACGAGGAGCTCCGTGCCCGGCTGCAGGGCGAGGCGGACGCCCTGAGCGCCAAGCTGGCAGATTTGGGGCGCAAGCACGAACGGACCTGCACCGAGGTCTTCCAGGTCCAGCGAGAGGCCCTCTTCATGAAAAGCGAGAAGCACGCGGCTGAGGCCCAGCTGGCGGCCGCTGAGAAGCAGCTGCAAGGCTTGCGGGCCGAGTCGGAGCGGATCCGGGAGCTGCACAGCCACATCGAGGACTCGGCCAAGCTGGTCAAGGAAAAGGACCGCAAAGTGAGTGCAGGCGTGCTTACGCTCCGAGGAGGCCCAGGCACATCTGTTTGGGTTTGGGAAATACAGTGGTACCTCGGCTTAAGTACTTACCGTATTTTTCGTCCTATAGGGCACACCTGCCCATAGGACGCACCTCGTTTTTTGGGGGGGAAATGAATAAAAAAAAATTATTCCCCCCCCGCCCTGGCTGCCGCCCCAAGCCTTGCGCTCACCTGCCCGAAGCACGGGGCACCCTCCGGACGGCTCCCTGTGCTTCGGGCGACAGGCTGCCGCCCCAAGCCTCGCGCGCTTGGCGGGACCTCCTGCCGGGTGCGCAAGGCTTGCGGACACTCGCGGGGGCTGCAGGCTGCTGCCCGCAAGCCTTGTGAGCCCGCGGGAACTCCCACCGGTCTCCCGAGGGTTGCGCAAAGCTTCCTGAAGCCTGCATTCGCCCCATAGGACGCACACACATTTCCCCTTCATTTTTGGAGGGGGGAAAGTGCGTCCTATGGGGCGAAAAATACGGTAATTCGTTCCGGAGGTCTGTCCTTAACCTGAAACTGTTCTTAACCTGAAGCACCACTTTAGCTAATGGGGCCTCCTGCTGCTGCCGCGCCGCCGGAGCACGATTTCTGTTCTCATCCTGAAGCAAAGTTCTTAACCCAAAGTACTATTTCTGGGCTAGCGGAGTCTGTAACCTGAAGCGTACGTAACCAGAGGTACCACTGTAAATTGGAGGGCTTCTCTAGAAGCCTGCTAATATTTATTTATTCGGTTGGTTTTTCAAATTGAAATTTTACAAATACAGTGGTACCTCTGGTTGCGAACGGGATCCGTTCTGGAGGCCCGTTCGCAACATGAAAAGCCCACAACCTGAAGTGCCGTATCTGTGCATGTGCGCAGCGTGATTTGGCACTTGCGTGCATACGCGAAGCGTGATTTAGTGCTACTGCGCATGCGCGAGCAGCGAAACCTGGAAGTAACCCTTTCCGGTACTTCCGGGTCGCCGCGAGACACAACCTGAAAAAACGTAACATGAAGCAAACATAACATGAGGTATTACTGTACAGTGGTACCTTGGTTCTCAAACTGAATCCGTTCCGGAAATTCCGTTCCAAAACCAAAGCGTTCCAAAACTCAGAGCGTGCTTTCCCATAGAAATTCATGCAAAACGGATTAATCCGTTCCAGGCTTTTAAAAACCCCTAAAACAGTAATTGAACGTGAATTTCACTATCTAATGAGACCATCGATCCATAAAATAAAAGCAGTAATCCAGGCGTAGGCAAACTCCGGCCCTTCAGATGTTTGGGACTACAATTCCCATCATCCCTAGCTAACAGGACCAGTGGTCAGGGATGATGGGAATTGTAGTCCCAAACATCTGGAGGGTCGGAGTTTGCTTATGCCTGCTATAATCAATGTACTGCAGTCACAAAATCCATCCATCCATCAGTAGCTGAACTGGGTTCTTCTGCACAGTTGCGAAAACAAAACAAAACAGAGCCGCCAAAACAAAAACGTGAAATAAATAGCAAAAACAGACAGAACTCAGCCACTCAAAACGGAGCACGTTCGGCTTCCGAAAAAAGTTTGCAAACTGGAACACTTACTTCTGGGCTTGCAGTGTTTGGGTTCCAAGTTGTTTGAGAACCAAGGGACCACTGTATAACAAACATAAATCTTAAAAACAAAATGACAAAAATCTCCCGAACTTCCCTTCTCCCCTATTGCTAAACATTTCCTACTGGAATCTTTTACAATAATCCAAATCTTTTATCTCCCCATTGTGTCCAAAATTCGTCCTTAAACTACAAGTGTTATTCCAACGCTGCTAACTTTTAGCTACAACTGCAGAGAATCAAATGTCCTGTACACAAATTTTGCACAGTTTCCATACCGAAGCTAGCAAGAAGCTGCACCTAGGAACCCTTGCAAAATATTTGAAGCAGCTTACGGATTCACAGTCGGGGGGGGGGGGGAGACGCAGCATGAAAGGAAAATGGGCTTGGACGGAGGAGGAAATAGCAAAACCCCTTTAGTTTCACGATGCTCTTTTATTGGGGGGAAATGTCGGAATGGGCGGGCACTGGGAGAATAAATTGCCTCTTTGCTGCCCTGCAGATCACAGAGCTTTCCAAGGAAGTTTTCAAACTCAAGGAAGCTCTGAATGACCTTTCGGAGCTGTCGGGTGAGGCTTCGGCCAAAGCCACCTCGCCAAAGGTGGAGTCGCGGCAGGAGGTTGCTACTCTCCAGGGCCGAATCCGAGATCTGGAGCAGCAGTTGGCTGTGAGTATCTCGCGGGGGCTGGCTTGTTGAGGAAGGGGACGATGGGGGCCACCCTCTGTTGTTGTTGTTGTTTAGTCGTGTCCGCCTCTTCGTGACCCCCTGGACCAGAGCACGCCAGGCCCTCCTGTCCTCCACTGCCTCCCGCAGTTTGGTCCAACTCATGCTGGTCGCTTTGAGAACACTGTCCCCACCATCTCGTCCTCCGTCGTCCCCGTCTCCTTGTGCTCTCCATCTTTCCCAGCATCAAGGTCTTTTCCGGGGAGTCTTCTCTTCTCATGAGGTGGCCAAAGTCTTGCAGCCTCAGCTTCAGGATCTGTCCTTCCAGTGAGCGCTCAGGGCTGATTTCCTTCAGAATGGAGAGGTTGGATCTTCTTGCAGTCCATGGGACTCTCAAGAGTCTCCTCCAGCGCCACAATTCAAAAGCATCCATTCTTTGGCGATCAGCACGGCTGACGCAAATAAAGATTCATTCATTCATTCATTCTTGGCCGCCACAGCATCTTGTAGCGGTGAGTTCCGCCGGCTAGCCGCCCATCGTTAAAAACGACCAGTTCCTTCCCCAAAATTCGTCGCATGGAGTCTTGCCGAGAACACAATGGGATTCGGCCACCCTGCCCGAGTAATCAGCGCGGCGGATCCTTGCCTGTGATGTCAGTCCTGAGAGCTCTTGCCAAAAGGCTTGGCTCTGTAATTAATCCTGGCCAATCCAGATTAATTCCTGCATGATGAGTCAGTGTTTGGGGAAAGTAATCTGGGTTTACGGGATTAATTACGGAGCGAGCCAAGGGGAGTTCATCTCTCGCTGACGTCCCCAGAATATCGTGACACGCAACTCCTGTTATAGGAAAAATTTGGGGTCGGCTTTGGTAGCCCAGCTCCTCATTGCCCCCTAAGTCGGAGAAGAATGGATGGAGGCAGAATCTAGTGAAAGCAAGGAAGATATTTATTTTTCTGTTGCAACTGAGTTCTGACTGCTCCTCTCTTGCAAACAGGTGAGGACCCAGAGTAAAGGTCTTTTAAAATACTTATGAAATTGCCCAGCCCTGAGACCGCCCAAAAAGCATCATACACACGTCGCAGGAACATGCCCTCCAACATTTCTCCGATGAAAATAGGGATGTCCCATTCCATAATGATAGTTTTACTCTTTATACCCCGACCCCATACATCTACCTGGGTTGCCCCAGCCACTCTGGGCAGCTTCCAACATATATGAAAAACATAATAAAATGAAACATAAAAAAACACTTCCCTATACAGGGCTACCTTCAGACGGCTCGGGGGTCGGATAACTCCATCCCGAATTTTCTCCCCTGAAAAGAGGGACGTCCTATTCCATCCCCTCCAACGTTTCTCCCCTGAAAAGAGGGACGTCCTATTCCATCCCCTCCAACGTTTCTCCCCTGAAAATAGGGACGTCCTATTCCATCCCCTCCAACGTTTCTCCCCTGAAAATAGGGACGTCCTATTTCATCCCCTCCAATGTTTCTCCAATGAATATAGAGATGTTCTATTCCAGGGGTCAGCAGGGGGCCGGTCCACTGTCCCTCAGACCTTGCGGGGGGCCGGACTATGTTTTGGGGAAAAATAATAATGAACGAATTCCTATGCCCCACAAATAACCCAGAGATGCATTTTAAATAAAAGGGCACATTCTACTCATGTAAAAACACGCTGATTCCTGGACCTATGTCTGTGCGTTTTCGCCTTGCGCACCTACAAACATCAATTTTATATTCGAGAGCTTAGAATTCTTACAACGATGGCTTGGGGACGTGGTTCCTGGCTTTGAAACCTTTTTCCTTTCTTCTTCCAGGAGGCTGAGCGACGGCATGGCAATATTGTTTCTTTGTACAGGGGACACCTTCTCTATGCCATCCAGGTGAGTTTACCTGGACCCAGGTGAGTTTACCTGGAATTTACCTGCCAGGTTGCAGGATTGGGGCTCCATATTTTGGGGGTGGTCAGAGGCTTGGAGGGCAACCCGGAGGGAGACTTTGTCCATACAGATCCTTAATAATAATAATAATAATAATAATAATAATAATAATAATAATAATAATAATTTATTTATACCCCACCCATCTGGCTGAGCTTTCCCAGCCAACCGAATATTAAAAACACAATAAAGCATTAAACATTAAAAACTTCCCTAAACAGGGCTGCCTATGATTCTAAATAATAATAACAATTTTAAATAACAATCATTGTAAATAACAATAACTTTAGATAATAATAACTTTAAATAACAACAACAATAATTTTAAATGATAATAATTTTAAATGATGATGATGATGATGATACAGTGGTACCTCAAGTTACATACGCTTCAGGTTACATACGCTTCAGGTTACAGACTCCGCTAACCCAGAAATAGTACCTCAGGTTAAGAACTCTGCTTCAGGATGAGAACAGAAATCGTGCTCCGGCGGCGCGGCAGCAGCAGGAGGCCCCATTAGCTAAAGTGGTGCTTCAGGTAAAGAACAGTTTCAGGTTAAGAACAGACCTCCGGAACGAATTAAGTACTTAACCCGAGGTACCACTGTAATAATAATAATAATAATAATAATAATAATAATAATAATAATAATAATAATATTTCTCTCTTCCCAGGGACACATGGATGAAGACATTCAGAGAATCCTCTTCCAGATTCTGCAGATGCAAAGACTCCAGGAACAAGGCAGATGAGATTCGGGAAAAGAGGACCGCCGATTTCAAACCGGGGGGGGGGGGGGGCTTTTCCATATTGGAGAACTGCTGTCTAGAGAACTCCCTTCCCCTCAGGCCAGCCCTGCAGTGCGGCACCGATCCTTCGCACTCGCTTCCTCTGGAACGCAAGCCGCCTGCCTGCCTCGCCTGCACAAGAGTCTTCCTGAACCCCCATCCTCACGGACTTTGCCTTTTCTGTCCTCGGGGAGCGCCTGCGAGGAAGACTTTGCCCCCCACTTTGCCCCCCCCCGTCACCACCTTCAAAGGGTTTTAATGGGCCATTCCAGCAGGCAGAAATCCACTACCCTCCATCACTGCACCTCCCTTCTGCGCAAAGCCGCACCTGTGGAACATCCGCCCACCGCGACACTGTGATAGCCCATGCTGCAGGTGGGAAAGGTGCTTGCGGGGTTGGGCAGAGGCCGTTTCTCACCAGGGGCAGCGCGGCGTAGCGGTTAGAGCCTCTGGGCGACGGAAACCGGGATCAAATAACCCTTTCACTCGCAAAGCTCACCGGGGCAGTCCCTCTCTCTCTCTCTCTCTCTCTCTCTCTCTCTCTCTCTCTTTCTCTCTCTCTCTCAACCCAGCCTACCTCGCAGGGTGGTTGTGGGAATACAAGTGTGGGGTGTGGGGTGTGGGGGGAAGAGACACATACAGGCTTTTTGGTGGGGAGGAATGGGGTAAAGACGGGAGAGTGAGTAAAGAGGGGAAGTGGTTTGGGAAGGAAGGAAGGAAGGAAGGAAGGAAGGAAGGAAGGAAGGAAGGAAGAAGGAAGGAAGGAAGGAAGGAAGGAAGGAAGGAAGGAGAAAGAAAAAAGAAAGAGGAAGGAAGGAAGGAAAGAAAGAAAGAAGAAAGAAAAAGAGGGAGGGAGGGAGGGAGGGAGAAAAAAGAAGGAAGGAAGGAAGGAAAGAAAGAGAAGGAAGGAAGGAAGGAAGGAAAGAAAGAAGGAGAGAGAGAGGAAAGAAGGAAGGAAAGAAAGAAAGAAAGAAAGGGGAAGAAAAAAATAAGAAAGAAAGAAAGAAAGAAAGAAAGAAAGAAAGAAAGAAAGAGGGAAGCAAGGAAGGGAGGGAGGGAGGGAGGGAAAGAAAAGGAAAAGAAAGAAAGAAAAAGAAAGAAGGAAGGAAGGAAGGAAAAAGAAAAAGAAAGAAAGGGAGGGAGGGAGAAAAAAGAAGGAAGGAAAGATTAAGGAAGGAAGAAAGAGAATGAAGGTGTAGCACCCTGCTTGTGGTTAACGCTTAGCTGGAATGAAATATTCAACGCAGCAATAGAGAATTTAAAATAATTATTTATTTGTCAGACAAATAAATGAGAGGCACAGTGGTATATGGTTACCAAGCTCTGGCCTGGCCTCCTGCCATTATGGCCAGCCCTTATATTCCCTTAATCCAGCCCCCTTTGCTCCTCCTTGGGCTGCCTCTGTCCAATCAGCCTGGTTGGATTTCCTATTGGCTGATTGCTATAACCAATCACAAAAAGATACACCCACATCCTCCTGTCCTTATAAGGAACACAAACAGCTATATATTGTTACATCTATAAATGACAAATAAGTAGTAATATATCTTACATGTGTCTCAACAAGGAATCTTAATTACCAGCTCACCTCTTGCCCTCCCTGCCCTATTGCCTTCTAAAACAAATGGTTAATCTTAAATTTTTATCTTAAACATATGTCAAGGATCTTGAGTTTCACATCAACATTGAAAGATATCCTTCATTTGAAGGTTTCTAAACAAATGTCTGGCAGCTAATATATCAGGACAGCATTTGATGGCGTCTTCTTGTCTGGCAAGAGGCTGGACTGGTGGCTGACTTAATTTCAAGATAAATACAACTCTTCTAGCATTTGTTAAATCCTTTGCATAATTACATTTAAGCCAACATATTTAATACACAACACAGATAGCCTCTTAAAAGGAATAAGGCCTTTTTAAAGTAGAGAGAGAAAGAAAGAAAAGGACTCAGTTTAAAACAGTTTCAAAAGAAGGCTCTTCCCCTTCAGCAAGCTGCTTTTCCCATTATCTGTTTAAGGAAGAAACAGCTTTAAAAAGACTTCCCAGCTAGATGCTTTAAAAAGACTTCCCAAAAAAGCCTCTCTTTCTCTGTCAGCTAGATGTTTTTTCTCCCATTTACCTCTGGCCTTAGAAAATACAGCTCAAGGTTTTAAGAGAGGCCCATGGTATCATTTTACTATTTGCCCATTCCTAATTATATTTATCTCTGCCTTTGTTATCTTCTGTAACATGTAGGGTCAATGTCCTGCTTTTAGTCTGTAATTTCAGCTTTTATGACTTTGAGAATTGTTTTCTGCTATCAATCAAAAAGGGGGCCCCTTGTCTTAGGAGAATGGCCAAGGTTTTCTCTGCCTGGCATTGAAACATTTGAAAATCTTTTAGGCTCTCTCTAATATACAAGTCCTGATCAAACATTAATAAAATGCAGGCTTATGCCTGATGCCTCATTCCCCCCTTTCAAGCTCAAGGACCTTCGTCCCAAGTGTCCTTGATAGCTTGACCTTCATCATATTCCTGAGGTAAAGCTCTGTATAGGGCCATGATATGAGGTAGAGTTTCATTTGAAACCATCTTGCTAATTGTACTTCTAAAACATGAAATGATACATGGCATCATACATAAAACCATTACCACTACTGTCAAGAAAAACAAGCAAGACAATAGTATCCCTTTGAGTCCTGTGACATTAGGTAACCAATTGGTGAGCCATCCCATATCCCATCCTTCCCATGTTTGTACTGGGACATGTGCTATATTCTCCATTTTTGTGGCCAACACACGGATTGCCTCACCATTATCTGAAATGTTAAAGCAACAGGCATTCCCTGTCAAGTTCAAGACTCCACATAGGCCTCCCTGCTTGGCAAGTACATAATCCATTCCCATTTTCAGCTGCAAAATGGCGGCTCTACTTTCATCCAACTGTTGTGCAATAAGTCTCAAACTCCGGGCCGTTGCATTGGTTACAAGTTCCACTACTGCTTGCAATCGAATTATTCTGTTTAGATTATAAATAGGATCCCGTGCCCCTTGTATGAGCTCACCAGGATTCCAGGAGGCAGGATCATAATAGGCTATAATGCGCTCTGGTGGCCAATCATCAGTACCGCTCCAACTTTGGGTACTTCCTCCTGCTATATGAGAAATATCAGCGTTTCTTCGTGTTCGCTTGGGCAAATTAGTAGGCATAATCCACATTGGTGGTAATACCCATCCCAGGAAACAAGTCCCACTCCATTTGGAGGGGAGTTTCTTGTATGCCCATTCTCCACATATCCACCACAACCATCGTGTCTGAGGTCTTTGGTACGTGGAGTACAGAAGGCGAAATAGCAAAAGAGGTAGAGAGTTCACAGTGCAGTATGTTAGATTGCCTTTTTCTGTCACAGTTATGTTCCATACCACTTTCCATGCATGAATAAAAGGAGGTGCACAGGGCAAGGCATCCCGAGTTCGATAGGTAGTATCGTGTGCCCAGGTATTCTTAATATTATCCCAAGTATAGTGACAATGAGAAGAGCCTATCATGGTAGAATCAGCTGCATCTGATGATTTATGTACACAGAATTCCCCTTGTACAGGTATAACTCGTAATGGTTTAGTTGAGTTCCATCCGGGAAAATTCTGTACTTCTGTTTGGTGTGGTATTTCGCTTACCATACCAATGGCATCTAATGGTATCGGTAATAAGGGCATACCTCCCTCTGAATCATCTGGCCCAAGAGAGCAAACAAGGCAATTGGTCCTATTTGCAACATTGGCTACCATTTCAGCTAAACCTACCCACATATTGTGGTCATGGTGGAATCCATATTTAGTCAATTTGGCCAGATTCAAGGACCCTTCCCCTTCCCAAGGGATCAGGATTAATAATAGAATCATGTTGATGTCTAGCATATGCATTCCTTCCACAAAAGATTACCTTATAGTGATAGCAAATAAATATTAGTCCCAATATAATTCCCCCAGTGACAGAAATGGGGAACCACCAAGACCAAAACATATATCCCGAGGATCCCCAATGAGTAATATCTCTGATAATTGTTCCACAAGGGGGTGGGCAGTCAATCAATTGTATAAGAGAATCTTTCCTTTCACAATCGCTGGTTCAGATGCTCCTCAAGCTTCAGGCGTGCGCAGGTCAGCCAGCTTCCAGGTTGTGGCTGCAGCAGGCCGGTCGTCTTAATGTTGCCCGTGACCTAGCCCGTTCCCGGTAGGGCTAGATACAGGGGTTTTTGGAGAGAGTCAGTTTAAGAGGATTAGAGGGGTCACCTTTGCACGTCCAACTGCCTTCGGACTTCTTCAAACGGGAGTGATGAATCCAGGGGGTCACCTCAGCTACCTTCACCGCTGTTGGAGTAGAGAGCAAGACGGTGTAAGGTCCACGCCACTTAGGTGCAAGTGGATCACGTTTCCACTCTTTCACCCATACGCTATCGCCAGCCTGGAACTGATGAATCGGCTCGGCAATGCTGCACGGCGTGCGCTCGAGGACCCACCTGTTAAGAGAAACAAAAACACGGGAGAGAGATTGCACTTGTCCCTGTGTCACATGGTCTCCTATTTGTTTAAGATCAGCTGGAATATCCTGAACAAAGGAGGGCGGTCTCCCATACAGGAGCTCAAAAGGTGACAACTTAAGTCTTTTTGTGGGTGCACACCGAACACGAAACAGTGTTATGGGTAACACATCTACCCATCCCAATCCCGTTTCCTGGGTTAATTTTGCCAATTGGGTTTTCAGAGTCCGATTCATTCTTTCAGTTTTCCCTGAACTCTGAGGCCTATAGGCTGCATGCAGTCTCCATTTCACTTGTAGGACTCGACATACTTCTTGTACTACTTGATCAATGAACGCTGGCCCATTGTCACTTCCAATGCATCTAGGTAATCCAAACCTCGGGATCAATTCAGTGAGGAGTCTCTTAGTTACCTCTCGTGCCTTTTCAGTTCGGGTGGGAAAAGCTTCAACCCATCCGGTAAGAGTATCTACAAACACAAGGAGATACTTGAATCCCTTAGAAGGGACCAGCTCTGTGAAGTCCACAATTAGGCTTTCCATGGGGACATATCCCACATGTTGGATTCCAGGAGGTTGTACCGGTCCCTGCCTGGGATTGTTTTTAGCACAAAGAACACATTTCTGTGAAATGCAAGTTGCTAATTGTGATAGGTTAATAATATACAACTTCCGACTGAGACTTTCTCTGGTTGCAGTACCGCCAAGGTGAGTAGATTCATGATAATTTCTTACAATTGTGCCTGCTAGATGATGAGGTACATAAATCCTATTGTCTGGCAGGATCATCCAACCGTCCTTCACAACTGCTCCTTCCTGTTCGGCCCACTTCCTCTCTTCTGGGGTATAGTGAGGTTTAACTTCTTCTGGAGCTACCTCTGGTATGAGGGCTGCTATAAATCCTCCCACAGGCTTTTGGGCTGCCTCTCGGGCTGCTTTGTCAGCAGCATGATTTCCTCTGGTTATTGGATCCCTTCCTCGTCCATGACCTTTGCAGTGCATTACAGCAATCTGTTCTGGAGCCCATACTGCTTCTAACAGGATTTCTACTTCAGGTCCATATTTCAAGGCCTTCCCGTGGGCTCCTATTAGACCTCTTTCTTTCCATAGAGCACCATGTGCATGCAGGGTTAAGAAGGCATATTTAGAATCAGTATAGATGTTTGCCTTACATCCGGCTGCCAATTGCAGAGCTCTAGTTAAACCTATAAGTTCAGCTTTTTGTGCTGAGGTGCCAGCAGGCAAAGCTTCAGCTTCCACAACTTCCTCATTGGTGACCACAGCATATCCTGCTCGTCTGGCACCTTCATGCAGGTAACTGCTACCATCAGTATAATATACAACATCTGGATTTTTCAATGGTTCATCTTTCAGATCGGGTCTACTGGAATAAACTTCATCCATTATTTGGAGACAATCATGTGATTCTTCATCATCTACCTCTGGTAGGGGCAGCAAAGTCGCTGGATTGAGCATATTCACTACTCGTAGATGAATCCTGGGATTTTCACACAATAGGCCTTGGTACCTAGCCATCCTTGGGTTCGTTAGCCAATAACTACCCTTATATTCCATGAGTGTCAGAACAGCATGAGGTACATTCACATACATCGTCTGGCCGAAGGTAAATTTATCAGCTTCTTTGACAAGGCTTGCAGTGGCCGCTACTGCCCTTAGGCATGGAGGCCATCCTTTTGCTACTGAGTCCAATTGTTTTGACAAATAAGCTACTGGACGGTTCCAACTTCCTAATCTCTGGGTCAGGACTGCCGCTGCAATCCCATTCTGTTCATGTACATACAGCTGAAAGGGTTTTTCCGAATTAGGCAGTCCAAGGGCTGGGGCCTCCATAAGTCGTTGTTTGATAACTAAAAAGGCTTGTTGCTGCTCAGGTCCCCATACAAATGGGTCCTTTTCTGCACCTCGAGTGCTTTCATGTAAGGGTTTGGCCAGACTGCTGAAATCAGGTATCCATAGTCTACAAAACCCTGCTGTTCCCAGGAATCCTCTGAGTTGTTTCCTTGTGGTAGGTTCCTTGATAAGGCAAATAGCTTCTTTCCTCTCTGGCCTCAATGCTCGTTGTTGGTGTGAGATGTCAAAGCCCAAATATTTGACCTTTTCTAAACATAACTGTGCCTTTTTCTGGGAAACTCGGTAGCCAGCTTGCCAGAGCAAGTGGAGCAGTTCCTCTGTACCTTCTTTACAGGTATCAAAATCCTTTGCTGCTAGTATAAGGTCATCTACATATTGCAGAACCACCTTTTCTCCAGGTATTGAGGGGTAACTTGTTAGATCCTTCGCCAAGGCAGTGCCAAATAAAGTTGGGGAATTTTTGAATCCCTGGGGCAATCTCGTCCAAGTTAGCTGGCCTTTTGTTCCTGTTAAAGGGTCTTCCCACTGGAAGGCAAATATAGGTTGGCTCTGTGGTGCCAGCCGGCAACAGAAGAATGCATCCTTCAAGTCCAATACAGTAAAAAATGTTGCTTCTGGTGGGATCAAACTCAGCAGGGTGTATGGGTTTGGTACATTTGGGTGCAAGGTCTCGATAGCCTGGTTTACGAGCCTCAAGTCCTGCACTGGCCTGTATTCATCTGTCCCAGGTTTTCGAACAGGCAAAAGGGGTGTGTTCCATTCTGATTGGCAGGGCTTAAGCAGACCATATTTTAATAGGCGGTCCAAATGTTTCTGGATGCCCTCTGCTGCTCGCCGGGGTAAAGGATATTGCTTTACAGATACAGGGGTAGCCATAGGTTTTAAGGTTACTACAATTGGAGCTATATTCTTGGCCATTCCTGGTGGGCTATTTTCGGCCCATACTCCTGGTGGCACCTGTAGAGTTCGGAGGAGCTTGTTTAACTCTGTATCCAATGTAGGTTGGACTTGCAGGGCTGACATTAGGCGCCATGATTGTTCCTTAGGTACTGAGAGGGAAATTATTCCTGCTGCCTTTGATGGCAGTTTCATTTCTGGACCTCGAGGAGTGAAGGTGATTTGGGCCTGCAATTTGGACAGCATATCTCTACCTAAGAGAGGCATTGGACACTCAGGTATATACAAAAACTGATGGGTTAAACGATGTCCCCCAATCTGGCATTCCAAAGGTTGGAGGAAAGACCTCTTAGCTGACTGACCAGTGGCACTTTTAATGACTACACTTTTGGATGCCTTTTTCTGCAATAGTTCTGGGAGTACTGAGTATTCAGCCCCAGTATCAATCATAAAGTCTATTAAATGGCTTCCTAATTGGATCGTGACCGTGGGCTCCTGGAAGCCTAACTTTATGGAGTCCGGTCTTTCCTAGTCTTGGGTAAAATCCTCCTCTGCCAGTCCAATGACATTGTCCCTACTCCGTCCTTGTCCAGGTCTCTGATATCTTCCATCTCGAATCATTCCCCGTCCCCGTCCCTGGTTTCTTGGGCCGGAGCCTGGGCCTGGGCCTGGGCCTGGGCCTGGGCGTACTTCTTCCAACCTCAGGGGTTCAGGACACTCCCGCTTCCAATGACCCTCCTTCTTGCAATTTGCACATTGATTCCTTCCCAGTGGTGGATTCCTTCCCCGCCCTCTTCCTCCATTTAAGGGGCGGTAGTCTTGCTTTACTGCTGTGGCTAGCATTACCATCTTTTCCTTCTGCCACTTCTTCTTCTCTTGTTTCTCAGCCTCATCCCTATTCCGATAAACTCGGCGTGCAATGGCCATAATTTGGCTCATCAGCATCCCTTCCCATCCTTCTGATTTCTGAATTTTCTTACGAATGTCAGAAGCGCACTGGGCCACAAATGTAGCAGTAATCATTCTGCTGTTTTCAGGGGCTTCAGGGTCAAAAGGAGTCCATATACGATAGGCTTCTTGCAGCCTCTCTAAAAAGTCTCCTGGACTCTCATTTGGTTTCTGTTCTACTTCTGAGACTTTAGACATATTAGTGGGCTTCTGGCATGCCCTGCGGATACCTTGCACAAGCGTCTGGCGGTAGGTGGTAAGTCTGGCCAGGTGAATTACATTGTTTGGATCCCAATTAGGATCTTCCAAGGGAAAGTTGTCTTGGAGATGACGGTCAATATTAAAAATATTTCCCACTCTGGCCTGCTCACGCAAATATATCTGTGCCTTTTCAATTATGTCTCTCCTTTCCTCAGTGGTGAACAGAGTATTCAGGAGCTGGCGGCAATCTGTCCAAGTAGGACTATGAGTATTTATTATTGAAGTCACCAAGTCCATCATAGCCTGAGGTTTTTCTGCGAAAGATGGGGTGTGTGTTTTCCAATTCATCAGATCTGTAGTCGTGAATGGAATATATTGCAGGGTCGAAGTTCGAGGTGGCCTTGGTCCAGGTAGCCCGTTAACCAGCACAGGCTCCTCAAGTGCATCAAATACTCTTCTGAGAGGGGCTACTACGTGATCTTTCTCTTCGCTTTGCTCTAGGGGCCTCAAATCATAGGGGATGGTATTTGTCCCAAGGCGTTCTTTTAGCAGCTTTATACGCCTGGCTGTATTGCTTGCTGACCGATTAAGGTCTCCCTGTAACTTCTGTAATAATTCTCTAGGATTTGGATGTACAGGAGTTTGGGGTAGGCAATCAGTTGTTCCACTAAAAGAGACTGTAGATGGAGTTCTACTGGGACTCACAGATGGAATAACCACTTCTGCTTGGGCTTTATTATAGGCCTCCAATGCCTCCTGAAGATATTTATCATAATCTATCAAGGAATCAAGTTCTGTGACTCCAGCCCCATTATTCATTCCACTTTCTTGCCTTGGGGTTACAACTGGTGGAGTGTTTGGATTAGGCTCCCTTCGATGTGGAGCATAGGGTGGAGGTGGAAGCAGCTCTTCCTCTGGTCCCTCAAAAATGGGTTTGAGTTTATTTGGCAAAATTCCTTTCCTGGCTTCGGCTTTTACAGCCAATAATTTGCATCGTTGGACTTTGCATTCCCTTATCCATGGAGGATTTTTATTTAATGTGCTCAGCCAGGAATCTATATATGAAAATTGTTCTGGGCACCCTCCAATTTCTTTGGCGATGTTAGACCAAAGTTTGCTTACTAAATTTATATCAAAAGTTCCCTGAGATGGCCATCCAGTATTTTGCTTTGGCCACTCTAATTCACATAACGTTCTCAGGCGCTCTGGCGTCATTTTGACTCCATACGCCCCTGAGAAGGCTTTCTTAAAATTATTTAACATACATTCAAGAGGTGTATTTTCCCCTTTTGAACCCCCAACTCCCATTGTATGGCCCTGTGAAGTATCCACTCAGTCACTCACACACACGCTTCGTGGGGTTTCTTGCCCAGATGGAGTCGCCTCACTGGGAACCGAAGTACTACCCACTCCACACTCAGGTCAGCTACAGATTGCTCTGTACTTTCTCACACATACAATGCGCTGGATACTTCACCACACACTACCTCCCAACTTCCCCTTTTCCCCCACCAGACCACCATCTGATATACCCAACCACCTAGCGTACTCAGTTCCCACTTACTGAGACGCAGAAGTTTGATCAAGACTTCTCTTCCTCCCAATTAATTGGAGGGCCAAAACCCCTTAGTGCACTTACCCCTGGTTGGTTCCGTTTCCCCCCGGTCCGTCGCCGCCAGTGAGCAGGGTATCAGACAGACGAGACTTCTGCGTTCCCCCTGGAAAAATTTACCAGTGCGCGCTTGGGTAAGCAGTTTAGAGATCCTCTCTCTTGTACCCTGCTCAGTAGAGCGAAGGGGCTGCGTTCCAGCAGACCACTTATCCGAGTCACGGCACCATAAAATGTAGCACCCTGCTTGTGGTTAACGCTTAGCTGGAATGAAATATTCAACGCAGCAATAGAGAATTTAAAATAATTATTTATTTGTCAGACAAATAAATGAGAGGCACAGTGGTATATGGTTACCAAGCTCTGGCCTGGCCTCCTGCCATTATGGCCAGCCCTTATATTCCCTTAATCCAGCCCCCTTTGCTCCTCCTTGGGCTGCCTCTGTCCAATCAGCCTGGTTGGATTTCCTATTGGCTGATTGCTATAACCAATCACAAAAAGATACACCCACATCCTCCTGTCCTTATAAGGAACACAAACAGCTATATATTGTTACATCTATAAATGACAAATAAGTAGTAATATATCTTACATGTGTCTCAACAAGGAATCTTAATTACCAGCTCACCTCTTGCCCTCCCTGCCCTATTGCCTTCTAAAACAAATGGTTAATCTTAAATTTTTATCTTAAACATATGTCAAGGATCTTGAGTTTCACATCAACATTGAAAGATATCCTTCATTTGAAGGTTTCTAAACAAATGTCTGGCAGCTAATATATCAGGACAGCATTTGATGGCGTCTTCTTGTCTGGCAAGAGGCTGGACTGGTGGCTGACTTAATTTCAAGATAAATACAACTCTTCTAGCATTTGTTAAATCCTTTGCATAATTACATTTAAGCCAACATATTTAATACACAACACAGATAGCCTCTTAAAAGGAATAAGGCCTTTTTAAAGTAGAGAGAGAAAGAAAGAAAAGGACTCAGTTTAAAACAGTTTCAAAAGAAGGCTCTTCCCCTTCAGCAAGCTGCTTTTCCCATTATCTGTTTAAGGAAGAAACAGCTTTAAAAAGACTTCCCAGCTAGATGCTTTAAAAAGACTTCCCAAAAAAGCCTCTCTTTCTCTGTCAGCTAGATGTTTTTTCTCCCATTTACCTCTGGCCTTAGAAAATACAGCTCAAGGTTTTAAGAGAGGCCCATGGTATCATTTTACTATTTGCCCATTCCTAATTATATTTATCTCTGCCTTTGTTATCTTCTGTAACATGTAGGGTCAATGTCCTGCTTTTAGTCTGTAATTTCAGCTTTTATGACTTTGAGAATTGTTTTCTGCTATCAATCAAAAAGGGGGCCCCTTGTCTTAGGAGAATGGCCAAGGTTTTCTCTGCCTGGCATTGAAACATTTGAAAATCTTTTAGGCTCTCTCTAATATACAAGTCCTGATCAAACATTAATAAAATGCAGGCTTATGCCTGATGCCTCAAAGGAAGGAAGGAAGGAAGGAAGGAAGGAAGGAAGGAATGAATGAATCTTGGCTTGTGTAGGTCAGGGCTGTGATGATTCGGCCAGAAAACGCCCCAATTCCCTTAGCTTTTATTTTTAAAAAGCAAGGTGCTAGTCCTCATTGCTGAGGCCGAAAGAGCAACTGAGGCTGAAATATTGCACCCGCTAACCTGTCCGAGGTGTGTGGAATAATTCAGCGAGGCTTACTTGTGAGTAGACACCCCTGGCATTGCACTGTAAATAAGATTTCCAGCAGTTTGTGTGTGTGTGTGTGTGTGTGTGTGTGTGTGTGTGTAGCTTTTTGCCTCACTAGCAAAATCAGGATCAGTCACGCCAGAGGGTTAAACGAGGAAATATATTTAAAACTGATTAGTTGTATACAAATGACAGAGCTGACCTTTCCTGGAAACAGAATTCTTCCTTCCTTCCTTCCTTCCTTCCTTCCTTCCTTCCTTCCTTCCTTCCTTCCTTCTTCTTCTTCTCTTTTAAACTCTGCGATTCACACTTCCCAGGGAGAAAATGCAGGGTTTCTGTATTTCAAAAAGCAAAAAACCAGGACACCGCAAGAGCTGTTGAGCTTTTCTTTTCTTTTAGGAAAACCCCAAAGCTTTCTGTTTCATTTCGTTTGCTGTATGAGTAATGAAAACGAGCGGATTGATGGAGTCAGTAAAATACAGGTTGCCAACTCCTTTCCTGGCTCTGCTCCTGTGCGCTCAAACAGTCGAGGAGTTGGCAACCCTCGTTGATTTATTTTTTATTTTGCATTAAAAGGCGAAGAAATAAACTCGGTTTGGAGTCCACAAATATTTGGGGTGGGGCAGCTGAATATTTGGTCTGCAGGCCATGGCCGGGGGACGGAGGTGGGGGTCACAAGCATGGGGGGGATGGGGAGGGGGTCTGCGTTAATGTCGGGGGCTGAATGGAGGAGCTTTCGAGAAAGTCACTGTCTTCTTTCTTCTTACCACACATGGCAATAAAGCATCTATACTGACTTCCTATCTTGGCTCATTTGGTCTCCTTGTATTACGCTTTTCAAAGGAGGATGGAGGATGGATGGCGGCTAACAGATTGAGGTTGAATCCTGACAACACAGAAGTACCGTTTTGGGGGGACAGGTGTGGGGGACTCCGTGGTCCTGAATGGGGTGACTGTGCCCCCGAAGGACCAGGTGCGCAGCCTGGGGGTCATTTTGGACTCACCGCTGTCCATGGAGGCGCAGGTCAATTCTGCGTCCTGAGCGGCTGTTTATCAGCTCCACCTGGGACGCAGGATGAGACCCTCCCTGCCCGCAGACTGTCTGGCCAGAGTGGTACATGCTCTGGTTATCTCTCGCTTGGACTACTGCCATGTGCTCTACGTGGGGCTGCCTTTGAAGGTGACCCGGAAACTGCAACTAATCCAGAATGTGGCAGCTAGACTGGGGACTGGGAGCGGAGACCATATAACACCGGTCTTGAAAGACCTACATTGGCTCCCAGGACGTTTCCGAGCACAATTCAAAGTGTTGGTGCTGACCTTTAAAGCCCTAAACGGCCCAGTTTACTTGAAGGAGCGTCTACACCCCCATCGTTCTGCCCGGACACCGGGGTCCATCTCCTGAGGCTCTTCTGGCAGTTCCCTCCCTGCGAGAAGTGAGGTTACAGGGAACCAGGCACAGGGCCTTCTCGGTGGTGGCATCTGCCCGAGGGCAGGACTCGAACCCATGGCTTCAAGTTGCAGGAAAGGAGAGTCGGACTCTACATCAGGAAGAGCTTTCTGACAGTCAGAGCCGTTCGACGGTGGGATGGAAGGAGGTAGACTCCTTCCTTGGAGGTTTCTAAGCAGTGGTTGGATGGACACCTGTCATGGATTCCTGCATTGAAGCGGGTCAGACTGGATAACCCTTGGGGTCCCTTCCAATTCTGCAATTACATGCCCTCTCCCAGACAGCCATTAGGTGGAGCCACAGGGCTGCTAGGTGGAGTTTTCCAGTCCTGTCTAACTTGGTGCTAGGCACGGCTGAGAGATCTGATTCTGTCTGCATTTAAAGGCCTAAATACCTAATATGGAATAGGACGTCCCTATTTTCACAGGAGAAATGTTGGAGGGGAGGGAATAGGACGTCCCTATTTTCAGGAGAGAAATGTTGGAGGGGATGGAATAGGACGTCCCTATTTTCACAGGAGAGAAATGTTGGAGGGGATGGAAGAGGACGTCCCTATTTTCAGGGGAGAAACATTGGAGGGGATGGAATAAGATGTCCCTATTTTCAGGAGAGAAATGTTGGAGGGGATGGAATAGGACGTCCCTCTTTTAATGGGAGAAATGTTGGAGGGGATGGAATAGGACGTCCCTATTTTCAGGGGAGAAATGTTGGAGGGGATGGAATAGGACGTCCTTATTTTCAGGGGAGAAACGTTGGAGGGGATGGAATAGGACGTCCCTATATTCAGGGGAGAAACGTTGGAGGGGATGGAATAGGACGTCCCTATTTTCAGGGGAGAAACGGAGGGGATGGAATAGGACGTCCCTATTTCTATCGTAGAAATATTGGAGGGCTCAGATTCCTCGTCCGTTCTGAATCTCCCAGTGTCCAACTTCGTTCCTTGACGGGTCTTTGAGTTCACAGAAGGTGTCCTTGGCTAGGTGTGTTGTGTCGGCTTCCAGGAAAGTGTTGGCGATCCATCGACGGGAGCCATCGATCACACTCAGACGTCAGGATTCCAAGAAGCTGTGGGCTCTTTGCGTCCCTTATCTGTTGGCGGCACCAGCCCCCAGTTTGGACAGGGAACAATGGAGGTCACAAAGACCCTTTCCTGCCGAGCTGCCGGGAACGGGAATTCCCAGAAGACTTGACCTCCTCGCTTCTCGGCTTGGGAAAGGAAGATGGGCTGACTTTGGGCTGCCTACTAGTCCGAAGCCAGATTCCTTTTATTTATGTCTTCTCCTCAACCGAGGCCTCCGTTTCTGCAGAAGTAAAAAACTGACCAAGACTCTGCGTTCCTTCCTGTTACGAAAAAGGAGATTTGCTTTTGTTCGGGCGAGATATATTTAAAATGAGAGAGTAGGGCCTTCTCCGAGAAGAAAATAATGAATAACAATGACATGATTTCATTGATTTGTAGAATTGGAAGGACTTCTAGTTCTGGAATCTTTTATAACTTCACACCCTCCAACATTTCTCCCATGTGTTCACAAATGTACAAGGGAAACTCACACATAAGTATATAAACCACGTGTCCAGGAAAGCCATCCTGAAGCCATTTGGACTCTTCCAAATTGACCTCAAATATTTCTCTGCAAGGAGGAAGGAAATGGGGAAAGCTTTCCAATGGTCTTTGGTCTGTAGGGGCTTACACCTCCCTGCAAATATAGCCTGGCAAGTATCTGTTTAGCTGAGCACACTTATCAATATGCGTAAGAGATTCAGGAACTGAGTATTGAATGGCCAGGCGACCCAGAAAAGGCAATTGATAAGGCTTGATTGATCAGGTCTCCTGGCAGACAGGAGAGACGCAACACACTCCCATTTCTGCTGGGGACCACCTCTTTCTGTGATGTATGCCTGATGTTTTGGGGGGTGGTCTTGAGCTACAGGGGAGGCAATTTCAAAAGTCTATAAAGGGGCTTGCGCCCCATTGTTCTGGGTTCCTCCAGAATGTGGGGAGTGAGGACCCTGTTGCAGCAGTTCAGTAAAGACCAGGCTTACTAGCCGCTTTGCTTCTCAATATTCTCTGCTTGGCCTCTGTTATCTTCTCCTACCAATAGAAAGCCTACATAAGGACTCAATACGGGGTCTTGGATACCCAGAAAATATCAGTTTTTCCTTATAACAGCCCCCTTAAAGGTTTTTTTTAATGCGCCCCTGTATCTTCCCATGTTCTTAAATTCACCCAGGATTTAAGAATGTGCTTTGCGGTTACGAAACAGGACCAGGAAGCCGACTGAGAACTCTTTCTGAATCCTTGGAGGCCTCTCATTCTTTTTTGGGGGGGGGGCAGCTGTTTATTGGCCCCCGGCGACTCCAAGCCATTGCCGCAAACACCTGCATCAATCATCTTTTAATTCGTGAATCACCTCGCCTTTGAAACGAACATCCTGTTTGCCTGGACGACTCTGCGGGATTGTGGCTGATCGGTCAGGAGCGAATTCTGGCATTTACTCTCCTGCAAATTACCCTACGACAAACCTGCTCCTCTTTATCGGGGATGTGAGCAATTCCCTCTCCTCTCCCCCCCCCAAAAAAACCCCCCACATCCTTTTCCTTTCCTAAAAACTCATTAGCGGGACCATGTTCAGAGTTCCCTTTTGTGTTAAAGACTTTGTTTCCGAAAGGAATGGAACCACACCCAGGATGTATTTAATGGGACGCAAACTCACACACACACACAAAACAGCATTCTAGAGAGAGGTTTTCTTGAGGAGAGGGCGTTGTCTGTGCGCAAGGAAGCTCTGGGGCCTCTTAGCAGCCGCTATAAATAATATTTTTGCAAGGTTCAGTTTCCAGCCTGATGTGAGAGCAGGAGACGACTGCCTTGCCTCCAGTGCAAAATTCGTTTCTTAAATGCAGCTACGCTACCTAAAGGGTGCTGGGGAATGGCACCCCCAAAAGGTTGATTTCCCCCCTATTTAGCCTAATATTTACATTCTTTTTTCCCCCGTTCAGTGATGGGGGGGGGGGGAGAAGGAAAATGAGTGAATGGGAAAAAATGTACAAAAATGTATATTCTTATGTGAATTGAAATAGTGTCGTTATCCTGAAACATAGGCAGATTTTTAAAAGCCTACCTAGGACTGCCATATTTTGAAGAGCGAAAATGAGGGCATGTTTGCCGACTTCTGCTTTTTACTACGGAGAGCTATTATGACGACTCTCCTATATGCAGGCCTGAGAAGCTGCGACCTACAGGTGAAACTCGAAAAATTAGAATATCGTGGGAAAGTTCCTTGATTTCAGGAATTCAACTTGAATGGTGAAACTAATATATGAGATCGACTCATGACATGCAAAGCGCGATGTGCTTCTACTTCTCAGAGGTCCAATCTTGCTCGATTTGCAATCCTCGTTTTGCTGATTTCCTTGAATATTCTAATTTTCCGAGATGGTTAATTTGGGGTTTTCACCAGCTGTACGCCATGATCATGGCAATGATCACAAATCAAGGCTTGACATATCTCGCTTTGCATGTCACAAGTCTGCCTCGTATATTAGTTTCACCTTTCAAGCTGAATTCTTGAAATCAAGGAACTTGCCCACGCTATTCTAATTTTTCGAGTTTCACCTGTATAATGTCTTGTCCTCTTCTTTTAGACTTCCCGGCACTATTCCCAATAGGAAACCTTTGCCATTGCTAGTGGCAAAGCGGCAGTGACAGGCGCCAACCTGGGTGCGTTTATAAGAGGACTGGGCAAAATTTGGCCCACGAGGGTGACCAGCCAGGATGGCTATTCTCAGCCTCCGCAGTCGGCGAGGACCATTAGCAAGAAGGCAGCCCTTTGCCGCCACCCCGTCCTGCGCTCTTTTCCTGAGGTTATTCAGAAGTGAGGAACGCCGCCTTTTCCTGCGCAACGGATCTGGAGGGAAAACCCAACTCAGGAAATGGGGGAAGCTGCCGTTTTTCCTCTGCAGGCGATTCTGGGTTCATCCACTCACGCAGAGACAGCTGGAAAGAAACAGACGTTTCCTAGGAAGCAGCTCATATCCCTCTGGCTGCCATCCCATCATCATCATCATCATTACATACCCTCCAACCAGGGCCGGATTGAGGTTTGATGCGGCCCTCAGCTCCTGAAGGTAATGGGGCCCTTCTACGTCCAGCTGTCCTTTGTCCACAACAAATTGCCGCTGTTATTTTGTGTTGAATAGATGCTACGTGGTCATTCATAGGTATCTCAAGCCATTTGAGCATCACAAAATATGTATTTTATCCAAGCCGTTGTTGAACAGAAACACAGTTAAGAAGAAGTATATTAATAGTGATATTTTAGGGAGCGGGCGAGCAGACGGGGCCCTTGACTTACATCCTAGGAGCCTACACAACACAAAACACGGTTGCTGCACGTAGGTCTTATTTTATTTGCTTTTTATCTTATGTTTTGGAAATATACATCCAGGTTTTTCTTTTAGTTTTTTTTTGGGGGGGGCCAAGAGAGTGGGGCCCTAAGCTATAGCTTGTTTAGCTTATACCTAAATCTGGCACTGCCCCTCCAACGTTTCTCCTGTGAAAATAGGGACGTCCTATTCCATCCCCTCCAACGTTTCTCCCCTGAAAAGAGGGACGTCCTATTCCATCCCCTCCAACGTTTCTCTCCTGAAAATAGGGACGTCCTATTCCATCCCCTCCAACGTTTCTCCCCTGAAAATAGGGACGTCCTATTCCATCCCCTCCAACGTTTCTCCCCTGAAAATAGGGACGTCCTATTCCATCCCCTCCAACGTTTCTCCCCTGAAAATAGAGATGTCCTAAGGAAAAGTAGGACGTTTCAGGATCAGCTCAGAAACCGGGGTGGCTACTGTAAATCTGGGACTGCTGGATAACAGGGACCTCTATCTGTCAGGAATGCTTTAGCATTGCACGGGGCTGGGCTGGATGGCCTTTGGGGTTCCCTTCCCACTGTACAATTCTATGACACCTCCCTAGCTTCTGTCCATCTTTGGACCTCTTTCCTTGCTCTTGTGCCTTGGCGTTAGTTTTGATTCCTGCATCGCTCTGTCATGCTGAATTCACCTACCTAAAGACCTTTCGCTTCCTCTCAAGTAGAAGTGGCTGCGCTTGTGTTTTTGGGACCCAAACCCCACCCGCCCTGTGCCAGCCTCACCCAAATCAAGAACGACTCCAAGTGGATTCGAAAACACCTTTTATTTCCGCAGCCTAAGCCTTTGCTCTTTTTATTTTTCAACAAACAAACCCTGAAAACAGAACTTATTTCTACAAGCAACTATTTCCCGCCCATGGAAGCAGAATTGTGACTGCGCAGCCCAGGACGCTGTTTCCAACAGGGGACAGCTGGGAAGCTCACAAGTGTTGGAATACGAGCAGGGGAACCGCTGGCGTTACGCACAACACGTTGAAAAACAAACACCATCCAGATGTTGACAGACTCCAGTGCCCCAAATCCCTGCTCTTCAGCTCCGCTGGCTGCTAGGAATTGGAGATTGTCAACCTCTGGAGGGAAACTAGGTTTTTCCCCATCCCTGATTTAAGAAGCTGCATTTGTCTGCTGTCAGGAGGAAACGCCTCTGTTGTCTAAAAGGCCTTCCTCCGTTTCTTGCATGCAGAAAGGAGTGCTGCTTTTAAGATCAGGAATGAGGAGCCAGCAGTTTTCCAGATGTTGCAAACATCTTTTGTCCCTGATCATCAGGGCTGCTGGAATCCAACATCTGGAAACAGATTGAGGTTTGATGTGACCCTCAGCTCCTGAAGGTAATGGGGCCCTTTATATGTCCAGCTGTCCTTTGTCAACAACAAATTGCCGCTGTTTTTTTGGCTGAATATATGCCATATGGTAATTGATGGACCTAATAGGTATCTCAATACATTTGCCCCTGTGGCCCTGCAACCAGTCCATGCAGAATGTCGGCACCCTATATATAGAAAGGAGCAAACCTGTGATATTTTAGGGAGCAGGCTAGCAGGCGGGACCCATGACTTACATCCTAGGAGCCTACACAACACAAAACACTGTTGCTGCATGTAGATTTTATTTTATTTGCTTTTTATCTTATATTTATATAGAGCCAGTGTGGTGTAGTGGTTAAGAGCGGTAGTCACGTAATCTGGGTAACCGGGTTCGTGCCTCCGCTCCTCCACATGCAGCTGCTGGGTGACCTTGGGCCAGTCACACTTCTGTGAAGTCTCTCAGCCCCACTCACCTCACAGAGTGTTTGTTGTGGGGGAGGAAGGGAAAGGAGATTGTTAGCCGCTTTGAGACTCCTGAAGGGGAGTGAAAGGCGGGATATCAAATCCAAACTCTTCTTCTTCTTCTTCTATTTTCGAAACGTACATCCAGGGTTTTTTTTTCCTTTAATTTTTTTTGGGCCCCCCCCCAAGAGAGTGGGGCCCTAAGCGAGAGTTTGTTTAGCTTAGACGTAAATCCGGCACTGTATGGAACGGAAATAGATCCCCTCATTTTCGAAGAATGTTTCGTCAGCATCGTGCGATCGTGGATAGACTGCCATGAAGGTGGGAGCTCTATTCAACCACCCTTGCTAGCAAGGTCTATCCGGGGAAAGCTAAATAATGCCTCCTTTTTCCTGAGAGATATATACATATAGACCTATCTAAATGTGTACATGATATCAAAATTTATACATAGGCACGCCGCCCTGTCTCTTGCAAGAATGTAGGAAATGTCTAGAAACGTCAAGAACAACTCAACTCTGCCCAAAGGGTGAATTTACAGCTTGATTTGCCATTCTTGAAAGCATTCGTGGTTTGCATTCAAATCTTATGAAGAAAGTCAGGGCAAGGGGACACAAATGGCGGTTATATACCGTATTTTTCGCTCTATAAGACGCACCAGACCACAAGACGCACCTAGTTTTTGGAGGAGGAAAACAAGAAAAAAAATATTCTGAATCTCAGAAGCCAGAAGAGCAAGAGGGATCGCTGCGCAGTGAAAGCAGCAATCCCTCTTGCTATTCTGGCTTCTGGGATAGCTGCGCAGCCTGCATTCGCTCCATAAGACGCACACACATTTCCCCTTACTTTTTAGGAGGGAAAAAGTGAGGCTTATAGAGCAAAAAATACGGTACCCTGTTTTATCACCACAACAACCCTGAAAGGTAGGAAAGGCAGTCTGTTCATTTTGCTATCTCATTTTCCCCACCACGCCCCCCGACTCAGTTCTCCACAATTGCACGTCATTTTTGGACGACGGCCATTTTTTCAGAAACCCTCCTTAAAAAACCTTTTAATGCAACTTTGCGTAAGACACACAGATTTCCCCCAGGCAATCTCCGCCGGACAGAACACATTTCTGCACATGCCTTTCGCTAAACAGATGTGTCTCCATGCATAATTTCCTGGAGCAAATGCATTTTTTGCACAAATCCGCCAGTCGGGGAACTGCGTCGCAAAATTCGGGGTATGAATTTCAAACCGCCTTTTGCTCAGATTTAAGTTGCTGAGCTTTCACTTCCGGGAGGGCTAGCTGGGGGTATAATCAGCCAAGCTCTTGAACATGCCTGCTTTAGAGCATCTAAATTTCTTGCGAGGGCTTTACAGATTTGTGGGACAAAACTGGATCAGGAAATGAGAAATGAATGATCCACTAAGAGGTTGGGGAGTAGAAATGTAAAACATTATTAATAGCGGTTATTATTATTTTTATGGGTGTAATGGCTGCTTGCGAAACACAACAAACCAAACAGACTGGCTGCATTTAGGATAAGACATTAAATTGGGCACCAGTTGTGTCACCAGGAAGCAGCAAGGGTTTCGGGGAAGATACCAGGCAAGAGGGCAGTTTTCCCCATTCAGTGCTGATGTCCATTTCCGCTTCGATTCTCTGTCCCGTCCGAAATATATCTCCAGGTGAGGAAATTTCCAAACTCCACACTCTCCCCGTTCCAACAATCGAGTCTTAATTCCCAGGTGCTGTTCCTGGAGGCCTTCAGTGCCGTTTCCTTTAACCGCTGTGGTGGGAAGAAATCAAATTTGGAATGAGGCTGAACCTGAGGGGTCCCAGCCTGCACAGGAGTCCCTGCCTCCAGAACCAGCTGAGCCGGGGCTGGGGCCTGAGCCTGAAGGGTCCTCACCTGTGCTGGGTCCTCAGGTGAGTCTGCTCTGGCTCCTGAGGTGATGGAGGACCCATTGCCTGCAGGTGCTCCACTCTCAGCCCCGTCAGGGGAAGCTGAGGTTGCCTCTGGGTCCGGTCACCCTCCAGCCTCTCCTGAACTGCAGAGGCTCAGGGCAGAGAGGCGGAGGGAACTAAGTTCCCGCAGGAGGAGGGCTCGCCTCCAGGCCAGGAGAGGCGAGTCACCTGTGGACCGGGGCCGCCCTATGCCTCGGGGCAGATAAAAGCCGGCCAGCCCCAGTCCCAAGTTGCGGGAGCAACATTGTTGGTAGCCTGTTCCTGCCTTCACCCTGTCCTTCTCTTCTGTCAGAATTCCTGACCTCACCCAACCCAGCTTTGATGGTCAGCCTCCATACCGCACCCTCGACCTCGGACTGGACTTGGACCTTGACGCACGGTTAGCCCCTGGGACTAGCACACTGTTAAGGTCCTTTTGAGTCCCGATTCTGTCTTCTGCGGCATTAGCTACCCCTCACAGTTTGGCGTCATATGCAAATTGGATGAGCATGCCCTCAACTCTTTCTTTGTTGGTTGATCCCACGATTCCCTGATATATGGGACCTGATCCGCCCCCATAACCTGGGATCACCCCCATATTGACACCACGCCTTATCTACTGGGCTCTGACCCCAAAGCACCCAGACTTCCCAGCAACCCAACAGAAGCTCAGCCCCACAGACCATATAAAAATCACATTTTTTCACTACAAGACCTGGGGGGTTGTCCCGCGGGGGTGGCTGGCGGCTGGTTCAGCAGCTTCCCGATCTCCAAAAGGGGTTTCTTGTTCTCCAGAGTTCTCAGTCGGTCTAAAGGAACACAAAGCAAACACATTGCGATGTACGGTTTTGCCTTCCAATCAGGAGCAACTGGCGCTTACCTCGTTTCCTACAAATCCACCCCAGGGTGTGTGTGTGTCATATTTTATTTGGATTTCTTCCACCAGGTGCATCGATTCTTGTACCTCATATCCCAGGGACAGTCCTGGATTTACAGAAGCCGTCCCAGTTTCCGACAGAACCCCAGAATGTCCTGTTTTCCCTTAGGATGTCCCTATTTTCAGGGGAGAAACGTTGGAGGGGATGGAATAGGACGTCCCTATTTTCAGGGGAGAGACGTTGGAGGGGATGGAATAGGACGTCCCTATTTTCAGGGGAGAAACGTTGGAGGGGATGGAATAGGACGTCCCTATTTTCAGGGGAGAGACGTTGGAGGGGATGGAATAGGACGTCCCTATTTTCAGGGGAGAGACGTTGGAGGGGATGGAATAGGACGTCCCTATTTTCAGGGGAGAAACGTTGGAGGGGATGGAATAGGACGTCCCTATTTTCAGGGGAGAAACGTTGGAGGGGATGGAATAGGACGTCCCTATTTTCAGGGGAGAGACGTTGGAGGGGATGGAATAGGACGTCCCTATTTTCAGGGGAGAAACGTTGGAGGGGATGGAATAGGACGTCCCTATTTTCAGGGGAGAAACATTGGAGGGGATGGAATAGGACGTCCCTATTTTCAGGGGAGAAACGTTGGAGGGGATGGAATAGGACGTCCCTATTTTCAGGAGAGAAACGTCGGAGGGGATGGAATAGGACGTCCCTATTTTCAGGGGAGAAACATTGGAGGGGATGGAATAGGACGTCCCTCTTTTCAGGGGAGAAACGTTGGAGGGGATGGAATAGGACGTCCCTATTTTCAGGGGAGAAACGTTGGAGGGGATGGAACAGGATGTCCCTATTTTCAGGGGAGAAACATTGGAGGGGATGGAATAGGACGTCCCTCTTTTCAGGGGAGAAACGTTGGAGGGGATGGAATAGGACGTCCCTATTTTCAGGGGAGAAACGTTGGAGGGGATGGAACAGGATGTCCCTATTTTCAGGGGAGAAACGTTGGAGGGGCTGGAATAGGACGTCCCTATTTTCAGGGGAGAAACGTTGGAGGGGATGGAATAGGACGTCCCTATTTTCAGGGGAGAAACGTTGGAGGGGATGGAATAGGACATCCCTATTTTCAGGGGAGAAACATTGGAGGGGATGGAATAGGACGTCCCTATTTTTATAGGAGAAACGTTGGAGGGGATGGAATAGGACATCCCTATTTTCAGGGGAGAAACGTTGGAGGGGATGGAATAGGACGTCCCTATTTTTATAGGAGAAACATTGGAGGGGATGGAATAGGACGTCCCTATTTTCAGGGGAGAAACGTTGGAGGGGATGGAATAGGACGTCCCTATTTTCAGGGGAGAAACGTTGGAGGGGATGGAATAGGACGTCCCTATTTTCAGGGGAGAAACGTTGGAGGGGATGGAATAGGACGTCCCTATTTTCAGGGGAGAAACGTTGGAGGGGATGGAATAGGACGCCCCTATTTTCAAGGGAGAAACGTTGGAGGGGATGGAACAGGATGTCCCTATTTTCAGGGGAGAAACGTTGGAGGGGATGGAATAGGACGTCCCTATTTTCAAGGGAGAAACGTTGGAAGGGATGGAATAGGACGTCCCTATTTTCAGGGGAGAAACGTTGGAGGGGATGGAATAGGATGTCCCTATTTTCAGGGGAGAAACGTTGGAGGGGATGGAATAGGACGTCCCTATTTTCAGGGGAGAAACGTTGGAGGGGATGGAATAGGACGTCCCTATTTTCATGGGAGAAACGTTGGAGGGGATGGAATAGGACGTCCCTATTTTCAGGGGAGAAACGTTGGAGGGGATGGAATAGGACGTCCCTATTTTCAGGGGAGAAACGTTGGAGGGGATGGAATAGGACGTCCCTATTTTCAGGGGAGAAACGTTGGAGGGGATGGAATAGGACGTCCCTATTTTAATGGGAGAAACGTTGGAGGGGATGGAATAGGACGTCCCTATTTTCAGGGGAGAAACGTTGGAGGGGATGGAATAGGACGTCCCTGTTTTCAGGGGAGAAACGTTGGAGGGGATGGATGGAGCCAAGTGGGGTGGGTTGACTCACCGGCACTGATTTGTATTCCCGGGGAGGCAGGATTCGGCTGCACGACTGCACCTGATCTTCCGGGGAAGATTTGTGGGCTGGAAACCGAACCAGCAGTATTCATGACTCTCCCTGCGTTCCAAGCGCCCCCCAACGTGTTGGCGCCGCCGGACAAAACGGGGCTCGCCGGTCTCACAAACGGGTTGCTGGGGAACGAAGAAGTCCCCTGCAAAGCAAAGAACCCTGATATCTCCTCTGAACGAGTCCTGCAATATTTCAGCAGAGCTGCGTGGGCAGAGAGGCTTCAAGGGGCCATATTTGGGGCCCCAGGAAGCTCCCCGCCAGCCCTTCTGCCAACTCCGGCAGGTAGCAACCAACCGTCTTGCCAACCCTTCCATGCCCAGTTCCGTTTATATCCAGGTTTGGTGGAGCTTCTGCGCTTTCAATCCCCAACAACAACTCGGTGAGGTAGGCTGAGAACGAGCAACTGGTGAGTGGGAAGATTTGAATCCAGCTCTCCCAGGTCTCGTCATGACAGCAGCGCCCTCTCTTCACCCCCAATACCTACCCGTAACATTTGCCCTGATATTTATTCCATTAGCCCACTTTATCCTTAAACAATAGAGTGGTGATTGGCGATGTGGTAATGCTGTATTGTATTATTTATGCAAATTGACTTTCTCTGGAGTTAGAGATCTGACTGGGACAAACCTCGTTACGTTGAGCTGGTATTTTGCACAATTTGTAAACGGTGTCTGTTTGATCATGTGTGGTTTGCTATGCCTCATAAAGGACATTAAAATAAAACCTCCCTAAACAGGGCTGCCTTCAGATGTCTTCTAAAAGTCAGATAGTTGTTTATTTCCTTGACATCTGATGGGAGGGTGTTCCACAGGGCGGGCGCCACCACCAGGAAGGCCCCGTCCCTGGTTCCCTGGAACCTCACTTCTCGAACTGCCAGAAGGCCCTCGGTGCTGGATCTTGTTATAACGAGGCTATTATTGGACGGTAACAGAAAACTAATGAAATTATGATCCCAAAATGGAAGAGGGAACGGGCGTGCGATGAGTGCCAGAATTGTGGCTTATTACCCTGAGATTACCCTGAGACGCGGGTGGCACTGTGGGTTAAACCACAGAGCCTAGGAAGGTTGGCGGCTCGAATCCCCGCAATGACGGGGTGAGCTCCCGTTGCTCGGTCCCTGCTCCTGCCCACCTAGCAGTTGGAAAGCACATCAAAGTGCAAGTAGATCAATAGGTACCACTCTGGCGGGAAGGTAAACAGCGTTTCCGTGCGCTGCTCTGGTTTGCCAGAAGCGGCTTAGTCCTGCTGGCCACATGACCCGGAAGCTGTACGCCGGCTCCCTCGGCCAATAAAGTGAGATGAGCGCCGCAACCCCAGAGTCGGCCACGACTGGACTTAATGGTCAGGGGTCCCTTTACCTTTACCTTACCCTGAGATTCAGGCATGCTGTCTTGCTCTGCTGCAACTGCAGCTGAAGGGTCTCCTTCTCCCCGACCAACTGCTGTCTCTCCGCGTACATCTTCTTGGTCTCCGCGTCCTGGGCGTCTCGTAGGATCTGCTTCTCCCTCTCGCACTGTAATTTTTGGGCGCCCACTTGGCGCTCCTTCTCCTGCAAGCTGTGGGTGCAAGTGGCCTGCTCTCTTTGCAGCCTCCCGTTCTCCTCGGCCGCGCTGCTCACTTTCTGGTCCACCTGCCTGGCCAGCACCTCGAACTGGTCCCTCATGGCGTCGGTCAGCAGCCGGAAGTCCTGGCGGGCGCTGCCGACCTGGTAGCACGTGGTGAACTTGGCCATGACCTGCTCAAAGGACGCCCTCAGGTTCTCCGGGACAGGATTCAGTTTGGACAAGACTTGGGAACCCAGGTTATCGTAGGTCTGCATCCGCGACTGGTCTCCCAGCCGGTTGCTCTCGCAAGCTTGCTTCTCCTTCTCTGTCCGGTCCAATTGGTCCTGCAGGTTTTTCTGGACGCCGGACAAGGCGCCTTGCTCCAGTTGGCTCCTCAGCTGCAGAGCGGCCAGTTTTTCTTGCAGAGAGTCGATCCGAACTGCGGGACGTTCGAAAAGAAAGAGAAAGACAAAACGATATGGAAAAAAAGAAGTTTTGAATAACTTTTGTTTAAAAAAACCAGAGGCTTTTTTTGTTAGGTATTATAGGTGGAAAAGAAAATAAAAAGTTGTTTTTTATTTACCAATAAATAACCAAAAGAAAATAATATCTGCCAAAAGAAAATGAAAAGTTGTTTATGTGTGCAGTGACAGCAGCAAGGGGCTGGTTCCATCCCCCCAAAACTCAAGGGTCAGATAGATAGATAGACAGACAAAAATAGATAGATAAAGATAGATAGATAGATAGATAGATAGATAGATAGATAGATAGATAGATAGATGATAGATAGACAGACAGACAGACAGACAGACAAAAATAGATAAATATAGATAGATAGATGTTAGATAGATAGATGAAGATAGAGAGATAGATGATAGATGATAGATGATAGATAGATAGATAGATAGATAGATAGATGAAAGATAGAGAGACAGAGAGACAGATAGAGATAGATAGATGATAAATAGATAAAAAAAAAATAAAATGTCCAGTAGCACCTTAGAGACCAACTAAGTTTATTATTATTATTATTATTATTATTATTATTATTATTATTATTATTATTTCTTATGGGGGGGCGGCAGGATTTCCGGCGGCTGCTGGGCTTTGCACGGATCTCTAGGGGCAGCCTTTCTTGGCCATAGCTGTCAACTTTTCCCTTTTCTTGCGAGGAATCCTATTTGGAATAAGGGAATTTCCCTTAAGAAACGGGAAACGTTGACAGCTATGTTCCTGGCATGGCCAACCCCACACCTGCCGCTGACCAGCCTTCAGGGACTCATTCAGAGAACCAGCGGGCACCATCTGTCTTCGGCCGAACTTCCAGCAGCCGTAGCCTCAAGGCTAGATTAATAATAATAATAAAATTTTATTTATATCCCACCCTCTCCAGCCAAAGCCGGGCTCAGAGCGGCTAACAACAGTAAAAATAGCACAGTTTTAGATTACCACAGTGTGCCCTGGGCCGGGCTGCCCTTACCTTGAGTGGTCATATTCAGAAGGTACAAGTTGTAAGCGCATTCCCGGCTCATCTGTTGGGCAATCGAGTCCTGTCTTCGCTGCTCATGGCATTTTAACTGGGGGAAGATGGAGAGAGGGGTGGGTTAGGATCCAATGATTTGGAGTGGGAGAGAAAATAAGCAGAGCTGACACTGACTGGAGAAAGCAGCTTAAAATATTATTAATAATTATTAATTATTATTGATCACTATTAATTAGTGTTAATTCAAACTGCAGGAGGCAGTGGAAGGCAGGAGTGCCTGGCGTGTTCTGGTCCAGGGGGTCATGAAGAGTCGGACACGACTAAACAAGTGTTAATTAGTATTAATTACTGCTTATTATTGCTCTTCTTCTTCTTCTTTGGCTGCGATCCCTCGTAGCCGAGTAAGATTGTCTTCCATAAACACGGTTTTAGCAATGAGTCCATAAGTGACTGTGGAGGCCATTTCTGGACCCACACGTCCTTCCACAGTGGGGACATAGGTTTCCAGGCAGAAGTTGACCCCGGTGAGGGTTTGCCAAGCGTGCCTTCCTCTTGGCAAGTTTCTCCCTCTTGTCCTGAGTTTGAGTGACTTCAAATCCCACGACACCTTTGGTCAAGGCTGTTCTCCAACTGGAGCGCTGGCAGGCCAGTGTTTCCCAGTTGTCGGTGTTTATACTACATTGTTAAAGATTTGCCTTGAGAGAGTCTTTGAACCTCTTTTGTTGACCATCAGCATTACGCTTTCCATTTTTAAGTTCAGAATAGAGTAGTTGCTTTGGAAGACGATAATCAGGCATCCGCACAACATGACCAGTCCAACGAAGTTGATGTTGAAGAATCATCACTTCGACACTGGTGATCTTTGTTTCTTCCAGTACTATTCCATCCCCTCCAACGTTTCTCCCCTGAAAATAGGGACGTCCTATTCCATCTCCTCCAACTTTTCTCCCCTGAAAATAGGGACGTCCTATTCCATCCCCTCCAACATTTCTCCCCTGAAAATAGGGACGTCCTATTCCATCCCCTCCAACGTTTCTCCCCTGAAAATAGGGACGTCCTATTCCATCCCCTCCAACGTTTCTCTCCTGAAAATAGGGACGTCCTATTCCATCCCCTCCAACATTTCTCCCCTGAAAAGAGGGACGTCCTATTCCATCCCCTCCAACGTTTCTCCCCTGAAAATAGGGACGTCCTATTCCATCCCCTCCAACGTTTCTCCCATGAAAATAGGGACGTCCTATTCCATCCCCTCCAACGTTTCTCCCATGAAAATAGGGACGTCCTATTCCATCCAAGCCGGAACGGCGTCTGTAAATCCAGGACTGTCCTTGGAAAACAGGGACGTTTGTAGGGTGTCTGAAATAAACACCCCAACGCGTAGCACATAGGCTCTGCGTGCATGCGAGCTTGTGGTGTTGGCGGGACCCCCAGAGATCATCCACCCCAACCCCGTTTGAGACGGTCTCTCTGCTGACCTTCTCATTGTTGCAGGCCACCAACGTTTTGTTGCAGCTGCTGGCCTTGTTCTTGTTCAGGTTGGCCTCCACCTGGCTGGCGTTGAGGCGTTTCTTGAAGTCCGCGATCTCTCGTCCGTGCTCCTGGCCCTTCTTGTTCAATTGCAGGAGCTGTTCCTGCAAGACTTTCTGGTGTTGCTTGGCGCTTTCTTCTGAGTTGCCGTACACCATGAAAAGTACCAGCCCCAGGATGATGAGGAACTGGATGAGCGAGAGGAAGAGGAAGAAATATTTCATGTAGAAGCCGCAATCCCTTTTATTGGGGTTCTCCTTCAACTCCAAGCCCAGCTTGGCCATCGTGTAGGGGTTCTTCTCCATCTTGCCAACAACTGCCTCATCCAACCTCGAAGGAGCTGCTTTTGGGTCAGCCGGGCGGGGACTCCAATTCCCCGAGTGTTTATATTGCCTCCTTCCTCTCGCCTGACTCCATCCTGCCTGTCCGGAAAAAGCTGCTGGTTCCTGGTTATCAAAAGGGGCCCCCTTGTCACCGGGAGATTTCTCGGGGGATGGCCTCCCGCGGCTCCTTCCCCCTTGTTTTTGTTTTTTCGGCCGACGGGAACAAGGCCTTGGCCAGCCTGGTCCCCAGGGTACCCCGAAAGACGTCAGCCGGGGCAAAGTCACAGAAGGAACCGGAGCATCGTCGGATTTCAGAGGGACAAGGGCCCTCCAAAGATCCTGTAGTCCAACCCTGTGCCGTGCAGGAATCTTTTGCCGGTTGTGGGCTCCAGCAACCCACAACCGACTGGCTGAGCTCTGTCCCAGGAGCCCTGGAGTTTCCTTGGCATGGAGGGCAAAGTGGGGGCAATACCCCACTAACTTTGGCCTGCATCCCCCCCCACCAGCCCCAGGCTTATCACCCAGAATGTCCTTAGCCCCTAAAGCAGGGGCACATACAAAAAGGGAGTTTGTTGTTGTTGTTGTTTTTAAAGACATTTGATTATATAATAATAATAATAATAATAATAATAATAATAATAATAATAATTTTATTTATACCCCGCCCTCTCTGGCCAGAGCCAGGCTAAGGGCGGCTAACAACAGTAAAATTACAATAAAAATATAATGGGGGGGGACCAATTTAAAATACAGGTTAAAATGCAATTTAAAAATATATAGAATTGTGTGTTTGTTTTAAAGCTTCCAAGCCTTTATCATGGGGAAAATCAGAACTTCACTAGACTTGCTTACTCTCGCCATTCCTTCTGCTGCCCCCCCAATTTTTCCCACCTAAGCCAGGGGGCGTCCGACTTCGGTTGAAATAAAATGAGGAAATCAGAGGGAAGCACGCCCCTTCTTCCATGGGGCGGCCCTCAAGATATTGGAAGATGGCTCTCCTATCTCCTCTTTTCCAGGCTAAACATCGCCAGCTCCTTCGACCGTTCCTCATCAGGCTTGGTTTCCAGACCTTTGATCATCTCGGTCTCCCTCCTCTGCTCACCTTCCAGCTTGTCCACATCCTTCTTAAATTGCGGTGCCCAGAACTGGACACAGTATCCCAGGTGTGGTCTGACCAAGGCAGAATATTTCTCTGCAAGGAGGAAGGAAATGGGGAAAGCTTTCCAATGGTCTTTGGACTGTAGGGGCTCACACCTCCCTGTAAATACAGTCTGGCAAGTACCTGTTCAGCTGAGCACACTTATCAATATGCGTAAGAGATTCAGGAACTTAGTATTTACCATCTCCAAGGAATGGCCAGGCGACCCAGAAAAGGCAATTGATAAGACATGATTGATCAGGTATCCTGGCAGACAGGAGAGAAGCAACATACTTCAATATCTGCTGTGGACCACCTCTTTCTGTGATGTATATATGATATTTTGGGGGGTGGTCTTGAGCTACAAGGGACATGAGTGGCGTTGTGGGTTAAACCACAGAGCCTAGGACTTGCCGATCAGAAGGTCAGCGGTTCGAATCCCTGCAACGGGGTGAGCTCCCATTGCTTGGTCCCTGCTGCTGCCAACCTAGCAGTTCAAATCACGTCAAAGTGCAAGTAGATCAATAGGTACCGCTCTGGCGGGAAGGTAAACGGCGTTTCCGTGCATTGCTCTGGTTCGCCAGAAGCGGCTTAGTCCTGCTGGCCACATGACCCGGAAGCTGTACACCGGGTCCCTCGGCCAGTAAAGCAAGATGAGCGCCGCAACCCCAAAGTCGGTCATAACTGGACCTAATGGTCAGGGGTCCCTTTACCTTTACCTTTATATAAGGGCTTGAGCACCAATGTTCTGGGTTCCTCCTCCCTCCTACGTGTGGGGAGTGAGGACCCTGTTGCAACAGTTTAATAAAGATCAGGCTTACTAGCTGCTTTGCTTCTCAATATTCTCTGCTTGGCCTCTGTTATTTTGTCCTACGATAGAGAACCTACGTAAGGACTCTATATGGGCTCTTGGGTACCCCATAAGGGAAAAGGAGCAGGTTTTTTTCTTATACCAATAGCTTTGCGAGGGGGATCTCTTAATAACTCCTAACTGCACCCTTAACAAGCCAGACTTCCCAAGATTTGGGGAATAATTGGCAGTTGCCAGGATTTCTCCCTGTTTGGGGGTTGTTGTTTTTTTTTGCCTTCGTCTTCTTTTGTTTGCAAAACGCCCTGCGGCTTTTTGCAAAGGGAAGTCTATAAATCATCCGAACAATTAACCAGATCTAACCCCATCATCTTGCGATTTGGGACAGATATCTGGCAGCCTTGCGTGGTTCATCTGTTCAGGTCCTTTTGTCTTTCTGAATTGTTCTTGGCGCCTGTTCTAAGTGTTTCCCCCCCAATCACGTCAAACGCTTCCACACCAAAACAAGCCCATTATTCCAATCGCCGTCCTTTAAAGTCTGGCTCTGCTCCAACTAACTTTAATCCCTAGAACCATAGAACTGTTGGAAGGGACACCAGAGGTCATGTAGTCCAACCCACCCAGCAACTCCTTTTTTCTTCTTTGGCGATCCCTTGTAGTGAGTAAAATTGTCTTCAATAAACACAGTCTTAACAGTGAGTCCGTAAGTGACTGTGGAGGCCAATTCTGGACCCACACGTCCTTCCACAGTGGGGACATTGGTTTCTGGGTGGGAGTTGATCAAGGTGGAGATTTGCCAAGCATGCCTTCCTCTTAGCACGTTTCTCCCTTGCGTCCTGAGTTCGAGTGTCTTCAAAGCCCACGACACCTTTGGTCAAGGCTGTTCTCCAACTGGAGCGCTCACAGGCCAGTGTTTCCCAGTTGTCGGTGTTTATACTTTTTTTTTTTAAAAGACTTGCCTTGAGAGAGTCTTTAAACCTCTTTTGTTGACCACCAGCATTACGCTTTCCATTTTTAAGTTCGGAATAGAGCAGTTGCTTTGGAAGACGATAGTCAGGCAACCGCACAACATGACCAGTCCAACGAAGTTGATGTTGAAGAATCATCACTTCAACACTTGTGATCTTTGCTTCTTCTGGTACCCTGGCATTAGTTTGTCTGTCTTCCCAGGTGATGTGTAAAATATTCCGGAGACACCGTTGATGGAATCTTTCGAGGAGTTGGAGATGGCTTTTGTAAGTGGTCCATGTTTCCCAAGCATACAGTAAGCTTGGTAGTACAATAGCTTTGTAAATGAGCATTTTGGTTTCCCTGCAAATGTCCCAGACCTAAACTCTCTGCACTTCAATCGGGAGAAAGCCGCACTCGCAGAGATCAGGCGATGCTGGATTTCAGCATCAATGTTGGCCCTTGTGGAAAGATAACTGCCCACGTAGGAGTAGTGACCAACATTTCCCCTAACCTAGCTTTAGACAAGGCACAACACAATTTATTGATTTATTCAGAGGGTTTTCATCTCCACTCTTGAGCCGCCATAAATCAAAGGTGCAGCACGAAAGGAAAAGGGGATGGGGAGGGTAGAGGAAAGAAGGGGATGCTGACTGTATAGGTAAAGAAACAGAGCGGGCTATTTCTCTTTGTAGCACGAGATTCAGGGAGACGAAGAGGGTCCCGCATTCGGCCGGAGAGCCCAAATTGCCACAGGAACTGTCTCTGGGTTTTCCTCTGAGCCTGGAAGGGTGGTGGCCGGCTGGCGCTATTTCTAGCTCTGAAAAGGAAGCCCCAGGAGCCGAGAGCGAAATCCGGTAGTTCAGGAGTAGCTCAGAGGTGACCAGACGTCTACTGCTTTGGGGGAAAGGGAGGGGAACTCAAAGCTATTGAGGAGGAGAGACACGTTCCCGGTGGGCCTCTATCCCCGAAGGAAAAAGGAAAAGATAATGGTGCTCATTTCATGTCTTGATTCCAATATGTTGTTGTTTAGTCGTTTAGTCGTGTCCGCCTCTTCGTGACCCCCTGGACCAGAGCACGCCAGGCCCTCCTGTCTTCCACTGCCTCCCGCAGTTTGGTCAAACTCATGCTGGTAGCTTCGAGAACACTGTCCCACCATCTCATCCTCCGTCGTCCCCTTCTCCTTGCGCCCTCCATCCTTCCCAACATCAGGGTCTTTTCCAGGGAGTCTTCTCTTCTCATGAGGTGGCCAAAGTCTTGGAGCCTCAGCTTCAGGATCTGTCCTTCCAGTGAGCACTCGGGGCTGATTTCCTTCAGAATGGAGAGGTTTGATCTTCTTGCAGTCCATGGGACTCTCCAGAGTCTCCTCCAGCACCAGAATTCAAAAGCATCCATTCATTCTTCGGCGATCAGCCTTCTTGATGGTCCAGCTCTCACTTCCATATATCACTACTGGGAAAACCAGAGCTTGAACTATACGGACCTTTGTTGGCAAGGTGATGTCTCTGCTTTTTAAGATGCTGTCTAGGTTTGTCATCGCTTTTCTCCCAAGGAGCAGGCGTCTTTTAATTTCGTGGCTGCTGTCACCATCTGCAGTGATCGTGGAGCCCAAGAAAGTAAAATCTCTCACTGCCTCCATTTCTTCCCCTTCTAGTTTCCCTAAAGCGGCTGAGAGGGGAGTTTTGTCATCTGGACAGCCTGGGACCCCCAGGCCCCCAGACCCTGGGAAGGTCACTTTGGTTCTGCTTTCACAGTTTTTTGGCTCCCCCCCCCCCGGAGGAGCACTCCATCATCTCTCGAGACACATGGGTGCTGACAATGTGTGCAAGCTTGGGGAAATGTGCTTGGTGCAATTATGTATGAAAAGGAGAAATGCCCACTCGGGGTTTGCAAAGCAGAAATGGAGAGAGAAAGCCAAATTTCCTTCATCCCTAAAGATGAAGTGATCGTATGCTGCTCCCTCCTGGTCAACTCATAAACTGCACTCATGAGGCAAAGGACTCCTGGATGATTAAGTCCAGCCAAAGGCGATTGTGGGGTTGCACCGCTCATCTCGCTTACAGGCCGAGGGAGCCGGTGTTTGTCCACAGACAGCTTCCCAGGTCGTGTGGCCAGCAGGACTAAACCGCTTCTGGCGCATGACGGAAACCAGAGCAGCGCACGGAAACGCCGTTTACCTTCCCGCCGGAGTGGTACCTATTTATCTACTTGCACTTTGACGTGCTTTCGAACTGCTAGGTGGGCAGGAGCTGGGATAGAGCAACGGGAACTCACCCCATCGTGGGGATTCGAACCGCCGACCTTCTGATCGGCAAGCCCAAGAGGCTCTGTGGTTTAGACCGCAGCGCCACCAACATCCAACACAAGACCCCTGCTAGATCGGGCTATAGGGTACTAGGTTGCCAGATGTTCTCTTTTTGTACTACCAACCTTACTGTACGCTTGTGAAACATGGACCACTTATAAACACCACCTCCAATTCCTCAAAAGATTCAATCAACGGTATCTCTGAAAATTTTTGCACATCACCTGGGAAGACAGGCAAACTAATGCCAGGGTACCGGAAGAAGCGAAGATCACCCGTGTTGAAGCAATGATTCTTCAACATCAACTTCGTTGGGCTGGTCATGTTGTGCGGATGCCTGATGATCGTCTTCCAAAGCAATTACTCTATTCCGAACTTAAAAACGGAAAGTGTAATGTTGGTGGTCAACAAAAGAGGTTTAAAGACTCTCTCAAGGCAAATCTTTAAAAATGTAGTATAAACACCGACAACTGGGAAACACTGGCCTGCGAGCGCTCCAGTTGGAGAACAGCCTTGACCAAAGGTGTCCTGGGCTTTGAAGACACTCGAACTCAGGACGCAAGGGAGAAACGTGCCAAGAGGAAGGCATGCTTGGCAAACCCTCACCGGGATCAACTCCCGCCTGGAAACCTATGTCCCCACTGTGGAAGGACGTGGGGATCCAGAACTGGCCTCCACAGTCACTTATGGACTCACTGTTAAAACTGTGTTCATGGATGACAATCTTACTCGGCTACGAGGGATCGCCAGAGAGGAAGAAGATGATAGGGGGTTGGGTTGTCATATGTGCTATTTTCCCCAACGCGCCTTCTTTTCCAGAATTAAAATTTCTGTCCGGGCATTTGACAAAACATCCAGGTTTTTTCGTTCGGTGTTTTTATTTCCAGTAACCCAAGAAAAAAATCCTAGCGCATTTTACTCAGATCTAAGCAGGCCTGCAGCAGAGTATCGCGATCCACCAGGAATCTTTTTAATGTTGCGCTCCTTGCTTCCGCAAGGGAGAAGGAAACATCAAGAGGAAAAAGCACATCAATGCAGACTTACTTGGTTGGGTCAGAGAACAGCGTTTTATTTCATCATCAAATACAAATTATTTTTTATTTATTTAAATTTATTTAAATTTATTTAAATTTATTTAAATTTATTTAAATTTATTTAAATTTATTTAAATTGTGATCTGACAGATCTGAATCATCCCAGAATATTCCTGCATTTCTAGAAGTCCTTCACGGTCCTTTCCAACTCTACAGTTCTATAATTCCAATCTGGTTTAATAATCTGTCTCTCCCCACTGCCAATTTCCCCAAAGCTGCATCTGAATTTGGTATTTATCTGTGACTTTGAACGGGTTGGGGGAGAGGAGTAAGGGGTCCGCAAAACCTCTCATCATGTCGAAGGCGTTGGGTAAGTTGCTCTAGAGGAGAAAAATCAGCCTTTCCTGAAACAACAACAACAACAAAATGAATGACAGCGAGTTAAAATAAAAACACAGAAGAAACAATTCAATTTTATATTCACCAGCAGCCAAGTCACTTCTTGGCAACATGGAATATGTAGGCTCCCTTTTTAAAAAAAAAACATTTATCTATTGAATTGTTAAATTTCACACGTTTCCCCATAGACATTCCATTGACTTCCCATCCACCGTCCATGACGTTCTACAGTCGCAATCGGAATTATTCAACCTCCATTGCAAATCAGGTTGATTATCAAAATGTTCAGACTCTGAGCTCTTTGCAAGAAGCAATGTTGCTTTTCCAGTAGAATTTGGGGGAAGCTCTTGAAGCAGCCCTTGCGTTGAGCTACGGCTTCTGTGGCGCTGTGGGTTGGGTGGCACTGTGGGTTAAACCACAGAGCCTAGGACTTGCCGTTCAGAAGGTTGGCAGTTCAAATCCCCGTGACGGGGTGAGCTCCTGTTGCTCGGTCCCTGCTCCTGCCAACCTAGCAGTTCGAAAGCACAGCAAAGTGCAAGTAGATAAATAGGTACCACTCTGGCGGGAAGGTAAACGGCGTTTCCATGCGCTGCTCTGGTTCGCCAGAAGCGGCTTAGTCCTGCTGGCCACATGACCTGGAAGCTGAACGCCGGCTCCCTCAGCCAGTAAAGCGAGATGAGCGCTGCAACCCCAGAGTCGGCCACGACTGGACCTAATGGTCAGGGGTCCCTTTACCTTGAAGCATCCCTTGCGTTGAGCTATGACTTCTGTTTTTCAATTTGCTCCTTGCAAACAGCTCAAACCCTGCAAATTTGATAAATAAACCTGATTCGCAACGGGGGCGGAATAAATTTCGACTGCGCCGGGTTAAGTCAAGCCGGAGTGGTGGATGCCAAATCTTTCTCTCACGACAGGGTGATCGCCACCCTTTGGCGCAAGGGATCGCCCCAGGGGAACCCTCTCGGCTCTGAAAACTTACGAGAGGGTCAAGAATGAAAAAGATCGCCAGCCCCCACAATAAGTACCGGAACGGGGGGCACCTGCGGCCGGAGGAGGACGGGCGCCGTTGAAGGCGACGGTGGAGGGAGGCGATTTCGGACAGGTAGCCGTGCCTGGGGAGATAAAAGGCGAAAAAGAGATGTCAGGAAGGGGGAGACGGACTGATGAGACCCCCGACAGATTATCTATACATCAAATTATCACCAATATATGTGGGATGTGATCCATGAGAGGCAGTCAAGTACAACATTCCTTGTACTGCTAAAGAAGGGAATGTTTGGTCCAGCCGGTCGAAACTTCCTGTTCCTCCTGCCTGGCGCATCCTTCCTTTTGCATGTGACAGAAGATGGGCGTGACCTCACCTGTCCAGGTAACAAAAGGACGAGTCACGCAGCACCCCCTCTCTTTTTGACTCCCTTCTTCGTTTGACCAGCTTTTAGCAAGGACTGCTCTCCCAGCAGAATCACTGGGATTATCCCCCGATATGGGGCAGATCCACAGGTACATATTTGTAACTAAGTCTGCCTTCAGGGATCCAACTGTGAACTGATGTGAGTTAACGTCCTTTATTGACTTTGAACAAGATTGTGGCGTCTTTATTCTTTTAAGAAGGATTCAAGGGAATTTAGCAGGAACGTACAATTCAATCTGAAGACAGACCGAATTGTATAATCGTGAGAGGCTCACACGAGCCTGCGACCAGCCATCTGCTGTGCGTGTAAAAGGGGAACGTATTCCCCCATATGGGGTAGATCCACATGTACATATTTGTAACTAAGTCTGCCTTCAGGGATCCATCTGTGAACTGAACGTGTGAGTAAACTTCTGACTGAATTGTATAATAGTGAGAGGCTCGCACGAGCCTGCGACCAGCCATCTGCTGTGCGTGTAAAAGGGGAATATGAACTCTGCTAAGTAATGGAACTTGCTAGCGCAAGTTTAGAAAGGATATGAATAAACAATATATCCTCTCCTGCCACCCTGAACGTTCCCACAAGATAAATATATTTAGAAAGATTTGAGGAGCTACTGTATGGGATGTGATCCATGAGAGGCAGTCAAGTACAACATTCCTTGTTTTGCTAGAGAAGACACATGAGGGAATGTTTGGTCCAGCCGGTCGAAACTTCCTGTTCCTCCTGGCTGGAGCATCCTTCCTTTTGCATGTGACAGAAGATGGGCGTGACCTCACCTGTCCAGGTAACAAAAGGACGAGTCACGCAGCACAACTCTCTCCTTTTGACTTCCTTCTTCGTTTGACCAGCTTTTAGCTAGGACTGCTCTGCTAGATCAGGGGCAGTGCAATGCCGGAAATCGCTTCTGCGCATGCTCAGACGCCCAGAACCGCGCCTGCGATTTTCGGCGTCTGGGCATGTGCAGAAGCAATTTCCGGAGCCGCAGAAGAGAGTCCCCACCCAGCGCCAGGTTTAGCGCAGTGCATGGGGACTCGCCGAGCTGCCAGCTAGGTTCGGGGGCAGCTTATGGGCCAGTTAAGCGCCCCTCATGGGCTGCTTCCGGCCCATGGGCCTCAGGTTGCTGACCTCTGTGTTAGAGTCTGTGATTTGTTTCTCTGCAACGGTCGAAAGCGCCAGGGAGACTCGACTCACACGCTTTCCTGCAGCGCCGCCTGCCGTGCCTCGCAGTGCTCCCTCTCCGCCTCGGCCGCGGCCTTTTCTCCTGCCGCTGCCTCCAGCTGCTCTTCCAAGCCGGCCGCCTGCTGCCGCCACCGGGACATCTCCGCTGCGAGCGGGAAGAGCCGAGAGACGGGCTTGAGAACAGCACAATGCAAGAAAAGCTTTCCAGGCTTCCTCCAAACCCACCCCTTCTCCAACAAGGTAAGGAGAAAGTATCATCATCATCATCATCATCATCATCATCATCATCTTATTAGCTTCTCTGGGCTAGATCTACACAGATATAAAAAAACGCTATGGAAAAAAAAACCGCTATAAAAGCTCACAATGGAAATTACCATTGACTTCCTATTTTGGCCATCATCATCATCATCATCATCATCATCATCATTATTATTATTATTAGCTTCTCCAGGGAGAGAGTTCCAGGCTGGATCCACACAGATATAAAAAAACGCTATGGAAAAAAACCCGTTATAAAAGCTCACAGTGGAAATTACCATTGACTTCCAATTTCGGCTATTATTATTATTATTATTATTATTATCATCATCATCATCATCATCATCATCATCATCATCTTCTCCAGGGAGAGAGTTCCAGGCTGGATCTACACAGATATTAAAAAACGCTATGGAAAAAAACCCGTTATAAAAGCTCACAATGGAAATTACCATTGACTTCTGATTTCGACTCTACGTCGCCCTCTGGTGTCACATTCATATGACGCCTTTATAACGTTCTAAACCAACTAATGTGGCAGAATCTGGGAGGAAGCCAACACTGAGAAGGCCCTGCCATGGGTCGCCACCAAGGGTGCCTTTGAGGGGGGCAGGGTTGAGGGAAGGGAGGCCCATGAATACCTTGGAGCCCAGGCAAGTTTGTAGGAGGAGAAACCCACCCAGAGGGATGGAGTATAAATAATAAATTATTAGTATTATTATTATTAACATCTTTTTCAATTCATTATATATTGTTTCCCAGTAAGCTTTGCCCTTACTACAAGACCTATAAAGAAATCATGGCAGATGACTTTTCACTGGCTCTCCCCTTGTAACGTCTGCAACTTGGATGGGCGGGGTAATAAATCATCATTATTGCAATTATTATTGTTATTACCCAGCAGGGCGCTGTTTCGACCGTCCATCTCCACCCCTTCAGCCTGGAGGGTGAAGATCTCGCCGTGGAGCGCTGTCAGGTTGGCATCCAAAAGGGTCTGAAAGAGAGACGGAGTGAGGCAGCTTCTCTTAAGATGTGGGTCCTGGACTTGTAGCCCCACCCCTTCTCTAGACCACGCCCACACAGCACCCTCCCACCCGTGGCCACGCCCCACCTTTGAAGAAACAGGCAAGGGGGAGGGTCTGCCGTCGCCAGTGCTGGATTTACACATAAGCTAAACAAGCTCTAGCTTAGGGCCCCACTCTCTTGGGGCCACCCAAAAAATTAGGTAAAGGTAAAGGGACCCCTGGGAATGCGGGTGGCGCTATGGGTTAAACCACAGAGCCTAGGACTTGCCGATCAGAAGGTTGGCGGTTCGAATCCCCACAATGGAGTGAGCTCCCGTTGCTCTGTCCCTGTTCCTGCCAACCTAGCAGTTCAAAAGCACGTCAAAGTGCAAGTAGATAAGTAGGTACCGCTCCGGCGGGAAGGTAAATGGCGTTTCTGTGCACTGCTCTGGTTCGCCAGAAGCGGCTTAGTCCTGCTGGCTACATGACCCGGAAGCTGTACGCCGGCTCCGTCGGCCAGTAAAGTGAGATGAGCGCCGCAACCCCAGAGTCATCCGCGGCTGGACCTAATGCTCAGGGGTCCCTTTACCTTTACCCAAAAGTTGCTCATCTTTTCTTGGGATTGGTCCCATCAAAGTTGTTGACAACTCTGGAGAACCTGATGGTCAGGAAAAGGTAAAGGTACCTATTGATCTACTTGCACTGGTGTGCTTTCAAACTGCTAGGTTGGCAGGAGCAGGGACCGAGCAACGGGAGCTCACCCCGTCGCGGGGATTCGAACCACCGACCTGATCGACAAGCCCTGGGCTCTGAGGTTTAACCCACAGTGCCACCCGAAGGAAAAACTGAATGTAAACCACGAATGCTTTCAACAATGGCAAAGGAAAGCTGTAAATTCACCCTTTGGGCAGGGGGTTGGACTGGATGAAATGTGAGGTCCCTTCCAATTCTGCCATTCTGTGAAAGAGGCTCTGTCTGTCGCGATGAGCTCCTGAGTAGGACACGACTGACGGTTTGCCGATGCCCAAAGGAGCACGGGAAAGCCAGCACAAAGCTAAAAACGGACAAAATCTGGACGCTTCTGCAAAACCTCGAGAAATGGGGACAATTGCAGGCAGAGGAAATGGACTCAGGCCCCACAAAAACCTCCCCAAGCCCCCTTTTCCTGCCCAACCACCTCCACCAGCTAAAAAGGAAATTGCTGGAAGGAGAACAATGGAGGTGAGCGATTCGTTTTCCAGAGTTGGGCTTTTCTCAGGAAAAGGCTGCTATTGTGTCTGTTTATATTTCTCCAGGAGGACGGCAAAGGCTCTCAAGGTCCCTGAATCTTGGCCTTCTTCCAGCCGGGCCAGTGACTATGTGGTAGGAAGTGTTTTTTTGAGAAGCTGGGGCTGAGTGGCCTTGCAGAGCGTACCTGGAGGCGTATAAAAATTATACGTCTGCCCGAAAAAAGAGCCTTGGATAGGCGTGGCGGACACTCAGAATAAGCTGTCTCTGCACTGGACTGTCTCAAAATAGAGTTTCCAAAAAAAGGGTTTAGGGTTCTCTAGGCCAGGGGTAAACAGCTGGAGCCCAGATCCGTGCAGAGCCAGCACATAACGTCCAGCGTTTCTCCCCTGAAAATAGGGATGTCCTGTTCCATCCCCTCCAACGTTTCTCCCCTGAAAACAGGGACGTCCTATTCCATCCTCTCGAACGTTTCTCCCCTGAAAATAGGGATGTCCTATTCTATCCCCTCCAACGTTTCTCCCCTGAAAATAGGGACGTCCTATTCCATCCCCTCCAATGTTTCTCCCCTGAAAATAGGGACGTCCTATTCCATCCCCTCCAACGTTTCTCCCCTGAAAATAGGGATGTCCTATTCCATCCCCTCCAACGTTTCTCCACTGAAAATAGGGACGTCCTATTCCATCCCCTCCAACTTTTCTCCCCTGAAAATAGGTACGTCCTATTCCATCCCCCCCAACGTTTCTCCCCTGAAAATAGGGACGTCCTATTCCATCCCCTCCAACGTTTCTCCACTGAAAATAGGGACGTCCTATTCCATCCCCTCCAACGTTTCTCCCCTGAAAATAGGGACGTCCTATTCCATCCCCTCCAACGTTTCTCCCCTGAAAATAGGGACGTCCTATTCCACCCCCTCCAACGTTTCTCCCCTGAAAAGAGGGACACCCTATTCCATTCCTTTCTCCTGTGAAAATAGGGACGTCCTATTCCATCCCCTCCAACATTTCTCCCATCGACATAGAGATGTCCTAGTCCATCCCCTCCAACATTTCTCCCCTGAAAATAGGTAAAGGGACCCCTGATCATTATGTCCAGTCGTGGCCGACTCGGGTTGCAGCGCTCATCTCGCTTTACTGGCCAAGGGAGCCGGCGTTCAGCTTCTGGGTCATGTGGCCAGCAGGACTAAGCCGCTTCTGGCGGAACCAGAGCAGCACACAGAAACGCCGTTTACCTTTCCGCCAGAGCGGTACCTATTGATCTACTTGCACTTTGACGTGCTTTCGAACTGCTAGGTAGGCAGGAGCAGGGACCGAGCAACGGGAGCTCACCCTGTCACTGCGGGAATTCGAACCGCTGACCTTCTGTTCGGCAAGTCCTAGGCTCTGTGGTTTAACCCACAGCGCCACCCGCGCCCCATTCCCTGAGAATAGGGATGTCCTATTCCAGGGGTCTGCAACCCGCGGCTCCGGAGCCGCATGTGGCTCTTTTACATCTTTGCTGCGGCTCCGGGGCGGATACTAGTGAGGGGAGGAGGCGCATTGTGCACCCCGACACTCCTCACTGTGGCGGGCGCTGTACTGCCTGTGACGTCACATGGGGGCGGTGCGTGTGTTAGTCACGCACCGTCCCGACATCACCTTCCCACCCGCTGTCAGATCGTGGCTCCGGAGATATATTTGTTTTAAATGTCGCAATGGTTTTGCGGCTCCCAGTTGTTGTTTTTTCTTCGGAAATGGGTCCAAGTGGCTCTTTTTGTCTTAAAGGTTGCAGACCCCTGTCCTATTCCATCCCCTCCAACGTTTCTCCCGTGAAAACAGGGACTACAACGTTCCCGCCCACCCGAGCCCAAAATACCACGTTCTTCAAGCAGTCCATCAAGGTGGCGTTCAGCCTCTTCCGGCTCTCCTTGGCTTGGCCAAGCTGCTTCTGCAAATCCTTCTCTCGCTGGGCCAGCTTCTCCAGCTGCTTCTCGCGCCCGGCCCGTTCCCGTTCCAGCTCGGCCACTTTGTCCCCCAGAGCCGCTGTCTCGTTCGCCACCTGCTCCCGGCATCTCCTGAGCTGGCGAGCCGCTTCCGAGTGCCACGCCATGACGGCCACGGATACGGTCACAGCAGCCAAGACCAGGAGAAGCACCGCACACAATCCCAGGACCTTCAGCGTGGCTTTGACGGCCGAGGGATCCATTCTTCTCCTTCTTCTTCTTCCTAGAAGGAGAGAGTCTGTGTCGCCGGCCGCACTCCTCTCGCTATAATCTCCCTGCGTGGGTTTCCTTACGATCACACAAACCCTTCATCTTTGGCTCACCGCAGGCCACAGGGAAGAAAACCACAAGGGAGTTATTTGTGGCCTTTTTTTCCGCCAGGAGTTGATGGGTTCAGCTCTGAGCCCTTAAATTATATCCAGCCCTGGAAATAAAAATCACCAAGTAATTCGACCTCTGCTAAGTGCTAGGGCTGGGCCGATATCTGGTTTTCAACACCGGGATGTATCAGCAGCTAAATATCATGATATACCGATATCAGAACCTCCCAGTGTCCCTATTTTCCAGGGATTGACAGAAGCTGTCCCGGTTTCTGATTTGATCGCAGAATGTCCAACTTTTTCTTACGACGTCCCTATTTTCAGGGGAGAAACGTTGGAGGGGATGGAATAGGACGTCCCTATTTCCAGGGAAGAAACGTTGGAGGGGATGGAATAGGACGTCCCTCTTTTCAGGGGAGAAACGTTGGAGGGGATGGAATAGGACGTCCCTATTTCCAGGGAAGAAACGTTGGAGGGGATGGAATAGGACGTCCCTATTTCCAGGGAAGAAACGTTGGAGGGGATGGAATAGGACGTCCCTATTTTCAGGGGAGAAACGTTGGAGGGGATGGAATAGGACGTCCCTATTTTCAGGGGAGAAACTTTGGAGGGGATGGAATAGGACGTCCCTATTTTCAGGGGAGAAACGTTGGAGGGGATGGAAAGGGACGTCCCTATTTTCATCCAAGAATCCCCAGTGTGTCAGCTTTGAATAATAATAATAATAATAATAATAATAATAATAATAATAATAATAATAATACGTTGAATGAAGCAACACCAGGAAGGCTGCTATTCCGTAGCCCTGCCTCCTGGTCTCCCCCCTCCTGCTCTTCCTCTTCCTTTCAGATTTGCTCAGCGAGAAGCAGAATCTCTTCCAAATTCAGCCGGATACGCAGCCCCTCTCCGGAGAATGACCTGTTTATCCGTGCGCAACTTTGGGAACGGGTGAGCTCTTTCCCCCGGCCTTTTGGGTGCCCTCCGTTCCAACTCCCTGAGGGGCTCGGAGAAGCGGGTGGGGAAGACCTTTCGGGCCGCTTTTGGGGTTTTGGGGTTCCCGCACCCCTTTTCACCCACTCCAAACCATGGAAGAGAAGGAAAGCTCTCCCAGTCTCCGCTGGGGGAAGCGCAAACTCTGGGTCGCCGTGGCGGCGTTGGAGTTCGCCGCCATCCTCATCTTGGTGGCCGGGCTGGCGCATTTCGCTGCGCACCACGAAAGCGCAACGGAGACAGGGAACTGGGCAGAGCGCAGCAACGCCACCAGCAGCCTGGCCTCCCTGGGAACAGTGAACCGGACCCTGCAAGCAGTGGCGTAGCGTGGGTTGTCAGCACCCGGGGCAAGGCAAGTAATTTGCGCCCCCTAACCCATGGATTTGCGCCCCCTAACCTGTGGATTTGCGCCCCCTAACCCATGGATTTGCCCTAACCCCAGATGTTGCGCCCAGTGCGGCCGGCCCCCCCTGCACCTCCCATGCTACGCCACTGGTTCCAGCAAATAGACTTTGTAAAATAGAAAATTAAGTTATAAGTAAGAAAAGGTCGAAATTTAAGGCAACACTACGTTTAATTTTAAGGTATGAGCAATTGATAAAAATTGTTTTAAATTTAGAAGTATAATATTTGGAAAGTACAAAATAAGGTATGAAACAAGGTAATAATTTGCTGACATTCTTATTATAAATAATGCAGGGTAAGGAGATGTGAGGAAGTCCAATCAGTTATATAAGAAAAGTTGTACTGAATGGTTGGTTATATTTTTCTCTTTTTTCTTTTTTCTTTTTTATTTCTTTCTTTCTATATGGCTCTTTGGTATTTTGGTTCTGGCTTTTTGGTGTAGGGATCTTGTATTATGTATTTGAAAATTTAATAAAATATTTATAAAAAAATAAATGAATATTTTTATGGGTGTGGACAATGAGGAGCGTTTCTTATGCTTAATATCTGCAACACATTGAGTGCTCGTCCAGAAAAGTTGAGACTCACCCTCCAGTGCTATGCTCATGAGGCGCTTTCCTTCTCGTTGCTTAGGACTTCGTAGCAGCGGGGGAACCGCCAAAAAAGCCCCTTCGGGCGCACGGGAGGAGCGAGCCGCCCGCTTTCCCGCCCTCGCCGGCCTCCTGGGGCGCACGCAGCGCTCGCGCCCTCCGCAGCCCGCCCAAACGCGCGCCAATGCCGGGCGACGCGCCCCCTCCGGGAGGCGCGACGTAGGCGCCGCTCCTGCACCCGACGGCCTTTTCTGCAGGGCTTCTAGCTGCAAGCGAGTGTGCGCGCAGAAGGCGGCGCCTGGGCTGGGGAGCGCGCAGCCTCGTCCTTTCCTTTGCAGCCAGCACTGTGAGAGAGAGAGTGAGCCACCAGGACCAGGTAGGGGCAGAGAGCTCCGAGTGCGCCCCCAAAAATGTTGCGCCCGGTGCGGCTGGCACCCCTTGCACCCCCCACGCTACGCCACTGCCTGCAAGCCGCCGCAAAGCGCTGGGAGTCGTGCCAGAACCTCACGGTAAGCCGCAAATAAAATCGCAGGAGGGATGCGAAAAAAGGGAGAAAGGGACTCGGAAGGAAATGTAACGGATAAGTTTGTAAACAGGTTGGAATTGGATACGCGGTCGCAAGAAGATGCAAAAGAAGGGAGGGCAGGGCAGAATGAAGCCAAAGGAAACGTCCATTTGTTTTGCGTAAAGTCTGTGTTGCTAAAATATCTGCGAAACGGGAAAATATAGGCGGTTGCAATCGGAACTATCCAAACCCCACCTTGCAAATCTGGTTGGTTCTCAAAGTTTGAAAGGTTCCGGGTGTTTGCAAGGAGCAAATATAAGGAATAATAATAATAATAATAATAATAATAATAATAATAATAATAATAATAATAATAATAATAATAATAATAATAATAATAATATCTGAAGAAGTGTGCATGCACACAAAAGCTCATGCCAATAACTAACTTAGTTGGTCCCTAAGGTGCTACTGGAAGGAATTTTTTTAATTTTTAAATTTTATTTCATTAATTTTATTTTATTTTGTTTCGACTACGGCAGACCAACACGACTACCTACCTGTAATAATAACAACAAGCCCAGAGTCGCCTGTGACTGGACTTAACCATCCAGGGGCCCTGTGCCTTTATCTATATCAATGCCAAATTATAATACAATTACTAATACCAATCAATCTAATAATAATAATAATAATAATAATAATAATAATAATAATAATAATAATAATAATTCTGTACCCCGCCCATCTGGCTGGGTTTCCCCAGCCACTCTGGGCGGCTTCCGACCGAATATTAAAAACACAATACAGCATTAAACTTTAAAAACATCCCTAAACAGGGCTGCCTTCAGTTCTTCTTCTTCTTCTTCATTTTTGTAATTTTACTGGTGTTAGCAGCCATGAGTCCGTTTGACTTCCGAAATGTTCGGAAACCAAGGCGCGGCTTCCGATTGGCGCAGGCACCCCGGAAACAATAGCCAACAGCCACGTCATACGATCAGCTTCTGGAAAACATTAGGAAACCAGAACACTCCCTTCTGGGTTTTCGGAGTTTGAGAACCAAGGTGTATGAGAACCAAAGCGTTTGAGAACCAAGGCATTTGAGAACCAAGGTGTTTGAGAACCAAGGTACCACTGTATAGGGTTGGGGGACAGTGTTAACCTCGGTTGTCAATGCACATCCAGGGCTGAGCCAATATGTCAAAATCACCGATTGATGCCCTATTGTTCAACAACAAAATGTGTTTCCATGCAAACATGCAAAGGGTTGAGCTTCGTGGCTGCGATCCCAGTTTCGCTTTCCCAGGAGTAAGCCCTCCGGAACCAAAGCATCCCTGGCTAACCAAGCGCAGGATTGTGGCCTTTGCGAGACAAAACCAGAGCGCTGTGCCTTTGCTTCCACTGCAAAAGTCTTCGAGATTTTTGTCTTTGAGAAGAAGCACTAACCAAATTTTCCCTCTCCCCTCCCTGCCTTTTATCCTTTCGCTAATTCTTCATCGTCATCGTTCTTTGCTGATATTTAATTTGACTGTTGAGGGACGCGGGTGGCGCTGTGGGTTAAACCACAGAGCCTAGGACTTGCCGATCAGAAGGTCGGCGGTTCGAATCCCCGCAATGACGGGGTGAGCTCCCGTTGCTCGGTCCCTGCTCCTGCCAACCTAGCAGTTCGAAAGCACGTCAAAGCGCAAGTAGATAAATAGGTACCACTCTGGCGGGAAGGTAAACGGCGTTTCCGTGCGCTGCTCTGGTTCGCCAGAAGCGGCTTAGTCCTGCTGGCCACACGACCCAGAAGCTGTACGCCGGCTCCCTCGGCCAATAAAGCGAGATGAGCGCCGCAACCCCAGAGTCGGCCACGACTGGACCTAATGGTCAGGGGTCCCTTCACCTTTACCTAATTTGACTGTTTACCATTCCAATGGATCGTTGAATATTGCCTTATTCGATATAAGCTGTTTCTTTTAAAACTATTGTGGCTTTCTCGTCTTAGATCATTAAGGCGTGGGCGATCTTGGTATTGATTTCCTTTTTTGGGGGGAGGGTGCGGATATAAGTGGGACTCAAAAGCGCCTAGCTTTATTTATTTCTCTTACGCATACCCCACTTTCTTTTTAAAAAGTACAGTAATAATAATAACAACAATAATAATTTTTATTTATACCCTGTCCTCCCCAGCCAAGGCCGGGCTCAGGGCGGCTAACAAGCAATAATAAAAACAAGGAATACAGAACGGTTTGCAGAAAAACCAAAACGAGAAAGGATAAAGATAAAATTCAGTATAAAACAAACAACCCACAGCAATTTAAAGCAGCAGCGGAAAACATAAAACCTGAATCCTGAAAATGTTTACTTAAATAAACTGGTCTTAATTATTTATTTTTAAAAGACGTTTGCAGTAAAGGGGTGAGGCTGATTCTTCTCCTGGTTCCCACCGATTTTATCTCTCGTTTGCTATTGATTTTCTTGTGCCTTGTAATATAGAAAGGCAATATGCAAATTAAAAGTGAAAGGAAATCTTTTTTTCCCCTCTTGCCTCGGGGCAGAGAGCTCTAGAAGCCAACACCTCCAGCCTGAGCTCCGAAATGACCCAGATCAAGACCCGCTTGCGCCTGAAGGAACTGGAAATTAAAGGCCTGGAAGGTGAGATTCTGGGATGTTCAAAAGCTTTGGGAAGATCCTAGGTGGAGGTGGTTTGGGGCTGGAGGGGGGCGAGGAGCGGAGGGCAGAACTGGGATCTCAGGATCGGCGGCCCCCCAGACCTCTCCACGTAGCCCTCGGGGGCCTCTCCCTAGGCCACACCCCTTTCTTAAGCCACACCCCTGACCTGCTCTACCCGGCAAACTCCCCAGGTGCTATATCTATCTATCATCTATCTATCTATCTATCTATCTATCATCTATCTATCTATCTATCTATCTATCATCTATATCTATCTATATCATCTATCTATCTATCTATCTATCTATCTATCTATCTATATCTATCTATCATCTATCTATCTATCATCTATCTATCTATCTATCTATCTATCTATCTATCTATCTATCATCTATCATCATCATCTCTCTATCTCCATCTCCATCTCCATCTCTATCTCTATCTATCTCTCTCTGTCTATCTGTCTATCTATCATCTATCTATCTATCTATCATCTATCTATCTATCTATCTATCTATCTATCTATCTATCTATCTATTTTAACCCACAGCGCCACCCGCGTCCCTTCGCCAATAAAATATTTGAAGGTTATTTGAAAGTTGATGGGCATCGCTATTCAAACGGCGAAGCCTTCGGCATGAAAAACAGGTGTTTTGCCACCTAGGCCTTTGTGTTTTGGGTGGATGAAAACCACCCTCTTTTTCCCATTTCCCAGACGAGGTCGCGCTCCTGAAAAACTGGACACAGATGCTTCAAGGTGTAAAGTAAGTGAGACTCACGTTCAACTTATGAGGAAGGTGCTGTTGGGGGTGGGTTGGTGAGCAATGAGGCACCTGGTTCTGTTCTGGTGAGGGGATGGAATAGGATGTCTCTATTTCCAGGGGAGAAACGTTGGAGGGGACAGAATAGGACGTCCCTATTTTCAGGGGAGAAACGTTGGAGGGGATGGAATAGGACGTCCCTATTTTCACGGGAGAAACGTTGGAGGGGATGGAATAAAACGTCCCTATTTTCAGGGGAGAAACATTGGAGGGGATGGAATAGGATGTCCCTATTTTCAGGGGAGAAATGTTGGAGGGGATGGAATAGGACGTCCCTATTTTCACGGGAGAAACGTTGGAGGGGATGGAATAAAACATCCCTATTTTCAGGGGAGAAACATTGGAGGGGATGGAATAGGATGTCCCTATTTTCAGGGGAGAAACGTTGGAGGGGATGGAATAGGACGTCCCTCTTTTCACGGGAGAAACGTTGGAGGGGATGGAATAAAACGTCCCTATTTTCAGGGGAGAAATGTTGGAGGGGATGGAATAGGATGTCCCTATTTTCAGGGGAGAAACATTGGGGGGGATGGAATAAAACGTCCCTATTTTCAGGGGAGAAACATTGGAGGGGATGGAATAGGATGTCCCTATTTTCAGGGGAGAAACGTTGGAGGGGATGGAATAGGACGTCCCTCTTTTCACGGGAGAAACGTTGGAGGGGATGGAATAAAACATCCCTATTTTCAGGGGAGAAATGTTGGAGGGGATGGAATAGGATGTCCCTATTTTCAGGGGAGAAACATTGGGGGGGATGGAATAAAACGTCCCTATTTTCAGGGGAGAAACATTGGAGGGGATGGAATAGGATGTCCCTATTTTCAGGGGAGAAACAAACAATCAATCAATCAATCAATCAATCAATCAGTAGCTGAATTGGGTTCCACACAGTCACAAAAACAAATGAACCGAAAAGGCCTCAAAAACAAAAAACGCAAAACAAAGAACAAAGACAAAAGCGCCAAACTTGATCCATTCCAGAAGTCCGTTTGACTTCCAAAATGTTCGAAAAGCAAGGCGCGGGTTCTGATTGGCGCATAAGCAATAGCCAACAGCCACGTCGGATGTTTGGCTTCCGAAAAATGTTTGCAAACCGGAACACACTTACTTCCAGGTTTTCGGTGTTTGGAAACCAAGGCATTTGAGTACCAAGGCGTTTGAAAACCAAGGTACCACTGTACTAGCGAACCGTAGGTTAGACGGACTCCTTGTGAGAGAATCGGGCACGTATCGTGCGACACAGACGATACACTGAATTTGACACACCGTTTGGAAAGGCCATGGAAAGGCGGCGCATTCTCCATGAGCTGATTTCTTGCTTTCTGCCTTTCTCCATCACAGCAAACACCAGGAAGAAATCATCGCCCATCTTCGGCAGCAGGAAAGGAGGCTTCCAGCCAGCAGTGGAATCGCTCTTTATGGTGACCTGATGTCTCTGGGGCTCACAATGGCCGTGGTACTCCTGGTTTGAGGAGCCAGAGAGGCAGAGATGCCCACCGTCGTTCAAATCGACAGATCGCCAACGTATTAACTCCTAGCCTGAAAATGATGCCCAGATGGTATTTAACACCAGCTGTTGTTTAGTCATGTCCGCCTCTTCGTGACCCCCTGGACCAGAGCACGCCAGGCCCTGCTGTCTTCCACTGCCTCCCGCAGTTTGGTGAAACTCATGTTGGTCTCTTCAAGAATACTGTCCCACCATCTCGTCCTCTGTCGTCCCCTTCTCCTTGTGCCCTCCATCTTTCCCAACTTCAGGGTCTTTCCCAGGGAGTCTTCTCTTCTCATAAGGTAGCCAAAGTATTGAAGCCTCAGCTTCAGGATCTGTCCTTCCAGTGAGCACTCAGGGCTGATCTCCTTCCGAATGGAGAGGTTGGATCTTCTTGCAGTCCATGGGACTCTCCAGAGTCTCCTCCAGCACCAGAATTCAAAAGCATCCATTCTTCGGCGATCAGCCTTCTTGATGGTCCAGCTCTCACTTCCATACATCACTACTGGGAAAACCAGAGCTTGAACTATACGGACCTTTGTTGGCAAGGTGATATCTCTGCTTTTTAAGATGCTGTCTAGCTAAGCTTGCTAAAATGTACAAGACAAGAACCAATGAGTGTTGGAAATGTAAAGAAAGGGAAGGTTTATTCTACCACACCTGGTGGCCTTGTAAAGAGGTGAAGGCTTTCTGGGAAATGATATATGACGAGTTAAAGGTTTTTTTGGGGGGGAGGGGTCTGGATCATGCTTCTTTCCCCAAAGAAGTCGCTTTTTACGCTTCGAATGTTCATATCTGCCATAGCAACTTCACTGGCATAGGCGGGCAACACAGACTAGGAGGAGGAAGAAAAACATAACACCCATCAACCAGGGGCTCTTGGTTATGTCAACGGCGACATTCTGCTGCTGGTAATTCTGCCGTTCCTCTTGCATCTGGTTTCGAACCCTGGAAAGACAAAGTGGTTGGGGAAATATTGGGTCAATTGGGCTACCTCCGGGGCGATGCAGTCCCAAATCAAAAACCTTTACTGGCATCACAGTATAAAACATTTCAAGTCACTGGGATCATTAAAAAGACAAGGGTGAAGCTATCAAGGGTTATAAGGACACACTATGGTCGCGTGTAAGAAGATCCAACCTCTCCATTCTGAAGGAAATCAGCCCTGAGTGCTCACTGGAAGGACAGATCCTGAAGCTGAGGCTCCAAGACTTTGGCCACCTCAGGAGAAGAGAAGACTCCCTGGAAAAGACCCTGATGTTGGGAAAGATGGAGGGCACAAGGAGAAGGGGGCGACGGAGGACGAGATGGTGGGACAGTGTTCTCGAAGCGACCAGCATGAGTTTGACCAAACTGTGGGAGGCAGTGGAAGACAGGAGTGCCTGGCGTGCTCTGGTCCAGGGGGTCACGAAGACGTGGACACGACTAAACGACTCAACAACAACAACAACATGGTCGTGTGAATTTGGCTGTTCTGCTAAGCCCTGACTATTTTCTGAAAGGATAACCCTTTTGGGTAGAATTGTGGCTAAAAAGGAAGCTACTAAGGCAGTGATATCTTTGCCCCGGTCTGCCAGCAGAATCCTCTTTTGGCTTCTCCTCCGAGTTATGGGCCGGAGGTCTGACATTTTGCTCAGCATCAGTTGGCGAGGTCTGCTGTGCAAAGGGAAATCTAAGAGAATGCGGTCCATTGAACCGGGTCCTCCTTATAGGACACAATATACAATTTGAGGACTGGGGAAAGCTGTGGAAGGTAGATTTGAAATTTACTGACTGTTCTCTGCTGAAAGAAAACTATATGAAAACGATGTATAGATGGTATAATAAATAAGTATCAATTGCTGTTATTGGCTGGTTGGTTGATAGATAATTTCCCAATAATCTTTGGCTTGTTTCCATGGCCACCACATATGGATTCATGTTGCCTCTGCCCCTTGACACAATTCCTGCATAATTTGGATCCTTTTTAAATACATTTTAACAAGCTTGCGAGGCATCAAGTACAGTGGTACCTTGGTTGCCAAACTTAATCCGTTCCGGAAGTCCGTTCCAAAACCAAAGCGTTCCAAAACCGAGGCGCGCTTTCCCATAGACGGTCATGCAAAACGGATTAATCCGTTCCAGACTTTTAAAAACAACCCCCGAAACTGCAATTTAACATGGGTTTTTACTATCTAACGAGACCACCGATCCATAAAATGAAAGCAATAAGCAATGTACTGCAGTCACACAATCAATCTGTCAGTTCCACACGAAAACAAAACGAAACAGAACCGCAAAAACAAAAACGCGAAATAAATAGCAAAAAAAAACAGGCAGACCTCAGCGTAACACTGGCAACCTGGAACCCTTCCTTCTGGGTTTGCAGTGTTTGGGTTCCAAGTTGTTCTGGTACCAAGGCGTTTGAGAACCAAGGGACCACTGTACTCTTTTTAGGGTTTGGGGATGCTGGATTCAGTGCTGGATTGGCCCCCCAAAAAAAATTTAAAGGGGAAAAAACCTGGGTGTCCATTTCCAAAATATAAGATAAAAAACATAAAATAGAACCTACATGTAACAGCAGTATTTTGTGTTGTGTAGGCTCCTGTGATGTAAGCCATGGGCCCCGCCTGCTCGGCTGCTCCCTAAAATATCCCTGGTTTGCTCCTTTCTATATATAGGGTGCCGACATTCTGGTTGCACGGCAACATGGGCAAATGGCTTAAGATACCTATTAGGTCCGTAAATTACAGTGGTGCCTCGCAAGACGAAAATAATCTGTTCCGCGAGTCTCTTCATCTAGCGTTTTTTTCGTCTTGTGAAGCAACCCTATTAGCGTCTTAGCGGATTAGCGCTATTAGCGGTTTACCGGTTATTAAAGGCTTAGCGGCTTAGCGGCTCAGAGGCTATTAGCGGCTTAGAAAAAGGGGGGGGAGCGAAAAAAATCGCAAGACTCGCAAGACGTTTTCATCTTGCGAAGCAAGCCCATAGGGAAATTCGTCTTGCGAAGCGTATCGAAAAACGGAAAACCCTTTCGTCTAGCGGGTTTTTCGTCTTGCGGGGCACCACTGTACCATATAGCATATATTCAACACAAAAAAACAGCGACAATTTGTTGTTGACAAAGGACAGCTGGACATAGAAAGGGCCCCATCACCTTCAGGAGCTGAGGGCCGCATCAAACCTAAATCTGGCCCTGGGGGGATTGTACGAAAGTTCGACCCACCCAGCAGGAAATGCAAAAACAAATATGAACTCACCCTAGACGCTCTTACCATTGCTGGTTATTCCTCCAGCTCTCCAACTCTCTTTCTCGACTGGACAGCTGCTGCACAAGGCCGTCAATTTTCCCTTTGAAAAAGAAAGCAAACGTCTTTCAGATTTCCCACCTATTCCACCTCGACAGATGACTTTTGGAAATCTCCCTTTCTCCCCGCATGGCCCGGAATGGGGGATACCAGGCCTGTGGGAGAAATGCGGCCCCCATGGACTCTCTGTCTGGCCCCCGGAAATCTCCCCAGGCCATCGGTTGCGGGTCCTTTGGCCGAGATCCCTGCATTGCAACGGGTTGGGCTAGATGACCGCTGGGGTGCCCATTCGTACTCGACAATTCCACGATTCGCATACTGCTTTTGCCTCAAGGGCCTCGTATGGCTTGACAAAGACCAGAACACCTGAGGCCCAAGGGAGCGCAGCTGCAAATGAAAATGTTCAATGCCACCCCATTGCAAAAAGGGGTTTATTTATTAAAATTTCCAGACTATCCGCCATTTGCAAAGGAGCCAAATGTGTTCTTCAGGGTGAAGCCCATGAAGGATATGTTTTCCTGCGATAGTTAGCTGATTCCATGTCATCTTATGTATATAGAGAAAGAGGAAGAGAAAGAGAGGGAGGGAGGAGGGAAAGAAAAAGAAAGAAAGAAAGAAAGAAAGAAAGAAAGAAAGAAAGAAAGAAAGAAAAGAGAGGAGAGAGAGAGAGAGAGAGAGAGAGAAAGAAAGAAAGAAAGAAAGAAAGAAAGAAAGAAGAGAAAGGGGCAGAGAGAGAGAAAAGAGAGAGAGAGAGAGAGAGAAAGAAAGAAAGAAAGAAAGAAAGAAAGAAAGAAAGAAAGAAAGAAAGAAAGAAGGAGTTGATATTTTCTTTATAAATTAGCATCATATAATTTTTTAATTTTTTTTTTAAAGTAAGTGAATATAATGAACTGGGACAGGTGTGGAAATCTCTGGTTTTTGCCTGGCGGAAACACGGCTTCCTTTGCACATCTTTGCCTTCACACTCTTAGGGTGGGCTTCACAGTGAAGCATCGGATGGGCCCATTCAGCGGGAGGGAGGAAGCTGGACTTATTATGCGTTAGGGACAACCCAAAGCATCGTGGTGCTCAGCCGTCGCCACGACGCCATCTCTGCTGGTTTCTCACCTCGGAGCTTCTGGTTTTCCTGCTGTAGATTGTTCCTTTCCTTCTCCAGAGACTCGGTTTTTCCTTTCGTGCTGTCCTACAGCAGGAGAAAAAAATACATTGAAAATTGCGCCCGGAGGGGATTTCCGGTTCACGTCAACCATATAACCCCAGTCCTGAAAGACCTACATTGGATCCCAGGACGTTTCCGAGCACAATTCAAAGTGTTGGGGCTGACCTTGAAAGCCCTAAATGGCTCAGTATCCCTGAAGGAGCGTCTCCACCCCCATCATTCAGCCCGGACACCTGGGTCCATCTCCCGAGGGCCTTCTGGCGGTTCCCTCCCTGCAGGAAGCGAGGTTCCAGGGAACCAGGCAGAGGGTGGTGCCTGCCCTATGGAACTCCCTCCCACCAGATGTCAAGGAGATAAACAACTACGTGACTTTTAGAAGACATCCGAAGGCAGCCCTGTTTAGGGAAGCTTTTAATGACTGATGTTTTATTGTGTTTTTAATATTCTGTTGGGAGCCGCCCAGAGTGGCCGAGGAAACCCAGCCAGGTGGGCGGGGTATAAATAATAAAGGGACCCCTGACCATTAGGTCCAGTCGTGGCCGACTCTGGGGTTGTGGCGCTCATCTCGCTTTATTGGCCAAGGGAGCCGGCGTACAGCTTCCGGATCATGTGGCCAGCAGGACTAAGCCGCTTCTGGCGAATCAGAGCAGCGCACGGAAATGCTGTTTACCTTCCCGCCGGAGTGGTACCTATTTATCAACTTGCACTTTGACGTGCTTTCGAACTGCTAGGTTGGCAGGAGCAGGGACCGAGCAACGGGAGCTCACCCCGTCATTGCGGGGATTCGAACCGCTGACCTTCTGATCGGCAAGCCCTAGGCTTTGTGGTTTAACCCACAGCACCACCTGCATCCCAGATAAATAATAAATTATTGTTATTATTATTATTATTATAGGAGCCCCTTCCAGCTTCGAAGATCCCTTATTTTTACCAGTTGAGCTTGGCAGGACTTCCAGCGCTGTTGCGTCTCGCCCAGGCTCTGGTTGGCAGCCGCCAGCTGGGTCTGCAGATCATTGCTGCCCTTAATCGCTTTCTCCAAAGCCATCTTGGTCTTCCTGAGGGTCTGGTTTGTAGCGGCCAGTTGCCTGTCGCTCTCCATTCTCTCTTTCTCCATCTCCTTTTTCATGGCTCCCAGTTGTTCCTTCAGAGATTCCACCTCGGCCTGCAGTTGGGCTTGGTCACATTCTGGCTCCAAAACTGCCTGCGGTTGTTCCGAACGGAGCATAGTGATCCACAGAAGGCATTGGAGGACGATGACAGCTGCACACCAGAAATGGGTCTTGCTCCATGGCTTGGTGAAAGAGAGCCACTTGTTCTTGAGATCTTCTAGGGATCTGCACATGGTCCGCTGCAGTTCATCCATGGGGAAGGCAAGTTGGGAAACACCAGCTTTCGACTCGAGCTTTCGAAACATGAGCTTTCAAATCTCAAAGAGTGATTCCTCCTGGCTCCCTCTGGCAACAAGATTTGGGCCTCTCTCCTCCCTCCGTTTCCGGGAATTTGTGAAATCCAGCAGCCGAGAGGAATCGAAACTGAACCAAGCCACTGCATTTATTTATTTATTTGGAAAGCACTGTTATAAGAAAAAATCCCGCTCCTTTCCCCCTTATCCAAGAGCCAGTATTGAGTCCTTATGAGTGTGTGTCATGTTTGTACAAACTAAATGATTGGGTTTTTTTCTTCCTGCAACACTTAATTCGTATTAAGTGTATTAGCGCATTAACCTATGGTCTGTGTGTGTGGTTTGGGAGCTGCACGGCCAGGGGAAAAAATGCTGTCCAGGGTTGTAAAGACTGCGGAGAGAATAATTGGGTGCACTCTTCCCACCTTGGATCAAATCTACGCTTCCAGGTGCCATAAGAAAGCTGCAGAGATAGTGCAGGATAGTGCGCACCCCGGAAATGATCTCTTTCAGCTTCTGCCTTCTGGAAGAAGGTACAGGGTTATAAAGACCAGGACTAGCCGTCTGAGAAACAGTGTCTACGCAAATGCAATTCTGGTTCTAAACGCAGCATAAGGGGTCTCTATAGTATAGTGTATTTTAAAATGGGGTTTCAGAGTTTTTAGGGGGTTTTGAATGTTTTATGTAGTTTTGTAGTAGTTTTATGTAGTTTTATGAAGTTTTTCAATTTCATTGTTCTGCATGGGACAATGACAATAAAGATATCGTATATCATTCCGGAGATCTGTTCTTAACCTGAAATACTTCTTAACCTGAAGCACCACTTTAGCTAATGGGGCCTCCTGCTGCCGCCGCACGATTTCTCTTCTCATCCTGAAGCAAAGTTCTTAACCCAAGTTACTATTTCTGGGTTAGCGGAGTCTGTAACCTGAAGTGTCTGTAACCTGAGGTACCACTGTATATAACTTAGAATTCCTATAACAGCATGAAAAGAAACTCTTCTGCCGGGAGATAGGAAAGGGGTCCCCTCCTCTCCGTAAAGGTAAAGGTAAAGGGACCCCTGACCATTAGGTCCAGTCGTGACCGACTCTGGGGTTGCGGCGCTCATCTCGCTTTACTGGCCGAGGGAGCCAGCGTACAGCTTCCGGGTCATGTGGCCAGCAGGACTAAGCCGCTTCTGGCAAACCAGAGCAGCGCACGGAAACGCCATTTACCTTCCCGCCAGAGCGGTACCCATTTATCTACTTGTGCTGTTGTGCTTTCGAACTGCTAGGTTGGCAGGAGCAGGGACCGAGCAACGGGAGCTCACCCCGTCATTGCGGGAATTCGAACCGCCGACCTTCTGATCGGCAAGTCCTAGGCTCTGTGGTTTAACCCACAGCGCCACCAGCGTCCTAAGGAGGTGGGAGAGCAGGGTTCAAATCCTGCGCTCAGCCACAAACCTCTCTCTCTTTCTGCAGTTCATGGAGAAGAATGGCTACTTGCCAGGGTGGCTATGATGTGTCTCCAGAGAGGGCAATGATTCTGAATGGGCCCATTCACTACGAATCCGAAAATTCAGGATCCCGTGCAAATCTATGCCAAAGTCTTGCAGGGTTTTTTAGGGGTATTTTGCAGCGTTTTGGAGCTCCCCGCAAACCGAGTTATTGCACACCCTCCGGAATTTCTCCTCTTAAAACAGGCACGTCCTACTGACCAGTTTGCAGGCGGTTCCAAATTTGGGGGGGTTCGTAGTTAATGTCAAGAACGAACCCCATGTTTGTAACTCTCGTTTGCTCAGCTTGCGGGGGCCCTGCAAAACTTGGGGGTTTCGCTGAAAAATGCTGCAACCCCCCGCCCAAAAAACCCTGAAAATATTTGGCCCAGTATTGTGGGGGATCCCACATTTTGGGTTCATCGTTAATATCGAGAACGAACCCCGTCTTTGTAGTATCGTTTGATCAGTTTGTGGGACTCTGCAAAACGTGGGGGTTTCGCTGAAAAGGCTACTGAAAGAACCCACGGAAGGAAGTTTTAGGATATAAAAGGATCTTGTGTAATATTCTGGTATTTGCAAGAATGTTTTTCTGTGAACAAACTTGTAAAAAAACAAAACAAAACAAAACAAAACAAAACAAAACAAAACAAAACGGAGAAATTGGATGGAGGCGGGATCCCGTGGAAGCAAAGAAGATCTTTATTTTCTGTGGCAAACAAGAGTATACCCCAGCCGTGCAAGGAAGTAAGAGAGGCCCAGAATAACAAAGGGCAAACCCTTTTAAAGACTGTCACCCACAGCTTAACCAAAACACATCGCCGACGGAGGTGGTCTCCAACAGAAATTTGAGAGCGCAGCTTCTCTCCTGACCAGTGGCACGAAGGGGCACCCATATTTTGTTATCATCGTGGGTGCCCGTCGCCTGTCTCTGCGTGCGGTCGAGATCCCTGCGTACTGGAATGTGTGGACATGCATCTGAGCATGGGAAGAATTCCTTAACCAAGTGACCGTCCAGTGTGTGTCCAGGTCTCCGATCCTAGTCAATCGAATCCTTTCTTAGTTGACACCTGGGGGGTAGGATTGCTACAAATCTGGATTTTCCTGGACGTTGCTGGGATTTCAAAGGCGGATTTCAAAGGCGGAACAATGTTGGGGTTTGCCTTTAAAAAGCTCAACAATGTTGGGGTTCGCCTAAAAGAAATTCAACAATTTTAGGGTCTTCCTAAAAAATGAAGCTCAGCAATGTTGGGGTTCACCAAAAAGAAGTTCAACAAATTTGGGGTCTTCCTAAAAAATGAAGTTCGGCAATGTTGGGGTTCACCTAAAAATGAAGTTCGGCAATGTTGGGGTTCACCTAAAAGAATCTCAACAATTTTAGGGTCTTCCTAAAAACAGAAGCTCAATTATGTTGGGGTTCGCCTAAAAGAAGTTCAACAATTTAGGAAGAGCAGTATTTGGACTGCGGAACTGCACAGTTGTGGGGGGCCAAGCGCCTCTTGAAACGGCCATGCTGCAAAATTTGGACTCCCTGCATGCAGACTGGAGGCATAAAGAGGCGAATAAACTGTATTTCTTTTTTTGATATATAATTTTTATTAAGTTTTCCATTTAACAATCCAATTATATCACATTAATTATTCCAAATTATACCAATACAAATCGTAAAGTCCAAATATTTTGCCAAATTATATATTTTTGTTGGGGCTTCCCATGCTTCGAGTTCAGTAGGGTCCAGTCATCTCATATTTCTGCTGCTTTCAGTGTCCACCAGTCCCATCTTTCAATCTTCTTGCTGTTATCCTTTTTCTTCTTAAAAGCCTCTGAGTTGTTTCCATAGGTGAGTTAAGGTAAACAATATTATGCTTCTGTGTGAACTTTGTAAGGCTCTCCCTTTTTTAAAAAAGCTGGTAAGTCTTTTGTTTGCAATAAATTCTCACACGCTGATCCAAAAGTCCTTTTCGAGCGGCAGGCACCATCATTCTCAGTTCCGATGAAATAAAATCTAGGCGTTTGCTCATTAATTTTCCCAGACTGGTCGCATCATAAATTAGGCTTTCCAGGGGAGATTTTGCCAAGTCAAACTTAGAATACAAACATGATAACAGAGTAGTGGCTTGCCTCCCCCTAATAAACTGTATTTCTTAAAGCCATGACAGTCTCCGCCGTGCCTCTGTTCTTCAAAGGGACTGAGACCTGGGGTGAGTGCTGGGGACCCCCATTCCCAAAATCTTGGGCAGAGAGAGGGGAAGGCACCCCCCCATTTCCGTAACGATATGTTAGGTTGCAGCGATATCTGCGTTTCAGCCTCGGGGTTGGATTCGGACGCAACAGGTAAACCTCACAACGATGGATTCGCACTCAAGACTGGTGGGTGTGGGTGGATATGGATGCCCTCTGATATCTCGCAAGCAGCTTTGCAGATGGGGGAGCGGCGGTTCGGTCGACGAAGCAGGAAGAAGGTTTTTTAAAAGAGGGGGGAAAACACAGCCCGGAAAAAAGGAAGTTTTCTTCAGGTGCTTGCAAGTGCAAAAGCCAGAGGAACTACAGGAGACTGCAGAGGACTCCAGGTGCCATGAAAAGGAGGAGGGAAGGGATAAGGAAGGAGGGGGAAAGGACCACGCCGGAAGATGGCTGTCGTGTGTTGAGCTGATCCTTCAAACCCTGGATTGTTTTATCCTTTTTGATTCTGTGGAAACAAAGAAATGGTTCGTCAGTCGGCGTCTCCTCCCTAAATGAGAGGACCAGCAAAGGCGAGGCCACTGCTTCCCTCTGCTGGAAGCAGGAAACTGGGCCAGGGATGGAGCCACCAGGGGGCCTCATTCTGCAGGGCTCTTCTTCTGAGTTGTTGTTGTTGTTGTTATTATTATTATTATTATTATTATTATTATTATTATTATTATTATTCCCTGACCATCTGGTCGGGTTTCCCCAGGCACTCTGAGCAGCTCCCAACAGGATATTAAAAACACAAAAAAAGTCAAACATTAAAATCTTCTCTAAACAGGGCTGCCTTCAGATGTCTCCTAAAAGTCAGATAGTTCTTTATTTCCTTGACATCTGGTGGGAGGGCGCCACCACCGAGAAGGCCCTCCACCCGGTTCCCTGTAACCTCACTTCTCGCAGGGAGGGAACCGCCAGAAGCAGAAGGCCCTCGGGAGAGGGACCCCGGTGTCCGGGGTGGAGACGCTCCTTCACGTCTACTGGGCCATTTAGGGGTTTCAAGGTCAGCACCAACCCTTTGAATTGTGCTCGGAAACGTCCTGGGAGCCAATGTAGGTCTTTCAGGACTGGTGTTATGTGGTCTCCACTCCCAGTCCCCAGTCTGGCTGCCGCATTCTGGATTAGTTGCAGTTTCCGGGTCACCTTCAAAGGCAGCCCCATGGAGAGCGCATGGCAGTAGTCCAAGTGGGAGATAACCAGAGCATGCACCACTCTGGCCAGACAGACTGCGGGCAGGGAGGGTCTCATCCTGCGTCCCAGATGGAGCTGCCCTGGACACAGAACTGACCTGCACCTCCATGGACAGCAGTGAGTCCAAAATAACCCCCAGGCTGCGCACCTGGTCCTTCAGGGGCACAGTGACCCCATTCAGGACCAGGGAGTCCCCCACACCTGTCCCCCCAAAACAGTCCTTCTGTCTTGTCAGGATTCAACCTCTATCTGTTAGCCGCCATCCATCCTCCAACTGCCTCCAGACACTCGTGTGGTGATATTCCACTAACTTGGTGGGGGCAGAAGGGCATTTAGGCTTGGCGGCTAATGATCAAACCTCCCCAGCCAGAGACACTCTACCTCTGGGGCTAAAAGCAGAAAACCAGGAAGGTGTGATCGACTTCTCGCCTCTCTCGGCCCTTTGGGGTTGCCAAAGCTTTGGGATTTCGGAGCTGAATGCCGCAAGGGTGTCCTTACGCAGGTGTAGAATTTTAATCGGCTGTTCTTACCCTTCTTGCTTGTAGTCTTCCAGGCTGTTGTTCAACTGGGAGAGCTGATTCTGGAGACGGGTTTTTTCCTCTGGGAAATGGAAAATGAGGGCTTTTTAGATTCCCCATCGCTCATTCCCCCCCCCCATTTGCCAAGCCAGCAGCGGACAATCTATTATTATTATTATTATTATTATTATTATTATTTTCACAAATTTCGCACCTCGGTCTCAGAAACCCTGAGTTGGGGCTTTCCTGGGGGTCCCCCCTCCCATCCCCTGAGGATCGACCAGCTTTTACTCGCGACTGGGCCTTAAGACCTGTGGAACTCCCTGCTACATCAGGAAACCGAGCCTGATGAGGAACAGTCGAAGGAGCTGGGTATGTTTATCCTGGAAAAGAGGAGGCTGAGAGGAGATAGGGGAGCCACCTTCAAATATCTCTTATGGGCTGCCATATGCTTGTTTTCTCCTGCTCGGGAGAGCAGGACTCGAACCCGTGACTTCAAGTGACAAGGAAGGGGATTCCAAAACAACATCTGGGAAAGATTTCTGACAGACGGAGCTGTTTGACCGTGGGACAGAAGGGAGCGGACTCTCCTTCGGACATATCTAAGCAGAGTTCGGATGAGCACCTATCCTGGATCCTTGAACTGAGATTCCTGCATTGCAGGGGGTTGGGATGGATGACCCCTGGGTCTCCCTTTCAGTGAATCTGGTCTCCCCCCACTCCTGGGCAAGAGGGGCTCTGCTTTCCTCCTGGGTCTCCCCATCCCAACTGCCAAGCCCCACGGGGCCTCTGAGACCCCCGCCGTTCGGTTATCTCACCCTCCAGATGTTTGAACGCTTTATCCTTCGCTTTGACGGCACCTTCCAACACAGATGTGTTTTTCCTCGAATGTTTCTAGGGACAGGAAACGAAAAGGCAAGACGTTTGAGGTCGTGGGCGGGGAAGCTTTAGGGAAGAGTGGAGGCGATGGATGGATAATCTCTAAAATGATCACCCGTACACGGAGATGGATAGATGATAGATAGATGATAGATAGATAGATGATAGATAGATAGATAGATAGATAGATAGATAGATAGATAGATGATATAGATAGATAGATATAGATAGATAGAGATAGATAGATAGATAGATAGATAGATAGATAGATAGATAGATAGATAGATAGATACAGCAGACAGATAGATAGATAGATAGATAGATAGATAGACAGACAGACAGACAGATAGATAAAAAGTTAGATAGATAGATAGATAGAGACAGATGATAGATAGATAGATGAGAGAGAGAGAAATGAAAGATGAAAGATAGATAGATATAGATAACTAGAGATAGATAGATGATAGATGATAGATAGATAGATAAATAGATAGATGTAGATGTAGATGTAGAGATAGATGTAGAGATAGATGTAGAGATAGAGATAGATGTAGAGATAGAGATAGATGTAGAGATAGAGATAGATGTAGAGATAGAGATAGATATAGATGATGATGATGATATATAGATAGATATAGATAGATTACCAGTTCTTTTTCGCAGGATGTCCAATTCTCTGTGGTCTTTGCAAGGCTCTGATTGACAGCTGCCAAAAGAATGGGAAAAAATTAAAAGTTGTTTAAGGGACCACTGTAAGCAGAAGGAAACACTGGCAGGGTTTTGATTTCCCTTGTAGTGTAACAATGACCATGGGAAATATGGATTGATAGAATTGGTTTGGAAGTTCGGAAGAAGATGCACTTTTAAATGTTTAAAATGGGACTACCGAGGGGGGGGGGGCGGGAGTCCCGAGATTTCTTTATAATTTTGTATTGTCAAATCAAATAAAAACGATTCCCCCCCAAAAAATAAAAAATAAAAAAGCAAGTTCGGATGAGCACCTATCCTGGATCCTTGAACTGAGATTCCTGTATTGCAGGGGGTTGGGATGGATGACCCCTGGGGGTCCCTTTCAATGAATCAGGCCTCTCCCCACTCCTGGGCAAGAGGGACTCTTCTTTTCTCCTGGTCTCCCCATCCCAACTGCCAAGCCCCACGGGGCTTCTGAGACCCCCGCCGTTCGGTTATCTCACCCTCCAGATGTTTGAGTGCTTCCTCCTTCGCTTTGACGGCACCTTCCAGCACAGATGTGTTTTCCCTCCAATGTTGCTAGGGACAGGAAATGAAAAGGCAAGACGTTTGAGGTCGTGGGTGGGGAACCTCTGGCTTCCGGGACGATGGAGATGGCCTGCCAATTAATTCTCTCTTTGTGGCCCCTGGGACTCTCCCCGGCCCCCACCTCACTACCCCTCCTTGGGCATTTTGGAAGGGCTGGGATGTGGCCTTGGACTCCGAACATGCCTCTTCCTTCCCTGGGAGGAGCATTGTGCGAATGGATGCGTTTGGAAGCGAACTTCCTGATCGGGGGCAAAATTTGCACCCGTCGCCCCAACCTGTGAACCGACGGACCCTGCTAAAATAGCGAAATTAACTGCCAAACTAAGGCAGCAGAATGATGACGTCTTTATGGAAGAATGGAGGCGATGGGTGGATGATCTCTCAAAAGATCATCTGTACACAAAGATAGATAGATAGATAGATAGATAGATAGATGATAGATAGATAGATAGATAGATAGATAGATTATAGATAATGTAGATAGATAGACAGATAGATGAGAGAGAGAAAAATGATAGATAGATAGATGATAGATAGACATAGATAAATAGATAGATAGATAGATAGAGATAGGAAGAGAGAGAGAGAGATATCATATAGGTAGAGATAGATAGATAGATGATAGATAGATAGATAGATAGATAGATAGATAGAATGATGATAGAGAGAGTGAGAGAGATGATAGATAGAGAGATAGATAGAGATAGGAAGATAGAGAGAGATGATAGATGATAGATAGATAGCCAAACAAACAAACAGACAGACAGACAGACAGAGAAATAGATAGATGATAGATAGATAGATAGATAGATAGATAGATAGATAGATAGATGATAGATTACCAGTTCTTCTTTGCAGGAGTCCCAATGCTCTGTGGTGTTTGCCAGGCTCTGATTGACAGCTGCCAGTTGTGCCCGAAGCGCATCGCTTCCTGTCATTTTGCCCTCGGCGGAGAAGGTATGGTTGTATTGCCGCGATTCGCATTCAGTCCTTTCCTTTACGTATAAAACCAGGAAGGTGAAAAACAGGACCAAGGTGACAGCCAAACCGCAGACAGTGACCCAAAACTTCCATTTTGGACTTGAGGGCTTCTTCGACATCTCGGTCGGGGATTGGGGACAACGCTCGTATGAGAACTGTCCACCCATCAGAAGCGAAACCCAAAAAGAGATATCTCTGCTCCAGACACAGGACAAAACTCTCCTCCGTCCCCCAAACTCCACGCCTCCTCCAAAGCTATCTCAAAACTTTCTTTTCCTCTTATCCCGCTGACTTCGCAGAAATGGCTCTGGCGATGGGAAGGATGAGCTCAGCTTTCAGAATCGAAACTTAACACCGTCACCGTTTGCAAAAGCAGGGACTGGACCTGTTGTGGCCTGCTAGCGAGAGGGTTGGTTTGTTTTTCTAAAAACGGAAACGATTGGAGTGCCCTTTTGGCCGAAAAGTTGACGTTTGCTGACCCAGTGCGAGGCAGCGGTGGAGGCCAAGCGTGGGTTTTTTGGGGAATTCCTTGCTGTGAAAATGACGAAAGTGATCCAGAATGCAGAGGTCCAAGTAAACAAACTATAAATTGACAGACAGTAGCAATATATGAAACAACTCAATTCTTATAACTAACATTCTGTGTACTCCCAGTGATGTGCACAATTGTAAAACAAGAAATTAAAAATTACTTCCAATTAGTCTCACTGTACTTTATGTGTTGATTATCTTATACCGCACAGTTACATATTTCTTATATAAAAGGTAAAGGGACCCTTGATCATTAGGTCCAGTCGTGGCCGACTCTGGGGTTGCGGCGCTCATCTCGCTTTATTGGCCGAGGGAGCCGGCGTACAGCTTCCGGGTCATGTGGCCGGCATGACTAAGCCGCTTCTGGCGAACCAGAGCAGCACACGGAAACACTGTTTACCTTCCCGCCGGAGCAGTACCTATTGATCTACTTGCACTTTGACGTGCTTTCGAACTGCTAGGTTGGCAGGAGCAGGGACCGAGCAACGGGAGCTCACCCTGTCGTGGGGATTGGACCTAATGGTCAGGGGGTCCCTTTACCTTTACCTTTAAGCACCTGAAGGTAATGGGGCCATTTATATGTCCAGCTGTCCTTCGTCAACAACAAATTGTCACTGTTTTTCGTGTTGAATGTATGCTATATGGTAATTGATGGACCTCATAAGTATCTCAAGCCATTTACACGTAACAAAATATGTCTTTTATCAAAGTAATTGTTGAAGACTGAAATACAATTAAGAAGAAGTACATTGATAGTGAAATACAATTAAGAAGAAGTAGATTAATAGTGAAATAATTATTAACCTCTAACTTAAAATGATTTTTGATTCCTAACAAACTTAATAATGCAAACAGATTGGCATTTTGCAGTAACGAAAGTTCCTTTACAATATACAAAGACTCCTCCTCTAGTCTCTGGAAACTTGCTGTAACCTGAAATAATAAGAGGTGCAAATATATGATGCAAACTACATACTAATAATTATAAATAGAATGTTGGCACCCTATATATAGAAATGAGCAAACCAGTGATATTTTAGGGAGCAGGTGGGGCCCATGACTTACATCCGAGGAGCCTACGCAACACAAAACACTGTTGCTGTTTTGTTTGTTTTTTATCTTATATTTTGGAAATATACATCCAGTTGTTTTTTCCCCTTTAATTTTTTTTGGGGGGGGCAAGAAAGTGGGGCCCTAAGCTAGAGCTTGTTTAGCTTATAGGCAAACCCGGCGCTGCCCGCAGCCGCCGCGGTGCGCGCAGGCGGAAGACGCGCCGGCGCGCCCTAAGCCTCGCGCGGACAGTCTGCGCGTAAAGACGCACGGCGGCGCGCCTCGGCCGGCAGGAGGTGCTGTTGTGATTCTGGAGAGAGAGAGAGAGAGAGAGAGAGAGAGAGAGAGAGAGAGAGAGAGAGACGGAGGGGGGGTGCAGTTTGCAAAGCGCGCAAGGACACCCACAGTCCGCGCTCCTCCATAACAAGCCAGCCTCTTCTCCTCGCGCATCCACCGTCGGCTCTGGACAATAAGCGGTTGGCGGAGGGGATGCTTTGCTGCTGCTGCCGGCAGCCGCCTTCCTCCGCGGCCCCTGGGACGCGCAGATCTTGAAGGAGGAGAAGGAGGAAGAGAGGAGGAGGGAAAAAGGGAAAAGGAGAGCGAGATCAGCCCAGCCTCTCTCTGTCTCCTTCCCTCTCTCCTCTTTGCACCTTGCAAGGTTGCCAGGCTGTAGGAGCGGAGCGCGCCAGCCGCGGCACGGAAAATGGAGTAAGTCTTCCTTTCCCCATCACTTCCCCGAGCTCCTTTCTCCTTCCCTCCTTCCTTCTGCGTGCACCTTTCTCCTTAACCCCCCCCCCACCCCCCACCCCAGCTCCGCGTTTGCTGTTTTTCTCCCTGCTGCAAAGCCCATCTCGGCTGATATTCGTCGGTGGCTTGGCGCACAGGCGGCGGTTGTGCGTTTGTTTGCGCGGACAGAGGGAGGGAAGGGAGGGGGAGACGTGGCTATATGGACACCCCCAAATCCGAGGGGGCTCCCGCACCCCAGATTTGCCCTCCCTCCACCCTACCCTGCGTTTTGGGGTGGGGGGAAAAGCAGAGCTTGCCAGGGGGTCTGCGAACCCCAGTGGAAGAGATTTGGGGACGATTGGTGGGTTTTGCCTTTTGGCATGTGGGCGAGCCATTTCTCTCACTTCTTTTTATTTTTTATTTTACCTGTTGTTTGTTTCCTGCGTGATTCTGCGTGGCAGCCTCCACCCATCTCCCCCCCCCTTTTCCTCGCCCCCCTCCCCACTCGCCGTGACTCAGGCGGTTCCCAGAGGCTGCCTTCTCTCTCCATATCCCCCCCCCCGTTCCAATCCTGATTTTGGGGGTGGTTGTTGTTTTAAAAGGAAGCCCCGGCGCGTTCAGAGAAGACGAAGCGTCTTCCATTGGGCTTGGGCAGGGAGGGAGAGAGAGAAAGAGGGAGAGAGAGAGAGAGAAAGGAGGTCTGGCCCTGCCATTAGGCAGGCTGAGGAAAGATTCTCAGTCATCAGAGGATGGAAGGATTGCAGGTGCTCAGAGGTGTCTCTCCGCCACGTGGGCCGGAGTCGCTTCCCTGAACCCAGCGAACCTGGTGGGCCATCTCCTGTGTTGAAAATCTAGCGGCCGGCCCTGCTGGGAATCGGGCGGGGAATCTTTTCCTTTGCCTCGGGCGGCAAAATGGCTTGGGACGGCCATATGGAATATGTTACTAGGCCTGTGGAAAGACCCGACGTGTGTGTGTGTGTGTGTATTTATTGGGTCTGTCAAGCTCAAGGCGCTCTGCTCTGGCCGGCAGCTGCCCTCCAGGGCTCCTTTCATTATTATTATTTTCGTTTCGGAGATTTCCACCCCGCCTTTCAAACCACCGTTCTCTCGAGGCAGCTCCCCACGAACAGAGAGCAACGTCGAAACAGCAAACGTCTAAAATGTTGAAAGCAAGCGTGAAACCATTTGTAGCAGCAAATATCAATACAGTGGTACCTCGGGTTACATACGTTTCAGGTTACAAACTCTGCTACCCCAGAAATAGTACTTCAGGTTAAGAACTTTGCTTCAGGATGAGAACAGAAATCGTGCTCCAACGGTGCGGCGGCAGCAGGAGGCCCCATTAGCTAAAGTGGTGCTTCAGGTTAAGAACAGTTTCAGGTTAGGAACGGACCTCTGGAACGAATTAAGTACTTAACCTGAGGTACCACTGTATCAAAAATGTTGGAAACAGACACAGAGGTACAGATGAGACCAACGAGCTGCCACAGGCAGGATGGAATCGTAGAAAAAGAACAATTAAAAGCAAAGAGCGTCATTCATTGGAAATGCAGCCCTAAAAACTGGCCCTGTGTCATTTTTTTAAGGGGTCTGAACCCAGAAATCTTACTCCCTGAGCCCTCAAAACATTCATTTCAACTTCTGCATGGTGCTGATCTGTGGATGGTTTTGTAGAAAAAACATAAAACAAACCATTGGGGTTTCCAGACCAAATATCTCAATGGAGGAACCTTCTCGGAAGTCTCTTAGGGTGGCACAGGAACAGGACTCCGGATACTTGGGCCCGGCGAGGGAACGACAGAGCTGCCTCTGTGAATCTCTCTCGGCGAGACCTCTGTCAGTACCGGCAACCAGGCCTTTGCCAGGATATTCCCCCCACCGGGGTCTTTCCCTGCCCACCCGTCTGAAAGAGTGGCGCCCAGCGTCCTGGGATTCCCCCCTCACTTGAAACCTCGCCCGGCACAGATTTGGAAGGGGAGGCTGGCATGAATGGGAACACCTTGGCAGCTGGCTTCCCAAGAGTGCCAGCTTTGACCCACAACTGTGGGTGCCCGGGGTGTGTGTGGGGAGGGGTGCCATGTAGCGGGCATGGCTCTGGCATGGCCGTATCTTACAGGAGGGCTAGCCGGGGAGGTTTTGAAGCCTCCAGGGGGCTGCCACTGGTCTGTGGGTGCCAAACTGGGTGAAATAAAGCCTCGTTTTCCCCCTGGTGGCACCGAAATTTTGTGGGTGCCTCGCTGCTCCGTGGGGAATTTCGCGGGGGCCCAGGGAGTCGGCACCTCTGTAAAGCTGCTTATCTGCACCCCTGCCTTCTCCTTTCTGAGAACAAAAAAATAATTTGTGCTTTCCCCAGCAGCCTCCATGAGGATTTGCTGGCGCCAGGCAGAATCTCCCGGGAGATCTAGCCCAGAGAGTTGTCTTGACATCAGCATGTGCCAGAGAGCGAGCGAGAGAGAGAGAAGGATTACATTTCCACAGCAAAGGATTCGCTCCCAGCTCCAGGCCGGCGGCAGTTGTGGGGGTCCGGGGCTTTCGGCAACGTGTGTGCCCACCCCGAATGTTTGTGGACGTTCCGTGACGTAGTGGGAGCACATCCCCTGTTCCTCGGAGCCTGCTTTTAAATTCCAAATCCCTCCTGTTCTGGAGAGATAGAAAAGAAAGGAAGAGTTTGTATCACATTTGAGACACTCCCATGGGAGAAAGAACCAGAAAGCCTTTTAAAAAAATAAAACAGGCCATAGGGTTTCTAATAAGGTTCCAGTTTTTAGAGTAAATCTTCCAAGGAGTTTTTTTTTTCCTGCAGGGGAGCAAATTAGGAAACCCCCCCGCTAATTTCCCGCAATTCGGTTTAGATCCCTGGTTTGTTTCTCGTAAGCGCCTTGCAAGATATCTTCCAAATTGTCTTGGCTTTTGACCCTGCCTATATGTCCACGTTTGTCCTGCTGTATCTAGAGGTTGCTTCTAGCCTGCCGTCGCAATCACGGGAGTTTGGTAGAGTTGCATGTGCCAAAACAGGCACAGGTCTCTGCCCCCGGCAGCTTACAGTCAAGATTTCTGCGCGAAGGAATGCGTTCAGTGAACCGAATGTTTGCATTAGGCAAAATTGCATAAGGAAATGGGTCTGTTTAGTACAAATAAGGTCCCATCTTCACTATGCATTCGAAGCAGCAACATAACAAAGTATCCCGGAAACTGTAGTTTGTTCGTGGGTTCGAATCCCCGCAATGACGGGGTGAGCTCCCGTTGTTCAGTCACTGCTCTTGCCCACCTAGCAGTTCGAAAGCACGTCAAAGTGCAAGTAGATAAATAGGTACCGCTCTTGCGGGAAGGTAAACGGCGTTTCCATGCGCTGCTCTGGTTCTCCAGAAGTGGCTTAGTCCTGCTGGCCACATGACCCGGAAGCTGTACGCCGGCTCCCTCGGCCAGTAAAGCGAGATGAGCGCCGCAGCCCCAGAGTCGGCCACGACTGGACCTAATGGTCAGGGGTCCCTTTACCTTTTACCAAATGGCAAATAAATGCCACCGAGAGTTCGCCGGCGCTTCCAGAGTGAATTTCTCCCAGCGGACGCTCCTTGGGGGGTTGCGATTCGGCTGAACGTTCCCAGTTCCAATGTATGCATCTTCACACACACACTTTCCCCCTGGTCTGTGCATTTATTTTGGGCACGTGACTTGGCTGCAAAATTCAGAGTTCGAAAAGCGTCGGCCTCTGTTTTGCAAAGTACAACTGGGTGGATTCGCTTTAAAAGGTGGCTCGAATCTGAATTCCACTGCCTGCCCCAATCCCTAGTCCTGTGCGACAGCCTTGCAAGTCTTAACCACTGGGCCTGCTGGTTCCTCAGGGGCCGGACTCTCCTGCAATTGTATGCGAGGGACCCCATGCGGTCATCCAGCTCAACCCCACGCAATGCAGGCATCACAGCTAAAGGGGGTTGTTTTCTGAGCATCGCACAAAAGCAAAGTTTATCCCGTTGCTTCCTTTTGCATGTTTGTTTAAATCTTTTATTAAAATTTATATACCACCTGATTCGTGTTTTAGAAACAGCTTCGAAGCAAGGGAGTAGCTCCGGGAAAACCCCTTCCCTTCCACTTCATCGCCCCCTTTCAGACCCCAAACGCTCAACCCAAATGCAAACGGGCCGGCGAATTTTCACGTGGCCTAGTAACTTGGCCCAGAATTATTTTGCAAAAAGCCGCCTTGCAGAATCACGCATTTGTTTTGTTTTTGCTGCCACCGGGAATCAGATGGCTTTAAAAGCAGATTAGACAAATTCGCGAAGGAGAAGCAAGGAGGTTTCGGCCGCGGTTAGACGTTTTCGCAAAATAGAGCCTCCAGGTTCGGGCACAGTCTATCTCACCTGGCAAAAGCAGCCTGTCTCTGAATGCTGGTGGCTGGAGATCCGAAGCAGGGGTCCCAAATGCAGAGAATTGCATTTTCATACCTTCTTAGGCATCCTTCCCCTGTGGTCGGGTCGTTTCTTGAGCTTTTCACGGACCTGCCTATTATAGGGTCCTTTTTTGTGTGTGACAAATTTGTTGAGCCCTTCCCTCCCCCAATATCTCCCCCCACCAACCCCCCCCAAAACTTTTTGAGCTATTTCTAAGAACCTTTGGGGTGGAAATCAACACTTCCGACACTGGGTCACCTGGGTACATTTCTGAGATTTTCAGAAATTCCGCCCGGGCGCTATTTCGGATGCCCCTGGTGGCGGAACCAAATGGAGCCCCCATTTGCAGGAGCAGTCTACCTCAGAATGCAACCCGCTGTCTGGAGTGCTGTGGGAAACAGGCTACACCAAAGCTAAAATTTGCTTTCCCCCATAATCATGGAGAAAATATCTGCAGCTCAGTTCCCTCTGCTGTGAACCGCGGACTCTATTTATTTGTTAATTGGTGTGTTCGATATTTACCGTATTTTTCGCTCTATAAGACGCACCAGACCACAAGACGCACCTAGTTTTTGGAGGAGGAAAACAAGAAAAAAATATTCTGAATCCCAGAAGCCAAAACAGCAAGAGGGATCTCTGAGCGGTGAAAGCGGCAATCCCTCTTGCTGTTCTGGCTTCTGGGATAGCTGCGCAGCCTGCATTCGCTCCATAAGACGCACACACATTTCCCCTTACTTTTTAGGAGGGAAAAAGCGAGTCTTATAGAGCAAAAAATACGGTACTTTGAAACCGAAAAGGTTGCTTGGGATGGCGGTGCCCGCAAGTCTCTACATGTGTGTTGGGGCAGGAATGTCCATAGTCACTCCGATTTCTTTTCCGGGAGAGAAGGGACAACTTGATTTGATATTTATTTAAGGGGCTGTTTGATTGCTACACTTGTCGATGCACGTTGTTGAGTTTCCTGTGCAAAGGAAAGGTGGAGAAGGTCTTACGGAAGGGGGCAGGGTTTATTTTTGACGGCGGAGAAGGCCATACGGAGCAAAGGAGAGCGCCTTTTGATTCGCATCCGAAGGCGAAACTTCTCAACCCGCACTTTCCCCAAGCAATATGCGCGGCAGATCGCAGCCGTGTCCTGGGAAATTTTCAGCGCTCCAAATTTTGCAATTTGGAGATGCGGGTGGCGCTGTGGGTTAAAACACAGAGCCTAGGGCTTGCCGATCAGAAGGTCGGCGGTTCGAATCCCCGCAATGACGGGGTGAGCTCCCGTTGCTCTATCCCTGCTCCTGCCAACCTAGCAGTTCGAAAGCACAACAGCACAAGTAGATAAATAGGTACCGCTCTGGCAGGAAGGTTAACGGCGTTTCCGTGCGCTGCTCTGGTTCGCCAGAAGCGGCTTAGTCCTGCTGGCCACATGACCCGGAAGCTGTACGCCGGCTCCCTCGGCCAATAAAGCGAGATGAGCGCCGCAACCCCACAGTCGGCCACGACTGGACCTAATGGTCAGGGGTCCCTTTGCCTTTACCTAAATTTTGCAATGTGGTTTTCCTTCTGGATGAGTGGTGCGGGGAAAGAAATAGAAAACACGTAAAACTGGGCTAAACCGTGTATTAAAATGCGTGGTTGTCGAAAAGAAGGCGCAAGGATTGTATTGTATTGCGGGGAACAGTTTTGCGGAAACCTGTACTTTAAGGAAAACTGGATCCTAAAATGGGTGCATTAGAAAAAAATCACATGAAACCGCTGGTGAATTTTCACGAGGACTTTTAAAAGAAAAACTTGCAAACTGATGGAGAAATGAAGACCGGATACATGAGAAACTGAAGTCGCATTTACAGAGCGATGATGCTTCAAACCGTCATGGCTTCCCCCCAAAGAATTCTGGGAACTGTAGTTTGAGACAGACAGTTGTTTGGAGACTCCCTTCCGGAACTACAGTTCCCAGAATTCTCTGCTGCAAAGAGGAAAGGACTGTTGAAACACTCAGGGATGGGAATAAAAGAGTTCTACTAAGACCCAGAAAATGCTTAGAAAACTACAACTCCCAGAATCCCTTAAGGCAGGGCTGCCTTATGATTTTACCCCAAAGCTGTTGAGCTTTTACTAGGATTTGACCCCAGAAAATAAACTGCAATTTGGCCCCCAAAACGGACTTTGTACATGCCTGCCTTAAGGGAAGAAGCCGTGTGGCGTCACCGTGCTTTAACGTGGCCTGGGAGGAGCAGAAATTGCAGTTTTGGCTGTCCCTAGTGAGGAAGAGGCGCTCCATGGCGAAATCCAGCAACAAAGCGTGATTCGAATCCAGAACCTTTCCTTCTCTCGTGCACAATGAGGCGGAACTAAATGGGCTTCGCTTGCGCATTGTCCACGGGGCTCTGAATGGATGAAAATGAGGCCGGATAGCTAGCCAGCCAGCCCCTCTGCCTCTCTCTCTCTCTCTCTGATGCCCTCTCGAAACATTCCCTTCACAGCTGAGATAGTTGCTGAACCAGCAGATTTCTCTAAGCAAGGTCAGCTCGGGTTATGCTGAGTCTGTAGGAGCTTTTCCCAGTCTTCCGAACTGCCGCCCGGCCACGACTCCCCTCTGCAATGCAAAGCAGCCCCTCCTCTCCGTTTAGTTTCGCACCCGGGTCCCAAACGGTCCTTCCTTCCGCCGGGAGGGTCTGAGAGCTGCCCCCCGTTTGGTCCTCCAACAGCCCAGGCAGAGAGGAAACCATAGGCGCCCGCAAGCCTGGGCGCCTCTGCCCAGGTGTCAGCCCCAATACAGTGGTCCCTTGGTTCTCAAACTTAATCCGTTCCGGAAATTCCGTTCCAAAACCAAAGCGTTCCAAAACCAAGGCACGCTTTCCCATGGAAAGCAATGCAAAATGGATCAATCCGTTCCAGACTTTTAAAAACAGCAATTTAACGTGAATTTGACTATCTAACGAGACCGTTGATCCATAAAACGAAAGCAATAAACGATGTGCCGCAGTCGCACAATCAATCCATCCATCAGCAGCTGAACTGGGTTCCACGCAGTCGCAAAAACAAAACGGAAAAGCTGCAAAAACGCAAAATAAATAGCAAAAATGGACAGACCTTGCTGTGACACTTAAATCGGAAGCGCAACACTCAAAACGGAGCACGTTCAGCTTCCGAAAAAAGTTCGCAAACCGGAACGCTTTCTTCTGGATTTGCAGTGTTTGGGTTCCAAGTTGTTTGAGAACCAAGACGTTTGGGAACCAAGGCCTTGCAAAATACTTTGCAAAAGAAAACCCCTGCGCTTCAGTAATGGGTTTCTGAAAATCCAAGATGGAAAAACGAAAGGAAATCCTGTGTAACAAGGTGTTTGGGTTAGCAGGAGGCTACAGACTCCCTAGGGGAGTGGCTACAGGCTCATGGGCGTGGCTACAGACTCCCGAGGGGAGTGGCTACAGGCTCATGGGCGTGGCTACAGACTCCCCAGGGGAGTGGCTACAGGCCCATGGGCGTGGCTACAGACTCACCAGGGGAGTGGCTACAGACTCATGGGCGTGGCTACAGACTCCTCAGGGGCGTGGCTACAGACTCAGGGGCGTGGCTATAGACTCCCCAGGGGCATGGCTACAGTCTCATGGGCGTGGCTACACTCCTCAGGGGTGTGGCTATAGATTCCCAGGGGTGTGGCTATACTCCTCAGGGGCGTGGCTACAGACTCCCCTTGAGGGTGTGCAGCTATGGACCCTCCACAGCTACCGACTGCTCTTGGGGTGCGACTGCGAACAGTGGCGTAGCGTGGGGAGTGCAGGGGGTGCCGGCGGCACCGGGCGCAACATCTGGGGGTTAGGGGGCGTAAATCCATGGGTTAGGGGGCGCAAATCCACGGGTTAGGGGGCGCAAATTACTTGCCTTGCCCCGGGTGCTGACAACCCACGCTACGCCACTGACTGCGAATCCTGCGTGGCAAGCCCCCTTGCGACCCACGGCCCTGATTCCGTGGCGTCTCCAACCGAGCCGCGTTTTGCCCCCCTTCCTAACCTGGCGGTTCGCTTTCCACCAATCTAAAGAGGAGACGAGAGATTGCAGGCGGCCTTCGAATCGTGGCAGATGCATTAGGAGGACGGCGGCAGAGAGAGCTGCTTCGCTGGTGGAACCCGGGGAAAATGGAGGCCATGAATATTTGATGGAAGAGGCTGTTTGGAGGAGGGGAAAGCGGAAAAGGAGCTGGATTCCCCCCCCCCTTTAATTATTATTTCCAGGCAGGCCTGATGGAGGCATTTGAGTCGCGTTGCTTCTTTCCCACCACACTGAGCGAATTTATGAATGAAGGCCGCTGTTTCTCCTGCAGCCGAGGGCGGACATCATTGCTTCTGCCTCTGTTTCCCCCCCACCACCAAAAACCCCCCACAACCAGCCGCAGAGGGCAATTCCTCAAGTTCTGAGCCTGCAGGGCTTACTCGGGAGTAAGCTGGGGACCTGCCCCCGAGTAAGCACGCTTATAGGGTTGGGTGATGTTAATTCTCCGTCGCAAGATGACATCAGGATGATTTTTTGGGTGGGGAAGTTGCTAGCCTGAAGTCATAACCACGTTGAAGGAAAGGAGGAGAAGTGCCTAGCCTCTGCAGGGATATTTCCCTTACCCTCTGGCTCCCTGGAAATCTCATGATCGCATCACAGCACAGAAGGTCCATCAATTCTGGGTCGAGGTGGGCGATGCCTCGGGAATTAAAAAAAGGCACACAGCTACATCCGTGCAGAGCCTACATTTTGAGGAGTTTAAAAGTCTCTCCAGCTGGACCAATATCTATCGGGGGCAGAGCAAGGCAGGCATAGTGGCATGGGAGACAGGGATAAGGTAAAGGTAAAGGGACCCCTGACCATTAGGTCCAGTGGTGACCGACTCTGGGGTTGCGGTGCTCATCTCGCTTTATTGGCCAAGGGAGCCGGCGTACAGCTTCCAGGTCATGTGGCCAGCAGGATTAAGCCGCTTCTGGCAAAGCAGAGCAGCGCACGGAAACGCCGTTTACCTTCCCGCTGGAGTGGTACCTATTTATCTACTTGCACTTTGACGTGCTTTCGAACTGCTAGGTGGGCAGGAGCAGGGACCGAGCAACGGGAGCTCACCCCGTCATTGCAGGGATTCGAACCGCCAACCTTCTGATCAGCAAGTCCTAGGCTCTGTGGTTTAACCCACAGTGCCACCTGTGTCCCAAGAGACAGGGATAGGTGGAGCCTAATACAGGGGTACCTTGGTTCTCAAACACCTTGGTACTCAAACAACTTGGAACCTAAACACTGCAAACCCGGAAGGAAATGTTCTGGTTTGCGAACTTTGTTCAGAAGCTTCGCTTTGAGTGCCACGTTTCCGATTTGAGTGTCACACTGAGGTCTGTCTGGTTTTTTGCTATTTATTTTGCGTTTTTGTTTTTGCGGCTCTTTTTGCTTCGTTTTTGTGACTGTGTGGAACGGATTGATTGACTGTGTGACTGCAGTACATTGCTTATCGCTTTCGTTTTATGGATCGGTGGTCTTGTTAGATAGTAAAAATCCATGTTCAATTGCTGTTTCAGGGGTTGTGTTTAAAAGTCTGGAACGGATTAATCCGTTTTGCTTTGCTTTCTATGGGAAAGCGCGTCTTGGTTTTGGAACGCTTTGGTTTTGGAACGGAATTTCCAGAACGGATTACGTTTGAGAACCAAGTATCTTTGCAGATCCCTCTATGCAGAGGGTCTGGGCGAACAAGAAAAACTAATGTGAAGGAGGTCTGCAGATTTGGGAGAGGAAAATTTTTAGGTGCTTACCCTGGTGGTCTCAGGCCAAGGGAATTATGGAGCAATCCAGCAATGACCACATTGCAAAATTTAGAGAAGTGCGGAATTTCAAACTAGGGATGGGTTTCCGTTCTCATATCCCCACCCTGCCCTGAACCATTAGATCGGTTTTCCTTTAAATGTGGACTGGTTCCAGATTGCGCCCCACACCCCTAACTGGGGGGGGGAAATTTCAGGAGACTGGAGAAGGGGGGGAAACAATATTTTTAGGGGAGAAACGTTGGAGGGAATGGAATAGGACGTCCCTATTTTCAGGGGAGAAACGTTGGAGGGGATGGAAAAGTCAGTTGTTTATTTCCTTGACATCTGAAGGGAGGGTGCTACCACCGAGAAGGCCCTCTGCCTGGTTCCCTGTAGCCTCACTTCTCGCAGGGAGGGAACCCCCAGAAGGCCCTCGGGAGAGGGACCCCGGTGTCTGGGGCGTCTACTGGGTCTACTGGGCCATTTAAGGCTTCCAAGGTCAGCTGGACCTCCGTATCTGACTTTTAGAAGACATCTGAAGGCAGCCCTGTTTAAGGAAGCTTTTTAATGTTTGATGTTTTATCGCATTTTTAATATTCTGTTGGGAGCCGCCCAGAGTGGCTGGGGAAACCCAGCCAGATGGGCGGGGTATAAATAAGAAATTATTATGACGATGATCCTTTATTCGGCTCTGTCCAAAACTCACACCCAGGACTTCTCTTCTGAAAATAAACTGGTTTATTGGGCAAACTGGGACAAGCTCCCCTTGGCGTAACGCGTGTGCCAGATGATCTGTTGTGCAAGAGTGAGGGGGCAAAGGGGGCCGTCGTTTTAAAAACGCATCGTTTGGCGGTGATATAATGAGAAACTGGCCAGGGCAGGCCGGCAAACAAACATTATTGTTCCGCGTTAGGGGTGTGGAGAGAGACAAAAGGTCGCTAGACCTTTCCCTACGATCCTGGAATAAAAAGGAAAAACGCCCCACATCAGCAAGTAGGGGGAAAATATTTTGCTCGTCAGCTGAGTGGAATTGTCTGAGAGAGAGAGAGATCAACAAAGATCAGGACATCACATCTGCAATTTCTTTACAAAGCTCCGAGCCCCACGAGGTTGTGGGGTGTTGGCAAATTTGTAAGCAGAATACAGACCCTGCGAGGGTCCCTGTTTTCCAGGGACAGTCGCAGACTAACAGAAGCCGTACCAGCATGTCCTGCTTTTCCTTAGGACGTCCCTATTTTCACGGGAGAAACGTTGGAGGGGATGGAATAGGACGTCCCTATTTTCAGGGGAGAAACGTTGGAGGGGATGGAATAGGACATCCCTATTTTCAGGGGAGAAACGTTGGAGGGGATGGAATAGGACGTCCCTCTTTTCAGGGGAGAAACGTTGGAGGGGATGGAATAGGACGTCCCTATTTTCAGGGGAGAAACGTTGGAGGGGATGGAATAGGACGTCCCTATTTTCACGGGAGAAACGTTGGAGGGGATGGAATAGGACGTCCCTCTTTTCAGGGGAGAAACGTTGGAGGGGATGGAATAGGACGTCCCTATTTTCAGGGGAGAAACGTTGGAGGGGATGGAATAGGACGTCCCTATTTTCAGGGGAGAAACGTTGGAGGGGATGGAATAGGACGTCCCTATTTTCACGGAAGAAACGTTGGAGGGGATGTAAGGATCTCTGTCTGGTTCCCTGTAACCTCGCTTCTTTCAGGGAGAGAACCGCCAGAAAGCCCTCGGAGCTGGACCCCGGTGTCCAGGCTGGACGATGGGGGTGGAGACAGGGATTACTGACTGGCCAAAGTAGCGGGTGAATTCTGGTTCCCCTATAGAACCCCTTTGGTCCAGCGCTCTCCCCAACTGCCCTGTGTCCTGTGTTCAAGTCTCGCATCCCTTTCCCAGATGCATTTAGAAACCAGCTCCCTCCTCGCCTCCTCTCCCGAGCGATTCGTCTGTTCCATCTCTGGCTGGGAAGCAAATCACACCAGGCTTGAGACGTGCGTACGAAAACACACACACACATACACAAGCAAAACACTTATCCTGTTAGTCACACTTGGCACCTCCAGCCCTTGTTCCTGCATGAGCGACGCAGAACAAAATTGCCAATGGTTTCTCTCTTTTTTAAAAGAACAACAACAACCACACACACACACACACACATACACACACACCAAGCCAGCCTTTCTCCATCCCTCCCCCCCCCACGCCCGGGAAAAATATATATATATATATATATATCTGCAATTGTTTTTCCGCTGAACCTTGGCTGGGTGAGATCATAGGGCGGGCTGTGGCTGCAAAGATTAGGCTCCTCTGGAAATCATCACCCAGGGAGATCCACATCTCTGCTCCCTTTCGCAGCAGGTGGTTCGCCACCCCCACCCCAAATAAAAGCTGGAGGGGTAGATAAATTTTGGGTTCGAGGCTCTGCACAGATGGAGGGAGAGAAGGGGTGTTTTGTTTGGGGCAGGGCTCAGCGCATGGCAAAGAAGCCGGTGGAAAACGAGACGGAATAGAGGATTTCCGGAAGATATCCAGCACTGAGCGGGTTCTGGGGCAGGTGGGACAATATTCACCCCTGTCCAGCTGCAAAGGGAAGGGCGCTTTTGCCCCCGGGGCAGGAAGAGATGGGCAAATGAGATATTTGTACCCGGGGGTGATGGAGGAGACCTCTGTTCCCGGAGAGAAATGGGGAAGAGACCCCTTTGTCCCGCGGAGAGATGGGTGAGACCTTTAATAATAATAATAATAATAATTAATATTAATAAATTTATACCCCGCCCATCTGGCTGAGTTTCCCCAGCCACTCTGGGCGGCTCCCAATCAAGTGTTAAAAACAATACAGCATTAAATATTAAAAACTTCCCTGAACAGGGCTGCCTTCAGATGTCTTCTCAAAGTCAGATAGCTGCTTATTTCCTTCACATCTGAAGGGAGGGTGTTCCACAGGGTGGGCACCACTATCAAGAAGGCCCTCTGCCTGGTTCCCTGTAACCTCGCTTCTCGCAGGGAGGGAACCGCCAGAAGGCCCTCGGGAGAGGGACCCCAGTGTCCGGGCTGGACGATGGGGGGTGGAGATGCTTCTTCAGGTCTACTGGACCGAGGCCATTTACGGCTTTCAATGTCAGCACCAACTGAATTTGCCCTCACAAGTGGTCTTAACCCTGACCATTAGGTCCAGTCGTGGCCAACTCTGGGGTTGTGGTGCTCATCTCGCTTTACTGGCCGAGGGAGCCAGCGTACAGCTTCCGGGTCATGTGGCCAGCAGGACTAAGCCGCTTCTGGCGAACCAGAGCAGCGTACGGAAACACCGTTTACCTTCCCGCCAGAGCAGTACCTATTTATCTACTTGCGCTGGTGTGCTTTTGAACTGCTAGGTTGGCAGCAGCAGGGACTGAGCAATGAGAGTTCACCCTGTGGCGGGGATTCGAACCGCCGACCTTCTGATTGGCAAGCCCTAGGTTCTGTGGTTTAACCTACAGCACCACCCGCAAGTGGTCTTAATGATCATTTATCCCTCACCTTGAGAGGCAGTGCGGTATAGTGGTTGGAGCACCCTGCCAGGACCCTAGGGCAGCAGAGAGAGCTGCCGGGAAGTGTGTGCGAGAGACACCGCTTCTTCCAGACGCCGCTCCCTCCTCTGGGTATATTTATTTGTGAGATAAGTCTCATCTGAAGGCCACCTCCTTCGCTCCCCCAGAGCATCTTTCGTTGCCGGGCTAATCTCTGTTGCCACGGCAACGACATCCTCAGCACCCTCCTCCCCGCTCCCTGAGCATTATAAATTATGGCTAAGTGGCTTCCTTGGCGGAGAGGGAGAAGGGGCTGGATGGCTTCTGCCCTGGTGGGGGTGGGAAGATGAGAGAGAGAGAGAGAGAGCGCATTTTGACATGTCCAAATCTCGGCCTTGTCAGGAGTTTTCCGTTCCCTCTGGAAATCAACTGCGGGAAGAAGATCTGAAAGGGATGGGTGTATTTTCCATCTCAGCAGCGGCATCTGGTGGCCATGTGGCCTACATCACTCGGCACGTCAGAATTTGAACCCAGGACCAAAGTGGAAGAAGCAAAAATCGCCAGTGTCGAAGCGACATCAACTTCATCGGACCGGTCATGTTGTGTGGATACCCGCTGACGCAACTCCTCTATTCCCAACTTAAAAATGGAAAGCGTCATGCTGGCGGTCAACAAAAGAGGTCTCAGGGCAAAATCTTTAAAAATGTAGTATAAACACTGACAACTGGGAAACACTGGCCTGCGAGCGCTCCAGTTGGAGAACAGCCTTGACCAAAGGTGTCGTGGGCTTTGAAGACACTCGAACTCAGGACGCAAGGGAGAAACGTGCTAAGAGGAAGGCACGCTTGGCAAATCCACACCGGGATCAACTCCCTCCCGGAAACCAATGTCCCCACCGTGGAAGGACGTGGGGATCCAGAATTGGCCTTCACTGTCGCTTACGGACTCACGGTTAAGACCATGTTTATGGAAGACAATCTTGCATTACGGTATTTTAATATTTTGTTGGAAGCCTCCCAGAGTGGCTGGGGAAGCCCAGTCCAGATGGGCGGGGTATAAATAATAAATTATTAGTATTATTATTATTTATTACTCGGCTACAAGGGATCGCCAAAGATAGCAGGCAAGAATTCGGCCCGCACAACGCCACCGGCTAAACGAAGGAACTACACAAGTTGAACAAACGAATTTTGATAGGGACAAATGTAAGGTTCTGCGCTTAGGCAGGAAGAACCAGATCCACAAATATAGGATGCGGGACACCGGGCTTATTAGAAGGACATGGGGATCTTGGTGGACCACAAGCTAAACGTGAGCCAAGTCTGTGATGCAGCAGCAAAAAAAGCGAACGCTATTCAAGGCTGCATCCACAGACGTCTAGTGTCCAGATCAAGGGAAGTCATGTTGTTGTTGTTTAGTCGTTTAATCGTGTCCGCCTCTTCGTGACCCCCTGGACCAGAGCACGCCAGGCCCTCCTGTCTTCCACTGCCTCCCGCAGTTTGGTCAAACTCATGCTGGTAGCTTCGAGAACACTGTCCCACCATCTCTTCCTCCGTCGTCCCCTTCTCCTTGCGCCCTCCATCTTTCCCAACATCAGGGTCTTTTCCAGGGAGTCTTCTCTTCTCATGAGGTGGCCAAAGTCTTGGAGCCTCAGCTTCAGGATCTGTCCTTCCAGGGAGCACTCAGGGCTGATTTCCTTCCGAATGGAGAGGTTTGATCTTCTTGCAGTCCATGGGACTCTCAAGAGTCTCCTCCAGCACCAGAATTCAAAAGCATCCATTCTTGGACGATCAGCCTTCTTTATGGTCCAGCTCTCACTTCCATACATCACGACTGGGAAAACCAGAGCTTTTACTATATGGACCTTTGTTGGCAAGGTGATGTCTCTGCTTTTTAAGATGCTGTCTATTCTGCCTTGGTCAGGCACAACCGGAATCCTGTGTCCAGTTCTGGGCAGCACAGTTTAAGATGGATGTTGAGAAGCTGGAAGGTGAGCAGAGGAGGGAGACCAAGATGATCAAGGGCAAGGCTCAGCAAACTTTTTCTATCTGGTGTGTGTGTGTGTGTCTCTGCAAAAATATAATCCCTTTTTCTCTCTAGCAATCTCCCTACCCGGTTAATTAGCATCTTACTAATGATGTAAGCGGCTGTCTCCCAGGGGTGTGTGTGTGTGTGTGTGCTTTTTCGGCTAAAAAGACTGCATCTCTTGAACTGGGAAAAGTTTTTCCCGCCTTCATTTTAAGGGTGCAGGAGGAGGTTATTTTTTTCGACCTTCCTGGCGCAAAAGGCTTTCGCCACTTCTCGAACACAGGGCAACGTAGGAAGCGGCGAACAACACACGGAGGAGGAAGTATCTGCATTTAGCTACAAAAATGTGGAGAATAGGGACGAGGGAGGGAAGGGGGGGTCGGATGCGGGAAGGAAGTGGTCGTTTGATGTCTGCCTGCTGTGTCCGGTTCATTGTATTTGAGCCCGCACAACAGAAATACAAACCCCTCCCCGAGTCTTCTTTGGCCCCCACCCAGGATGGTGGGGCTTTGTGCGGTGGAGAAAAGAAAAAAACCAGCTTTATTTCAGTAATAAAAACATGAGAGTCTGCTAGATTGGAGCAACAGCCAGCGCCGGATTTACGTATAAGCTTAAGAAGCTATAGCTTAGGGCCACACTCTCTTGGGGCACCCCAAAAAAATTAAAGGGGGGAAAACTGGGTGTACATTTCCAAAATATAATCTATCGATCTATCGATCTATCGATCTATTTATGCCAGTGTCGGATTTACATATAAGCTAAACAAGCTCTAGCTTAGGGCCCCACTCTCTTGGGGGCCCCCCAAAAAAATTAAAGGGGGGGACTGGATGTACATTTGAAAAATACAAGATAAAAAACAAATAAAATAAGACCTACATCCAGCAACAGTGTTTTGTGTTGTGTGGGCTCCTCTGGTGTAAGTCATGGGCCCCGCCTGCTCCCTAAAATATCCCTGCTTTGCTCCTTTCTATATATAGGGTGGCGACATTCTGCTCTTTATAATTATTAGTAGTTTGCATCATATATTTACACCGCTTGTTGATAAAACCCATATCATCTGATAAAACCCGTATTTTGTGATGTGCAAATGGCTTGAGATACCTATGAGGTCCATAAATGACCATATAGCACATATTCAACACAAAAAACAGCGGCAATCTGTTGTGGACAGCTGGACATATAAAGGGCCCCGTTACCTTCAGGAGCTGAGGGCCGCATCAAATCTAAATCTGGCCCTGCCCTGCAAAACAGGGGCACTTGGAGGGTCTGTCTACTGCGTGTAGGAGGAATAAAGCAGAGAAATGGGTCACCATAGCAAGTACCGTATTTTTTGCTCTATAAGACTCACTTTTCCCCTCCTAAAAAGTAAGGGGAAATGTGTGTGCGTCTTATGGAGCGAATGCAGGCTGCGCAGCTATCCCAGAAGCCAGAACAGCAAGAGGGATTGCTGCTTTCGCTGTGCAGCGAACCCTCTTGCTGTTCTGGCTTCTGGGATTCAGAATATTTGTTTTTCTTGTTTTCCTCCTCCAAAAACTAGTTGCGTCTTGTGGTCTGCTGCGTCTTATAGAGCGAAAAATAAGGTAAATTTGGGTTTGCCGGTTGCCCTGTGAAACAACACGTCGGGAACCGCAACCTTGCGTCAAAGCGGTTCCGGCTTCCTTTCCCAGCAGACCAAGAGCTTGGCGTTCCATAAAAGTGTTAAAAAGAGGCGTTTTAAAGGCTTCTCAGGTATATGTGCACGCGTTTATGTGCCGACCAGCTCGATAGCAAATCGAAAGCCACTTCCGGTCAGTTGCTATTTTGGGATGGGATTTAACCACAAATTGGCATATTCCGGTTTCCAGCTAGAAACAGGTGTTTTTGCAGGAAGGAAAGTGACGGGGAGGGAGGGGCGAAGGACCGAGAGCTGTGGCACGGCAAAACCTTCGTGCAAACCCATCGGAACGGAAGCGCGAGAAAGAGGTGGCGTTGGCCGAACCTCCCTGCAAATTTCACAGGGCGAATCCTTGATAAACGTGCTGCTTGGGAGTGGCCAAACCAGTATTTAAAAAAATTGAAAATCCGGGCGTAAAATTGAAATTATTTTGCCACCTGTTGCAAAGCAGGTTTATTGTCAAAATGTACAGACTTTCAGCCATTTGCAAGGAACAAATCGAAAAAGCGGTTCCCCCAGATTCAGCTGGGAAATGCAGCTTTGCAAACAGATTGGTTTTACATCGTTTCCTTATCTGTGTTGCACACAATCCCTTCTCTTGCTCGTTTTTTCTCTCTACAACAACCCAGCGAGGCGAAGAGGCGGGCGTTGGCTCAAGGTGGCTGATTTTGATGTTTATGTGTCCCTTGTGGTGCTGTGGGTTAAACCACAGAGCCTAGGGCTTGCCGATCAGAAGGTCGGCGGTTCGAATCCCCGCAATGATGGGGTGAGCTCCCGTTGCTCGGGCCCTGCTCCTGCCCACCTAGCAGTTCGAAAGCACGTCAAAGTGCAAGTAGATAAATAGGTACCGCTCCAGCGGGAAGGTAAACGGCGTTTCCGTGCACTGCTCTGGTTCTCCAGAAGCGGCTTAGTCCTGCTGGCCACATGACCCGGAAGCTGGACGCCGGCTCCCTCGGCCAATAAAGCGAGATGAGCGCCGCAACCCCAGAGTCGGCCATGACTGGACCTAATGGTCAGGGGTCCCTTTACCCTTTACCTTTCTGTGTCCCTTGAAGTCTGAGTTCCTGCGTCTTCTTAAGTCTTCCTCTTGTTTTTCTCTCCAGGATCATCGACACGAGTACAATTCAGCAGGAGAGACTGCAGGCCATAGCGGTAAGCCCTTGATTTTGCATCCTAATAAAAGATCACCGTCATAATAATTTCTTATTTATACCCCGCCCATCTGGCTGGGTTTCCCCAGCCACTCTGGGCGGCTCCCAACAGAATATTAAAAACACAATAAAATATCAAACATTAAAAAGCTTCTCCAAAAAGGGCTGCCTTCAGATGTCTTCTAAAAGTCAGATACTGAGGTCCAGATGACCTTGAAAGCCTTAAATGGCCCAGTAGACCTGAAGGAGCATCTCCACCCCGGACACCGGGGTCCATCTCCTGAGGCCCTTCTGGCGGTTCCCTCCCTGCGAGAAGCCAAGTTACAGGGAACCAGGCAGAGGGCCTTGTCGGTGGTGGCTCCCTCCCTTCAGATGTCAAGGAAATAAACAACTATCTGACTTTTAGAAGACATCTGAGGGCAGCCCTGTTTGGGGAAGCTTTTAATGTTTAACAGACTATTATATTTTAATATTTTGTTGGAAGCCGCCCAGAGTGGCTGGGGAAACCCAGACAGATGGGCGGGGTATAAATAATAAATTATTATTATTAAATAATTATAGTTGTTTATTTCCTTGACATCTGGTGGGAGGGCGTTCCACAGGGAGGGTGCCACCACCAAGAAGGCCCTCTGCCTGGTTCCCTGTAACCTCACTTCTCGCAGGGAGGGAACCGCCAGAAGGCTCCAACCATCTTGCTGTCCGCTGAACAACCTGGCCGCTGAATTCTGCACCGCCTGAAGTTTCCGAACCGTCTTCAGAGGCAGTCCTACGAAGAATGCATTGCATTAATTTAACCTGGAGGTTACTAGAGCACAGACGACGGGAGTTAGGCTATCCTGGTCCAGATAGGGAAATTTGCACAAAACTGCTGGCAAATTTTTGTAAGGACTTTTAATTTTTTTAAAAAATTGCAAATTGATGTGGAACTGAAGAGAACTCCATTTAATACTGGTGGCGGGAGAAAGAATGAGAAACTGAAATTGGCCGTTTCCTAGTTCCTGGTTAGTCAGAACGCAAGGATGCTTAACTCTGCATTGATGTTGTTGTTTAGTCGTTTAGTCGTGTCCGCCTCTTCGTGACCCCATGGACCAGAGCACGCCAGGCCCTCCTGTCTTCCACTGCCTCCCCCCAGTTTGGTCAAACTCATGCTAGTCCTTTCGAGAACACTGTCCCACCATCTCGTCCTCTGTCGTCCCCTTCTCCTTGTGCCCTCCATCTTTCCCAACATCAGGGTCTTTTCCAGGGAGTCTTCTCTTCTCCTGAGGTGGCCAAAGTCTTGGAGCCTCAGCTTCAGGATCTGTCCTTCCAGTGAGCACTCAGGGCTGATTTCCTTCCGAATGGAGAGGCTTGATCTTCTTGCAGTCCATGGGACTCTCCAGAGTCTCCTCCAGCACCAGAATTCAAAAGCAACCATTCTTCGGCCATCAGCCTTCTTGATGGTCCAGCTCTCACTTCCATACATCACTTCTGGGAAAACCATAGCTTGAACTATACGGACCTGTGCATTGATAGGACATGCCAAAACAGAGGTCTCAGGCTTCTGTCGAGATTTATTTGTTGCTATTGTACCCATCCCTATTATTATTCTTTTAAATTATTACCTGCGCTTCACCCGGATTTCCCCAGGCAGGTTGCGGCCATTGAAAAGACATTCAGAACTGTTTGGATACTTGCAGGATGAAACGCAATTGCTAAATATAACCCGGGTCTGTGTTAAAGTGGTGTGTCTTCGCCATTCACCCAAAACTGCATACCCCCCCCCCCCCGTGGGGAGTTTGCAGGTTAGGGCCTGTGACCAGGAACACCCTCTCCTGGTCCGCTGCCATCCGGAAGGGCGAGGGTGCGAGAATCGACTCCTTTTCACATTCATTTTGGCACATAGGTGAAGAAGCAGACTCTGAGAACTGCCAGGCAGTCACTTCAAGGCCGCAGACCCACCAAGTGCCCCTATTTTCCAGTCTCAGGTTTACAGAAGCCGTCCCGGTTTCTGATTTGATCCCAGAACGTCCCGCTATTCCTTAGGGAGCTCCTATTTTCAGGGGAGAAACGTTGGAGGGGATGCTAAAGGTCGGGGGGGGAGAGAAATGGACAGGGGACCTAGAATCATAGAATCCTAGAGTTGGAAGAGACCCCAAGGGCCATCGAGTCCAACCCCCTGCCGAGCAGGAAACACCATCAGAGCACTCCTGACATATGGTTGTCAAGCCTCTGCTTAAAGACCTCCAAAGTAGGAGACTCCACCACACTCCTGGGCAGCAAATTCCACTGTCAAACAGCTCTTACTGTCAGGAAGTTCTTCCTAATGTTTAGGTGGAATCTTCTTTCTTGTAGTTTGGATCCATTGCTCCGTGTCCGCTTCTCCGGAGCAGCAGAAAACAACCTTTCTCCCTCCTCTATGTGACATCCTTTTATATATTTGAACATGGCTATCATATCACCCCTTAACCTCCTCTTCTCCAGGCTAAACATGCCCAGCTCCCTTAGCCGTTCCTCATAAGGCATCGTTTCCAGGCCTTGGACCATTTTGGTTGCCCTCCTCTGGACACGTTCCAGTTTGTCCTGGTATTGTCCAGTGTGCCGTCCCACAACGGTGCCCCCGTTTCTCGGATTTGTCCCTGGGGCAAAAATGCCATTTATCTGACCGATGAGCTCAGTTCCTTCCTGGGGAGGGAGGAGGGTGAAAGCAAGAAAGCTCGCTATCTCCCGGCCTGTTCTGCATCTTCCCAAACCCGGGTTGTAACCTTGAGAGAGAGCTACAAATGTGGAGCTCTCCCCTCAGCTCAAACGCTCCTCTCTCTGAGACAATGGCATCCTTTTTCTGCTCCCTGACATAAGCCCTTTTCTTCTCTGCCTTTAGAAGCCGGAGAAGCTACAACATCAGCCGGATGCCAGCGCTGCGCGGCAGGGTTCCCCGGTAACCCGCTTCCTCCCCGAGCCGCGAGGATGTGGGTTGGAGGGGGCAGCCAAATTTGGGGAGGCTGCGAGGAACGCGTCAACCTTTCCCCGCCGTTTGGCACCGCCAATTCGGACAGAGCTGGGCAAACGGAGGTCTTTGGACCCCCAACAAATGTGCCCATCGGGTACCCTTTCAAGAACGCCGCATTCTTGGGCAGCTGAGCTTGGGAGGCTGGCAGGGGCCGGCACCAGGGCTTGGCAGGGCCGTTCCCCTGGCACACACCTCGCCACGGGGGCCGCCGAATCTCCCGCGATGGGGAGGTAGGCCCCCCGAGAGAAGCGACCCCTTGGAGATTGCTTTCAAGCTCTGGGGGCCTCCGAAACCTACAGCAAGCGCTGGCCACCTGCCCAAATCTTCTTCCAGTGTGGTGTAGTGGTTAAGAGCGGTAGTCACATAATCTGGGAAACCGGGTTCGTGTCTCCGCTCCTCCACATGCAGCTGCTGGGTGACCTTGGGCCAGTCACACTTCTCTGAAGTCTCTCAGCCCCACTCACCTCACAGAGTGTTTGTTGTGGGGGAGGAAGGGAAAGGAGAATGTTAGCCGCTTTGAGACTCCTGAAGGGGAGTGAAAGGCGGGATATCAAATCCAAACTCTTCTTCTTCTTCCTCATCTTTTGGGAGAGTGCAACAAACTGCTTCTCGTTTCATTCCCCCCCCCCCAAATTTTATTCCATCCCCTCCAGCATTTCTCCCCTGAAAATAGGGACATCCCATTCCATCCCCTCCAACATTTCTCCCCTGAAAAGAGGGACGTCTTATTCCATCCCCTCCAACGTTTCTCCCCTGAAAATAGGGACGTCCTCTTCCATCCCCTCCAACGTTTCTCCCCTGAAAATAGGGACGTCCTCTTCCATCCCCTCCAACGTTTCTCCCCTGAAAATAGGGACGTCCTCTTCCATCCCCTCCAACGTTTCTCCCCTGAGAAGAGAGACGTCCTAAGGAAAAGCAGGACATTCTGGGATCAGATCAGAATCTAGGACAGCTTCTGTACATCCGGGACTGTCCCTGGGAAATAGGGACACTCGGAGGGTCTGGAATCTACCGGCAAAGGGGCATCATTGGGGTCTTTTGCCTCCTGCCCCTTTCTCTCTCTCCCCCCGTAATGACGCCCCTGTTTTCATCGGGGAAACGTTGGAAGGTATGCAGTGCAGGGAGCCCAAAGCCAAGCGTCTCAACTGGCCCCGGTTTCCCGGAAAATAAATCACCGCTTGCGATTTATGTCATCCCCCCCTCCCCTTTTGGAACTGGGCGCCCGTGGCTGAAGGCTGTTCCCCCTCCGCCATTCGCAGTACGCCATGTTCCTGCTCTCTCCAAATTACCCGTCCTGTACAGATCTCACAACAAAGAGCATTTATGTCGGCTTTAAGGCTAGGAAGAGAAAGCACACACACACACCGCAATTGTCCTGTAATGATCTGTTATCAACAGCTCAGGATGATGGAGTCTTGCACCCCGCTGGGCATGTGATGGGAGGCTGCCCAATCGCCGCAGGATGCCCTGAGGTCCACACAAGCACATTTAGAGACACGGGGAGGCCGAGGCTGTGTCTTACGGCTTTTTAACATGTGTTTGTGGGAAGGGGGGGCCTGTCTAGTTCAGGGTTGTCTGAGCTACAGTTACAGACTCACGGTCCTTTCCCAAACTTTCCCGGTGAGGCCAGGAACTGAGAGTTTCCGCCTGCCAAAGCAGACACCCAGTGGCTGAGCTACAAGATCCTAGTCCTCATGGTGGGTTTAAAATCGGCGTGTCTGAATGGTCCTGAACGGTGTAACCCTGCCCCTGTTGCTCCTTCAAGCGGTCGAACACGGACCGGAGTGAGTCGTACAGGATGAGGGGGATGAAGATGTCGGCGTCGCTCTCATCCTTCTCGTAATTCTCCAGAACCTGTAGGAGATGGGAAGTTAGTTGGTGTGGAGGACTCCCTGGTCCTGAATGGGGCAACTGTGCCCCCGAAGGACCAGGTGCGCAGCCTGGGGGTCATTTTGGACTCACGGCTGTCCATGGAGGCGCAGATCAGTTCTGTGTCCAGGGCAGCTCCATCTGGGACGCAGGATGAGACCCTCCCTGCCCGCAGACTGTCTGGCCAGAGCGGTGCATGCTCTGGTTATCTCCCGCTTGGACTACTGCCATGCGCTCTCCGTGGGGCTGCCTTTGAAGGTGACCCGGAAACTACAACTAATCTAGAATGTGGCAGCTAGACTGGGGACTGGGAGTGGAGACCACATAACACCGGTCCTGAAAGACCTTCATTGGCTCCCAGGACGTTTCTGAGCACAATTCAAAGTGTTGGTGCTGACTTTGAAAGCCCTAAACGGCCCAGTAGACCTGAAGGAGCGTCTCCACCCCGGACACTGAGGTCCCTCTACCAAGGGTCTTCTGGTGGTTCCCTCCCTGCGAGAAGCCAAGTTACAGGGAACCAGGCAGAGGGCCTTCTTGGTGGTGGCGCCCTCCCTGTGGAACACCCTCGAGGAGATAAACAACTACCTGACTTTTAGAAGGCATCTGAAGGCAGCCCTCTTTGGGGAAGTTTGGTGTTTTATTATGTTTATATATGTGTGGAAAACCGCCCGGACTGGCTGGGCTGACCCAGGCGGATGGGCGGGGAACAATAATAAAATTATGACGGTCATGATTCGCCCTAGGTGGGCAAGCTGAGGCGTGCACAGGTGTGCTCTGCGACAGAGCTGCTGCATCCCTTTCACCTGCTGTCGACCCAGGGCACCTTGTTGGTTAATCTAACCCGGAATCGGCCAATCGAAGGAACACCCAGCGCTGCTTTGGCCCTGGCTGGCTTCCCGTACCTTGAAGTCCCCTTTCGGACGCTCGTTTTTTTCCGACACTGTTCGCTAGATACAGGCCCTTCACAACAAAGGAGTGTATTGTTTCAGAGGGAAAGGAAGGGCAGAGAGAGAGAGAAAAGAAACAGTCAGGAGCAAAGAGACTTTGGCCAGCTCTGTGTCCGTCCTGGGAATGAACGTGAGCCTCTGTTAACAGAGAAATCTGAAGGCTCCCTTCGACAAAAAACAAGGACCCCAGCCAGGAATACCAGAGCAAAACAGCAGCCAGTAGGCTTGGTCTTGATTGAAGACAGACAGGACTCCCACCTGCCACCAGGTGGAACAAGATGGAAGCCCCAAACAAAAGAGAACCCAAACTTTTATTAGCTGCTAATCCCCATTACAGGGACACGGGTGGCGCTGTGGGTTAAACCACAGAGCCTAGGACTTGCCGATCAGAAGGTCGGCTGTTCGAATCCCTGTAATGACCGGGTGAGCTCCCGTTGCTCGGTCCCTGCTCCTGCCAACCTAGCAGTTCGAAAGCACGTCAAAGTGCAAGTAGATCAATAGGTACCGCTCCGGCGGGAAGGTAAACGGCGTTTCCGTGCGCTGCTCTGGTTCGCCAGAAGCGGCTTAGTCCTGCTGGCCACATGACCCGGAAGCTGGACGCCGGCTCCCTCGGCCAATAAAGCGAGATGAGCGCCGCAACCCCAGAGTTGGTCACGACTGGACCTAACAGTCAGGGGTCCCTTTACCTTTTTAATCCCCATGTTACACCCCCCCAAACTACATCACTCATACATCATGGTTACATCATGAAAGGGGAGGTCTGGTGGCAGGAATCTGAGCATCCTGGACCCTGCCCCATGGTTCCCCTTGCCCTCCACCAAACACCCATCAAGTGGAACAAAAGAGATATTTACATTTCCCTGTTTCCCAGCCAAGTTCATCCCCCCCTTTTGTCTCCATCTGGGTTTGTTATTTCTGGAATGGCTACCTGTCTGGCACTCAGGTATCAGGATGCCAGGGATTATCCCTTGGGCAGAGGGGCTGCTGAGGAGCTGAGATGAATCTCTGAAGTTTTCCCAGTGAGCCAGTACATAGGAACATTTACCAGTGAATTCTGACATTTGGTATCGTGCAGCAAAGGCCCTTTGAGTAGATAGGAAGAAACTGCGATGAATTGTTTTGTGGGGACAAATCACAAAAGTCACAAAAGCGATTGTGCTGGTTTTGGTAGTGGGCTGCATGTGCGTGATATATGCTGGAGGGGCAACCCCCCCAACCTATACAGTGGTGCCCCGCAAGTTGAATGCCTCACAAGACGGAAAACTCACTAGACAAAAAAGTTTTCCATTTTGGAGGTGCTTCGCAAAACGAATCTCCTATGGGCTTGCTTCGCAAGACGAAAATGTCTTGCGAGTTCCTGTGGATTTTTTTTCCTTCCTCCCCCCTTTTCTAAGCCACTAAGCCGCTTATCAGCTGATCCGATAAGCCTAAAAGCCGCTAAAAGCCGCTAAAAGCCGCTAATAGCGCTAATCCGTCAATGGGCTTGCTTCGCAAGACGAAAAAACCGCTAGACGAAGAGAATCACAGAACGGATTCTTTTCATCTTGCGAGGCACCACTGTACATAAATTCCTGCAACACTCTGCAAAAAGTTCAGAGGGAGGGAGGCGATCTTTGCCGGCTGTTCCGAAAAGGAGAGAGAGAAACGGATCATCGCTTGGCAGGCAGGCGATGCGTTTGGAAGAGCTTGCAGCAGGCTTGGCCGCCAAAGGAATATTGTCTGTTTTTTCCATGTGGGGCCGGAATGAAGACATTTCCAGGGTTTAACTCCCCTTGTCCCGGCCACCTCCGGAAATGCAACAGAGAGTGGGTTTTTTTGCATTTTTGCACGCCAGTGGAAAACGTGCTCTCCTCCACAGAGACCTTTTGGGTGTTGAAATATTAGCAGGGGGGTCCCTTTCGGAAGTGCAAATTTGGGGAGGTGCGATTCCGTTTGCATTTAACTAATTTCTCCTTTTGGAAACGCGGCACAAACTGGAACGGAGCCGAGCTATGATATTCACGCTTCTCCGAATTTTGCAAAGGAGTTTTTCCAGCCCTGCAGTAATGTGTTCAAAAATATGCAGATTAGGGGGAATGCACAAATTAGACGCCTCTTTCGAGTCTTTTTATTCTTTTAATGCCAACACTCCTAAAACAGGAGTTGCTTAAACAAATTCTTTATTCAGTTGACATCTGGCGGGAGAGCATTCCCCGAGACTGACTCTGGTTATCGCCTGCTTGGACTACTGCCATGCGCTCTCCGTGGGGCCACCTTTGAAGGTGACCCAGAAACTACAACTAATCCAGAACGTGGCAGCCAGACTGGGGACTGGGAGTGGAGACCACATAACACTGGTCCTGAAAGACCTATATTGGCTCCCAGGACATTTCCGAGCACAATTTAAAGGGTTGGTGCTGACCTTGAAAGCCCTAAATGGCCCAGTTTACTTGAAGGAGCGTCTCCATCCCCATCGTCCAGCCCGGACACCGGGGTCCATCTCCTGAGGGCCTTCTGCCGGTTCCCTCCCTGCGAGAAGCGAGGTTACAGGTAACCAGGCAGAGGGCCTTCTCGGTGGTGGCGCCCTCCCATCAGATGTCAAGGAAATAAACAACTACCTGACTTTTAGAAGACATCTAAACAGTAGCCCTGTTTAGGGAAGCTTTTAATCTTTCATGCTGTACTGTTATTAATAGCCGATTGGGAACCGCCCAGCGTGGCTGGGAAAACTCAGCCTGATGGGCGGGTCATAAGTGATAAATTATTATTATATTATTATTATTAATGGGCTTGTATTCCACCTCCTGCTTTCCCAGCGGGATTTTGATTTAACTAGGGCGACGGGGAGCCTCTGCTGTCCGAGAGGAGGACAACAAAAGCATCCCTTGTTTGCGACACATTCTTGCCCTCGTTTCGAGAGGGAAATCGAGCATGGAGCAGCCCCGAGAGGGATGGAATTTCTCTCCCGGTTGCAAACAACAACAGATTCTTGTTCGAGGTTTGCCTGGCTGAAGGCCCGCAGGAGCCCAAAGAGATCCCTTTTCGGAGAGAATTGCTTTTCTCTATCTTCTTTGAGCTCTCTGCTTCCTCACGCTTGGGCTGGAAAAGGTTCCCTGTGCCTGGCAGAAGCGAAATACAAGATCCAGTTCGAATTTGCGTTTCCCGGAGCGAAACGAGAACCGAAATATATAGGTGGAATACGCCTGTGTAAAAGAATGTCAAAATATCAATCGGCCGGCAGGTTTCGACTGAGTTTCTCGTTTATAAATCGGATAACTTTATAAAATTTAAAGTTAAGCCGAACAACGTGGAGGAAACAAAGTTAAGTGCGGATTCGAGGAATCCAATTCGGGAACGCAATGCAAAGATCAGAGGTCACGTTAAATTCAATTATAAAATGATGTTTTATCAATTCAATTTGTAAAATTTGTAAATTCAATTATAAAATGATGAAGTATCAATGAAGGAACGAATGGCTGTTTATTTTTATTTTGTCTTCAACATCTATTGAGTATTTCCGTTCTACAGTTTCAAAACCAATAAAGCATTAAAAAGAGAGAGAAATGAAATATGGCCGTGCTTGGATTTTGCGACGCAGTTCTGCAACTGACCGATGTTTGCAAAAAAAAATAATATGCACAGCACATGTACGTCAGGGGAAATAACATACCCAAACTGCTTTGTATTGCAGGGGCAAATCCTGTTGTAGTTTGGAAAATTCATAAATAAAAGCTTTTTTATAATAATAATAAGGAAAAAGTAACCGCCTTCCCCGTCTCATGGCCAAGATGTATAAATGGCCATGGCCATGTATAAATAATCCATAGTAACGTACAAAAACTTATACAGAACAGATAGTGAACAAGATAGATAGATAGATAGATAGATAGATAGATGATAGATAGATAGATGGATGGATAGAGAGAGAGAGAGAGAGAGAGAGAGAGAGAGAGAGAGAGGTGATAGATAGGTGATGATAGATAGATAGATGATAGATGATAGACAGAGAGATAGATGATAGATAGATGATAGACAGAGAAATAGATGATAGATAGGTGATGATAGATGATAGATAGATGTAGATAGATAGATAGATAGATAGATAGATAGATAGATAGATAGATACACACCTATCCACTGTGTTTCAGTTCTTTTCTTCCAATTGACTTCCTTCATCCTCAACACGGTTCTCTTTTCATTTTTGGTAAACTGTCTCCTCCTTCGTTCGTTATTTCCCCCTTTTTCTTACCATTTTTAATTTAAGTACCATAAATTATCTCCCAGAAGTGAATCGAAACAAGCCCAAGTATTAATTTGAGGGCACTGCTTTTTAAGGTTTTCCCCACTTAAAATATATATATATATTATTTTTGCTTGTACTGGCCCCTAATTGCCTCTGGCAGCCTGGCCAATTCAATATAGTCAAATTGTCTTGCCATTCTTTCATTTATTTATTTTTGTCTGTATTATTTCTCTCCCCCCTGGTTTTGGGCAATGTGTGTTCTCGCAGCCCCTGTCGCATAAAGGAATCTTTTCTGATTTTCTCTGGCTATATCTGCGTCTAGTATCCCAAATTTTGGGGCTGCCACTCAACTTTTTCTCTCCCCCCCCCCTGCGATTTCAGGAGAAGAGGAAGCGCCAAGCCGAGATCGAAAACAAGAGGCGGCAGCTGGAAGACGACCGGCGTCAGCTGCAACACTTAAAGGTAGGGAGAGCTGCTGGCCTGTGGCTGGAAGGAATTAGGATCTGAACTCGCTCCCCAAAAAATCAGGGTGGGGGGGGAGGCACTCACTATTTGTCAGAAGTTGCTTAAGGTCATACAGAGACATTCGGCAACTGAGGTTATGCTAAATAATGCTTTAAATAAATTTAAAAAGCAACAATAGCAACAATAACCCTTCCAAGTTGTACGACTCTATGTTTCTTCCCTTTGCCTCTTTGTTGCCTCCAGTCAAAGACCTTGAGGGAAAGATGGTTGCTGGAAGGAGCCCCTTCGTCGACGGCCGAGGAAGGTGACGCCTTGAAAAAGCAGATGCAAGAGGACGACTTGAAGGCCAAGGAGCTGGAAGACAGCATCCAGAGGTAAGGGCTCAGGTGTGTTATTGGCCGAGGGAGCCGGCGTCCAGCTTCCGGGTCATGTGGCCAGCAGGACTAAGCCGCTTCTGGCGAGCCAGATCAGTGCACGGAAACGCCGTTGACCTTCCCGACAGAGCGGTACCTATTTATCTACTTGCACTGGTGTGCTTTCAAACTGCTAGGTTGGCAGGAGCAGGGACCGAGCAACGGGAGCTCAGCCCATCGCAGGGATTCGAACCGCCGACCTTCTGATCGGCAAGTCCTGGGCTCTGTGGTTTAACCCACAGCGCCACCTGCGTCCCTTGGGTACCTTAAAATTCCTATTGGATAATTTCGGATGGCAGATGATGATGGTGATGAATCCTGATGAGTTCGTTGCACAGTTTATAAAGCAAAGGGAAGGCAGAGAGAGAGAGAGAGAGAGAGATGTATTCGCTGCCTTTAGAAGTTGCAGGAGATAAAAGACTCACATATGTGGCTTAGGGCCCTCGTATTTATGGAACCGCCTCTCCTGGTCTGCCCCGCAGAGGACCTTAAGGTCCATAAATAACCATAGTTTAGAGGTCCCGGGTCCTAAGGAAGTCAGACTATCCTCTACCAGGGCCTTTTCAGTGGTGGCTCCCACCTGGTGGAATGCTCTGTCCCATGAGACCAGGGCCCTGCAGGATTTAACCTCCTTCCGCAGGGCCTGTAAGACAGAGCTATTCCGCCTGGCTTTCAATTTGAATTCAGCCTGATCTTTTATTTCCCTTCCCCTCCCCTTTTATGAAGATCATCCGCTCTGAGACCCCACAGCTAATTCTCCCCTGGTCTCCTCGCTGGCCCAAGTAGGACAAATTCAGCCAGCTAGCCCTGGGGGTTATCTAAGGCTTATTTCCCCTAAATCGAATTTTATTGTTATTCATGTTTTTATACTGTATCTTATGCTGCTTTTTAAAATTAAGTGTTTTAAATTTCTTGTTAGCCGCCCTTAGCCCGGTTTTTGAACCGGGAAGGGCGGGGTATAAATAAAAAAATATTATTATTATATGCTGGCCGCTGCATTGATGTGTCTCGTACGGCAGACTCCTCTCGGGGAAACTGCCTCTCCTCCAGAACAGAGCGTCACTGGCAAGGCTTCGATGTCTCTGTTCCAGGTTGCACCGCTCCCTTTGGCAAGGGCTGAACCGCGGTCCGCATTTGGGGAGGCCAAAAGAAAGGGAGAGGTTTAGAGAGGGTTATGCAAACCGAGGAAACCGTCTTCTTCCAGGGATGAACATTCATTCCCCTCCCTCCAGAGCCCCTCTCTTCCCTTCTCCTGCTCCAAAGGGATCCGGGCAGGCAGCGGATGCAAAAGCCATCTCTGCTTTCCAATTAAGAGACAGCCGGTAGCTGTTCCTGGGCGAGAAAATCCCATTGTTGAGTCTTTTCAAAGTTTGCACGGGGATGAAACGGACCTGGCGGTCGCCCCAGCCAGAAGCGGATCTCTGCAAAGGTTGCTTTTCGGTCTGGAGGAAAGGCATGTTCGTGGAGTCATAGAATTAAATAATAATAATATTTACACCCCGCTCATCTGGCTGGGTTTCCCCAGCCACTCTGGGCGGCTCCCAACAGAATATTAAAATTAGAATAAAACTTTAAAAGCTTCCCTATACAGGGCTGCCTTCAGATGCCTTCTAAAAGTCAGATAGTTGTTTATTTCCTTGGCATCTGATGGGAGGGCGCCACCACTGAGAAGGCCCTCTGCCTGGTTCCCTGTAGCTTCACTTCTCGCAGGGAGGGAACCGCCAGAAGGCCCTCGGGAGATGGACCCCGGTGTCCGGGGTGGAGACGCTCCTTCAGGTCTACTGGGCCATTTAGGGTTTTCAGGGTCAGCACCAACCCTTTGAATTGTGCTCGGAAACGTCCTGGGAACCAACGGAGGTCTTTCAGGACCAGTGTTATGTGGTCTCCACTCCCTTCCAATGCCGTTTCCCTCTTCCAGGTTGGAGAAGGAGCTGGAGCAACTGGAAAACGGGATCTCAGCGTCGTCCACCAAAGAGAACATGGCTGAGGAGACGCGGGCGGGGGGCAAGGAGGACAAGGCGCCCCCCCGCACACCGAAGGTAAGAAGCCGTCCTTCTCTCCCCCCCCCAGCCTGAGAATATATTTATTATTATTACTATTAATAATATTAATATTAGTGTTGGAAGCCGCCCAGAGTGGCTGGGGCAGGTGGACAGATAGATAGATAGATAGATAGATAGATAGATAGATAGATAGATAGATAGATAGATAGATGTAAACTGCTTAACTTATTATTTGCTGATGTTTAATTTCACTGTATACTATGGGATCCTAATGGATTATTGAATATTGCTTTATTTGATATGAGCTGTCTATTGTGATTTTTTATATTGGTTCAGATTGTTGCTATAAATGCTTGATGTTTTTACTACTACAGTGGTGCCCCGCAAGACGAATGCCTCGCAAGACGGAAAACCTGCTAGACGAAAGGGTTTTCCGTTTTGGAGGTGCTTTCCAAAATGAATTTCCTATGGGCTTGCTTCGCAAGACGACAATGTATTGCGAGTTCCTGCGGGTTTTTTTCCTCCCCCCCCCCCTTTCTAAGCCGCTAAGCCGCTTATCAGCTGATCCGATCAGCAGATAAGCCGCTAAAAGCCGCTAATAGCGCTAATCTGCTAATCCGTCAATGGGCTTGCTTCGCAAGACGAAAAAAACCGCTAGACGAAGAGAATCACAGAACGGATTCTTTTCGTCTTGCGAGGCACCACTATACTACTACTACTACTACTGCTGCTACTACAACTATGTGTGTTGGAAGCCGCCCAGAGTGGCTGGGGCAGGTATAAATCTATTTATATATAAAAAATCTCAGCCTGGCCTGCCCCTCAGGGTTGTGTGACCTAGGCCACCTCAAATTCAGGAGATGGAGCTGGTCTGGCTCCCGTGTTTTTAAACTTTGATATACTCCATTTAAATATATTTTCTCCCCCTCCTCTTAATGTCTGCTTCCTTTTTCCACAGACTCCTCTAGGCTCGGCCAAAGGTAGGTACCTTTCTTTCTTTCTTTCTTTCTTTCTTTCTTTCTTTCTTTCTTTCTTTCTTTCTTTCTTTGCATCTATATCCCACATTTTCCTCCAAGCTGAACGTGAGCCAACGGCGTGTTGCGGCGGCAAAAAAGTCCAGTGCTATTGTAGTCTGCATCCACAAAAGTCCAGTGTTCATATCAAGAGTCCCTCTCGATTCCGGCTTGGTCAGACCACAGCTAGAATCCCGTGTCTGGTTCTGGGCGCCACAATTTAAGGATATTGACAAGGTGGAAAGTGGACAAGATGATCAAGGGGTCTGGGAACCGAGCCGGATGAGGAACGGTCGAAGGAGCTGGGGACGTTTAGCCTTGGAAAGAGGAGGGATAGGAAAGCCATCTTCTGATATCTCGAGGGCTGTCCCATGGGAGAGCGTACATACGTGCTTCTTTTCTCCTGCTCTGCAGGGCAGAACTCGAACCCGTGACTTCCTTAGAGGGCCACTGGGGCGGAGGTCCTCTACCCCCGTTTTTAAATCCCGGTTGGATTTCGAAAAGGAGCTACAGCCGTACCTCCCCTTACGTACCGGGGAGGCGAACGCAGCAAACCCGGAAGTATTTTTCCGGGTTTCTTCGCCGCCGCGCATGAATGCGGAGAAGCACTAAACCTCTTCTCTTTTTTTAATGGAACCCCTTCTATAGGAACCTGCATATAAATTTTCCCTCGGCCCTTTTGCTGGCCCGTGTAGGACCAGCATGGATAGCTGGCCCTGGTGAATATTTGACGTCTCCTCTCCTTACGGTCTTGATTTATGGGCCGCCAGTAAAACGAGGCTGCATTTTAAGCCGTATTTTAATCAATTGCGGGGAGTTGTTTTGGTTTTTCTAACTGTATTTTATATTTGGTGTTAGCCGCCCTGAGCCTGGTCTTGGCTGGGGAGGGCAGGGTATAAATAAAAATTTATTATTATTATTTATTATAAACCACGCTGCACACATGCGCAGAAGTGGTGCCTCAGAGCAGGGAGCAGTGCGTTGTCCTGCTGTGTTGCTAGGTTGGTAACGCCAAGGTTGCGGGTTCGAGTCCCTGCCTCGTGGGGGGTTGGACTGGATGACCTTCAGGGGTCCCTTCCGACAGTTCTGTGATTCTGTGATTCTAACTCCCTCCCCACCCTTCTCCTCCTTGCCCCCCAAGTGGAAAACAGAGCCTCCAACAGCCCTTTAAAAGTGGTGGAAGGCGGTGGGATGATGAAGGCAGGTAGGTCGGATCGTGGCCTCTCGCTCTCACGGGCGCACTAATCCTTTAAGCTCTTGGGCCCCCCCAAAAAATGGGGCGGCCGGGGGGACGACGGCAAGCCCCTTTGCCTGACTGTAGCGGCATGCTGCTTTCGCCTGCTTTTGCCGGGAGTGGGGTGGGGTGGCCTAACTATCTCGGGGGAACCCCCTGTGTTTTTTGGGGGGCGAACCCCACATGGCTTAATTGATGGGTTAGAGCAGTGCTGGATTTACGTATAAGCTAAACAAGCTCTATCTTAGGGCTCCACTGTATGTACATTTCCAAAATATTATCTATCTATCTATCTATCTATCTATCTATCTATCTATGGCAGTGTCGGATTTACGTATAAGCTAAACAAGCTCTCGCTTAAGGCCACACTCTCTTGGGGGCCCCCAAAAGATTTAAAGGAAAAAACCAACTAGGTGTACATTTCCAAAATATAAGATAAAAAACAAATTAAATAAAACCTACATACAGCAACAGTGTTTTGTGTGATGTAGGCTCCTGTGATGTAACGTATTTTTCGCTCTATATGACGCACCCGACCATAAGACGCACCTAGTTTTTGGAGGAGGAAAACAAGAAAAAAAATATTTTGAATCCCACAAGCATGAAAAGCAAGAGGGATCGCTGCACAGTAATCCCTCTTGCTGTTCTGGCTTCTGGGATAGATGCGCAGCCTGCATTCGCTCCATAAGATGCACACACATTTCCCCTTACATTTTAGGAGGGGGAAAGGGCATATTATAGAGTGAAAATCCTGCCAACCTAGCAGTTCGAAAGCACATCAAAGCGCAAGTAGATAAATAGGTACCGCTCTGGCGGGAAGGTAAACGGCCACGACTGGACCTAATGGTCAGGGGTCCCTTTACCTATAAAGCGAAAAATACGGTAAGTCATGGGCCACGCCTGCTCGCCTGCTCCCATAAATATCCCTGGTTTGCTCCTTTCTATATATAGGGTGCCGACATTCTGCATGGACTGATTGCACGGCCACACTTGCAAATGGCTTGAGATACCTATGAGGTCCATAAATGACAATATAGCATATATTCAACACAAAAAAACAGTGGCAATGTGTTGTGGACAAAGGACAGCTGGACATATAAAGGGCCCCATTACCTTCAGGAGCTGAGGGCCTCATCCAACCTAAATCCGACCCTGGGTTAGAGAGCGCCGTGCTTAAACTCAAGACCGAATAATGCACTCGAGAATTGCTGTGTCAATTTCCCCCTCCTTCTTGATTCCAGGCTAGTGCTCTCTCTCCTTCTATATATATAATTTTATTTTATTTGTACCCAGTCCACTTTGGGCAGCGTCCAGCGTACGCGAAACCATTATAAAACATTAAACATTAAAAACTTCCCCTATGCAAATCTCTCTCTCTCTCCCTCCGGTTGCATACGAAATTATTCCACCCTTGGTGCATATCAGGACCGTTATCCAAATTTTACAGGCTTTTCCGGCTGTTCGCGCTGAGCAAATTGAACCGGCTGTTGCATTTTCAGCTGAATTTGGGGGGACCACCTGAACCCCCCAAAAAGGTTCTTCATTTGCCCTCGTCTTGCAGTTCTTAAAAATTCCCGTTCCCATTCCGCCCGGCCCAGATTTTGCAACATATCTCTTCCCTCTGTGCTTGAACCGAATGTGTGAGCAGTGGTGCCCCTGAGAAAGTGCAGAGTGCGTCACCGTGGGGTTTTTTTTGGGGGGGAGTGACGTTTGGCATGGTAAAGGGGAGACTGGAACGTGGTCTCCCCAGATTCAGTCCACAATTCCTCCTCTCGCTCCCTCCAAATAAACAAACAATACCGGGAAGTGCTAATCGCAGGATCTAATTGGAAAATTTTGTGAATAAATAGATTTGCATTTGTTCTAATTGCGGGAAATAATTGGGTTCTTAAAAATGAATTAATTAAACAAACAGATTTGCATCCGTTTCGCTCCGGCGGCAGAAAACCCGATTGGATGCTCAGGATAAAATCAATTTGCGTTATATTTCAGGCTTGCAAGGGAATCGAAAGAGGGAAGAGTTAGATAAGCGCTAACGTGTTCTAGGTTAGAGGAAATGACATTACGGGAGACGAGATGCGCTGGGTGATATTTTAACTTGTTGAGGTTTAATTGGCAGCTTCGGAGAAATAGATCTGCGTTCTTTAATTCCGACTGCAGAACTTAATGGCTTTGTTTGTTTTGAATGGATAAAAGAGTTGAAGAATGGATTTCACCTAGAAATTACTGACTCAAGGAGTGGAGTTGTACCCTACCTAGAGTAGACCTAAGTACATCATGCTGGGTGTCTGAGTACTAGGACTGAGGTTGGATAAAGCCCATTTTCACTGGGGAAACGTTGGAGGGGACGGAATAGGACGTCCCTCTTTTCAGGGGAGAAACGTTGGAGGGGATGGAATAGGACGTCCCTATTTTCACAGGAGAAACGTTGGAGGGGATGGAATAGGACGTCCCTATTTTCAGGGGAGAAACGTTGGAGGGGATGGAAAAGGATGTCCCTATTTTCAGGGGAGAAACGTTGGAGGGGATGGAGTAGGACGTCCCTATTTTCAGGGGAGAAACGTTGGAGGGGATGGAATAGGACGTCCCTCTTTTCAGGGGAGAAACGTTGGAGGGGATGGAATAGGACGTCCCTCTTTTCAGGGGAGAAACGTTGGAGGGGATGGAATAGGACGTCCCTCTTTTCAGGGGAGAAACGTTGGAGGGAACACCTCTGTGTTGGATGGTCTAGGTTACCATTTGCAGCCGGCTCCTACCGGAGCGAATTTTGCAAGCTGCATTCACCGTCCTCTTAATATATAAATGAAGACGAGGAGTGAAAATTTACTGGTCCACCTTGAGCCTGGAGTTCCTCACCAGCTGCCTGGAGGAGGGCAGGCGAACCCAGAAACTTCAGGCCGGCCCTGGAGGTCTGGCATTCTGAATATGGGCAGGGGGGTGGGATTGGGGGTAAAGGAACAGGTTGTTGTTGTTGAGTCATTTAGTTGTGTCCGCCTCTTCGTGACCCCCTGGACCAGAACACGCGAGGCACTCCTGTCTTCCACTGCCTCCCACAGTTTGGTCAAACTCAGGCTGGTAGCTTCAAGAACATTGTCCCACCATCTCGTCCTCCGTCATCCCCTTCTCCTTGTGCCCTCCATCTTTCCCAACATCAGGGTCTTTTCCAGGGAGTCTTCTCTTCTCCTGAGGTGGCCAAAGTCTTGGAGCCTCAGCTTCAGGATCTGTCCTTCCAGTGAGCACTCAGGGCTGACTTCCTTCCGAATGGAGAGGTTTGATCTTCTTGCAGTCCATGGGACTCTCAAGAGTCTCCTCCAGCACCAGAATTCAAAAGCATCCATTCTTTGCCTTCTTTATGGTCCAGCTCTCACTCCCATACATCACTACTGGGAAAACCAGAGCTTGAACTATATGGACCTTTGTTGGCAAGGTGATGTCTCTGCCAATTTAATTTCCTACCTGTTCCTTTTTTTTTAATGAACGGGTAGGAAATGAAATTGGCTGGTTCCTCCCTCCTGCCTGGGAAGCAGCCTTGCATTCCTGAATTGCCAGAGGTTTCAAAGGTCAGAGAAGACCTTTTGCAAGGTCAAAGCATCCTAAAGGCAGCTGGACCCCCCCCCTCCACAAAGAGGGCCATTGCCCATTAACCGCAGCAGAGTTGTCACACGCCAAAAAAAATAAAATAACATAAGCCCTTTCAGCGAGGGGCTCGACTCGATAGGTTTCCATGCCGCGGGCTGAAATGTCACTTATATAACCGCGTTCGGTGCAAATGCAATTTGCTCCGTAAAGATCGGGTACGGAGGAGAACAGAAGTAACGTTCTGGCCTCGCGTCGCACGTTTTGGAGCGAGTATTAAGGCATATGTGTCAGTGCCCAGCTTTTTCTTTTCTTTTTTACAATAATGTTTACTAAGTTTCATACAAACAAAACACATATTATAAAATAAATGAGACAAAAGAACAACAACGAAGAAAACAAAAATAAAAAGAGTGTAACAACAAAAACATAAGCAATACAATTAATTAATTAAACTTCCAACCTCGTAAACATATTACTTGACTTCCTCCCATCTGAATTTCCTTGTAACTGAATGTAGCAGTTTTTCAATATCATTATTCCAAAAACAATATTCCAGTTATAGTCAAATTTCTTAACTTTTCTTAATGTTCAAAATCTCATTTATTTAATTAGCTCCTAATTTAATCCTAAACCTATATGGTACTTTCAGGTAGCTTCTAATTTTTAATGTTACATTATTTATTCAAATAACACTCGCTTCCGGGGCTTCGGCGTTTGGGAACCAAGGTACTGCTGTGTGTGTGTATATATATATATATATATATTTGCTTTCGTAGATTTTCACGGGTACAGGAATGCAGGTTTTGGTGTCTTCGGGTGTCTTCCCGTGTAAGAGTTGGGGTGTCTAGGCGACGTTTCGACGAGGTCTCACTCGTCATCTTCAGGCTGGTGCTTTCGGCTTCTTGTTACTGGAACAGAGCAGGATCTCAGTGTTTGAGTTCCTATAAATACTGTTGAGGGGGTGTGGTGTGTAGCCTCCAACGTTCTGGGCAGAGAGGAAGTTCCCAGGTTAGTGTGCCTTTTCTTCTTTTGTTCCTTAATTACTTGAGGGATATCTTGAGTGATTTCTTGAGTGATATTCTGAGTACCACTTAGGTGGGTCATTAAGTGTGGATTAGTTGCTAAAGCTTTCGTGTCTTGACCTCTTGAGCTTGTGAAGAGTTTTTCTGAGAAGATGGCTGTACTGCACTTAGTTGTGCTCTGGCTTGGCTTCGTGTATAGGGGCGAGCTGTGGTTTTGTGCCCTGTGCCAGCCAGATCTGTGTAGGGATTGCAGGGGGGTGCAGCATCCGGAGGTGCCACTATGGTTTGGCTACTGGATGGTGTCTGTAATTTATCTGTGGAGAGGGTCTGGGTTTGGGTCTGGTGTGGTTGATTGGTGATGGCGTTCTGTGTGCCTCTGGTTCTGGTGTCGGTTTTTGTGGGGAGGGCTAATTTCCAGATGTCTGGCAGGCGGGACGTGTCGTCACGCTTGTTCATGTTGTGAGGGTGTTTCTCTATCTCGATGGCTTCCATGATTATTCTCTTGTGGTGATGTTCCATGTTAAAGAGCAATTTGGAATCTGCAAAATTAATTTCGTGTCCTGTTTCTTTCATGTGTTGGAAAAGAGAGGAAGTTTTTTCTTCTTTTTTGACGGCATTCTTGTGTTCTGCGATACGTGCATTTATTCGTCTGTTTGTTTGTCCAATGTACGTGGCTGGGCAGACTTTGCAGGGTATTTCATAGACCCCTTGGTTTTCCAACTGGATTTTATCTTTGGGGTTTCTGAGGATATTGGCTATTTTTTGGTTGGTGCAAAAGGCTGTTTTGATATTGTGTTTATGGAGGATTTTGCTAATTTTATCTGTAGTGCCCTTGATATAAGGAAGGAGGGCCATGCCATTGTTTTCTTCTGTGTCTTGGTTTTTGGGGGGTGTTTCTTTTTGGATTAGCTTCGTAACCCTGTTTTGCTGGTATCTAGATAGCTTCCTCACACATCTCAACAGCCTACACCCCAAAATACAATTCACTATGGAAATAGAAGCCAACAACCAACTTCCCTTCCTTGACGTCCTAATCTACAAAAAACCTGATGGCTCCCTAGGACACACTATCTACCGGAAAAAAACACACACCAACCGCTACTTACATGCACAATCACACCACCACCCTGCACAAATAAACTCCGTAGCCAAGACTCTCATCTCCAGAACCAAACGCCTGGCCGACAAAGACCACTTGACAACTGAGTTACAGAATCTCTCTAATGTGTTAATCGCCAATGGATACCAGCAAAACAGGGTTATGAAGCTAATCCAAAAAGAAACACCCCCCAAAAACCAAGACACAGAAGAAAACAATGGCATGGCCCTCCTTCCTTATATCAAGGGCACTACAGATAAAATTAGCAAAATCCTCCATAAACACAATATCAAAACAGCCTTTTGCACCAACCAAAAAATAGCCAATATCCTCAGAAACCCCAAAGATAAAATCCAGTTGGAAAACCAAGGGGTCTATGAAATACCCTGCAAAGTCTGCCCAGCCACGTACATTGGACAAACAAACAGACGAATAAATGCACGTATCGCAGAACACAAGAATGCCGTCAAAAAAGAAGAAAAAACTTCCTCTCTTTTCCAACACATGAAAGAAACAGGACACGAAATTAATTTTGCAGATTCCAAATTGCTCTTTAACATGGAACATCACCACAAGAGAATAATCATGGAAGCCATCGAGATAGAGAAACACCCTCACAACATGAACAAGCGTGACGACACGTCCCGCCTGCCAGACATCTGGAAATTAGCCCTCCCCACAAAAACCGACACCAGAACCAGAGGCACACAGAACGCCATCACCAATCAACCACACCAGACCCAAACCCAGACCCTCTCCACAGATAAATTACAGACACCATCCAGTAGCCAAACCATAGTGGCACCTCCGGATGCTGCACCCCCCTGCAATCCCTACACAGATCTGGCTGGCACAGGGCACAAAACCACAGCTCGCCCCTATACACGAAGCCAAGCCAGAGCACAACTAAGTGCAGTACAGCCATCTTCTCAGAAAAACTCTTCACAAGCTCAAGAGGTCAAGACACGAAAGCTTTAGCAACTAATCCACACTTAATGACCCACCTAAGTGGTACTCAGAATATCACTCAAGAAATCACTCAAGATATCCCTCAAGTAATTAAGGAACAAAAGAAGAAAAGGCACACTAACCTGGGAACTTCCTCTCTGCCCAGAACGTTGGAGGCTATACACCACACCCCCTCAACAGTATTTATAGGAACTCAAACACTGAGATCCTGCTCTGTTCCAGTAACAAGAAGCCGAAAGCACCAGCCTGAAGATGACGAGTGAGACCTCGTCGAAACATCGCCTAGACACCCCAACTCTTACACGGGAAGACACCCGAAGACACCAAAACCTGCATATATATATATATATATATACACTTCCTCACTAGGTGCAGTCCAACAGGTGAAGCCCCACGGGCGCCAATGGGAATTAACCCACATGAAGCAGGGAAGGGCTGCTTTTTGCAGGCTGTGCTCGGCACTGTAGACGAGAGGCTCCCTTTCTCCTTACGGGGACAGGTGGACCCTGCACACCGCTTTCTAACCGCACCCCTTGCACTTTGGAGCTTGCCCCCTCTGCACCCGCTTCGCGGCCTCACGCCTTGCTCGTGCGACGCACGCCTTGCTTTCCAGCGGGAGTCGGGGCCCCGGGAGCTGCGGCGGGGCGGCAGGGCTTCACTCTCCTGTTTGCCCCCCAGCTATGTACTCTGTGGAGATCACGGTGGAGAAGGACAAACTGACGGGCGAGACCAAGGTCCTGTCCAGCACCACCAGGCTGCCCAAAGACCACTTGGCTCAGGGGGTCAAGGTGTACGAGGACGAGATGAAAGGTACGCAGGGTCCGAAAAACGGCGAGAACAAGGTGCCCGGCGCCTGGGAGCCATAGCTGTCAACATTTCCCAGTGTCCAGGCTGGACGATGGGAGTGGAGATGCTCCTTCAGGTATACAGGGCCACTTAGGGCTTTCAAGGTCAGCACCAACACTTTGAATTGTGCTCGGAAACGTCCTGGGAGCCAATGTAGGTCTTTCAGGACCGGTGTTATATGGTCTCGGCGGCCGCTCCCAGTCCCCAGTCTGGCTGCCGCATTCTGGATTAGTTGCAGTTTCCGGGTCACCTTCAAAGGGAGCCCCACAGAGAGCGCATGGCAGTAGTCCAAGCAGGAGATGACCAGAGCATGCACCACTCTGGCCAGACAGTCCATGGGCAGGGACTGAACATGAGTCGTTCTGCCCGCCGATGAAACACTCTTAACCACTGAGCATGGTTCCAGGTTGGGGCTCAAGGCTTTTTCTCTCTGTCTCTTTTCTTGCAGTGGTGCACGCGGTCCGCGTCGAAGACGGGGCGCTGGAGAACGGCTTGCAGCAGCTCAGCTCCTCCGAGGTGGACGAGCTCATCCACAAGGCCGACGAGGTGACCCTGAGCGAAGCTTCGGAGGCGGCCAAGGAGCCCCGCAGCAACCCGCCGAGCCAGAAGGCCACCCCGAGGAAGGAGATCACCGGGGTGCAGGCGAAGCCGGTGGAAACCCCCAAGTTGATGCCGGCCGGCCAAGGCCCCGAACCCAGCGAGGAAAAGCCAGTCACCATGATCTTCATGGGCTACCAGAACGTGGAGGATGAGGACGAGACCAAGAAGGTCTTGGGTCTCGAGGGCACCATCCGGGCGGAGCTGGTGGTGATCGAGGACACCGAAAACAAGGCAGCGTCGGCGACAGGGAAGGATCACGCCCCTCCGAACGGCAGCGCGGTGGCCGCGTCCGTCCCCCAGAAGGTGGAGAATCAAGCCGGGGAGCCGCCAGCAGCCAACAGCACCGACCCCAAAGACGCAGAGCAAGATCTCGACGCCAAGAAACAGCGCTGCAAATGTTGTTCGGTGATGTAAGACGCCCCCCCTCGACTCTACAGCCAATCAGGACTGCCTTCTCTCCCCTCCCTCTCCCCCCATAATTCCCACCTCTTCCACAAACTCCTAGGTTTAATGTGGTTGGTTTTTTTTTTAATTTTTAATTAACAAGACATGCAGTTCCCATCGCTCCCAGAGGTTTTGTTTTTCTGTTCCCTTTAAGTGACTGGGGAAATATTATAATGCAAGAGTTGGTGGCGGCGGCTGGTGTCTGACGCCCAGCGACGGCCCTGCTACATCCCGTTTCATCTCGGTTCGCTTTTTCGTAAGCTGAACAGATGCGAAATATATTTATTAGACGCTGTTGTCCTCTCCCCGCCGCTCCCTTGCTCCGAAGCAGAATCAATCGGGAAACCTTAAACCGCTGTGGCCAAAGTTTCTTGGACTCACGCTCAACCGAATATAAAAGAAAGGGAATCGGGTGCGTTTCGGTATTTCCGCCGCTTTGGAACGAACCGGCACGATTTCCGCCAACGGACTTTCCTTCCAGAGAAGGAAATTTAACATCGATTAAGGAGACTCTTCGTTCTTGCGCCTCTGGGGACCTTTGCAAATCTGCCGGCCTTCGAAGATCGCTTCCTGGGATCTCCGAGAACATCACTGGCCAGGTTTCTCGTGCCAACGAAAGAACCCGGCTTGGTAAAACCTAGTTTTGCACACACACACACCCTGCCCTGCTGACGTTTAAAAAGATGGTGTTTGGGGTGGGTGGGAGACCAGGGTGACGGGAATCGGCTGTGGTCCGAGAGCAAACGTCCGGACACTGGGCTTGGCGATCTGCTCCGTCGGCGAGACAATCCCATCTCCGCGGCTTCGTGGGAAAGCGTCGTGCGAGTCCCAGAAGAAGTTTTGGGGAGATTGCGATGGTCGGACCTCGACAGCTCTGAGACCGTCGGTGTTGACGTGGCTTCGTTTTCCCTCCTTAATTCTTCGACGGTTACCTCTCCGGCTTGTAAAAACTGTAGGACTGACTGGCGGTTCCGAACCGAAACCCGGTCGGGAGGAAAATACAGGAGAGGCTGGTTGGTTTGAGCAAAACGGGGGCACCGACCTGCCACGTTTGGTGGGTCCTCAGCCAACCTTCTCTCACTGCAACCAGACCGTCAGGTGGTGACCCTGACTGCCATCTCCCTCTCATTCTCAGTGTTGCCCCTTGTTGAGAAACTAGGAGGTCGGGTGGCCACCTGCCACGAATGCTTTAGCTGAGATTCCTCTATTTTCTGGGTGGGGTTTGGGCGAGAGGACCCTGTGGGGTCATTTCCAACTCTATGATCCTGTGAGTTGGCTCCTCTGGCGCCACCTGCTGACATCCTCCCGCCTCGCAGACCCAAATTGCCCTGGCGACTATCGCTGGCAAAAGATACTTACTCGCTTAGGTGAGGGCCGGCAAGCGAAGCCGAGAGAGCCAGCTGGGAGGGCCTGATCCGTCCCAATGATCAGCATGGCTGCAGAAGGCTCAGACAAGGGGGCGAGGCAGCCGGGCGGCTCTAGCTAGGCCGGGGAAGCCGGACAGGTGTGGACAGAGCAGGTGAGCTGACTGAGGAGCAGGGGCAGAAAGGATTTAGATTAGGGGGGTGGGCTTCTGGAGATTCCCATCACCTCTGACCATTGGGCCTCCTCTGAGGCTGATGGGAAGCGTAGCCTACTGCAAACTTTTGCTGGTCCAAGGGGCTTGTCGTTCCACTGCCCACCCGCCCCCCCTTGCCAAATTTGAAGTGCCAAAGCAGCCAGGGTTTAGGGCGTGTCGCTTGGCTTTCACGGAGCAGGGTTTCTGCCCTCCCCAGCCACAAAAACTGAGACCTGGGGTGCTTTTACGCAGGCAGCTACAGCTCAACCTCCTGGTCCCTACGGGGTGATCAACCACCCTCTTCGCAATCACGGAGCGGCACGCCTAACAGGGGTGTCGCTGGGTGCTCTGAAAGGTGCACACCGGGCAAATTTGTACCAGATTTACGTCGGTTGGTGTCTATCTGTTTGGACCAGTGTTTCCCCTCGTCAGTCAATTGCTTACGCTGTCCATCAGCTGCCTCTTCCTGCACTTCTGCCTGTCACAAGCCCTGGCACAACCTACTGGAAGGCTCCCAGCCTCCCGCAGCCACCTGTCCCAATGGCCAGCGGTGGCCGCTGTGCCCAAGTCCGCTTCTGCCTCCCCAGCTATGCAGAGACGTATTAAGCACTAGCAGCTGTTCCTGAATTTGCATCCGCAAAGTTCATCCCAACCCGCGTCTCCTTTCTGTGCCCCCTTTGTGATGCGTGGAAGGCCACCCTCTGTTGACCCACTTGGTCCAAGCTGGCATAAGGAAGTGCCTTGAGGGATCCCCAACCTGCTCATCTCATGTCCCCCAACGTTTCTCCCCTGGAAATAGGGACGTCCTATTCCATCCCCTCCAACATTTCTCCCCTGAAAAGAGGGACGTTCTATTCCATCCCCTCCAACGTTTCTCCCCTGAAAATAGGGACGTCCTATGGGGGGCAGAAGGGGAGAGTTTGACACCCCCCCCAAAAAAACTTCCGAAACAACATCAGGGAGGTGGGTGCCAAGACCTTCCCAAACGTATGATCCAATGGGCTTTATTTTTCTGGGGTTTTTTGGCCTGGGACCCCAAACTCCGTTGTCCTGACCTAGAAGTTGACCCCCTCTTCGAATCTTTGCCCTCCCCAAGCCTGGCTTTTAGGGCTGGAGCAGGTGGAGGAGACTAGCTAGGAACTGCTTCACAAACGGGCGCCGACCATTTAACGGCGCCGCCGCCATGTCCTTGCTGGACGTGGGTCATCATCCCCGTTGTCCCCCACCCTTAGCCACCCTTATCGGGGAGGAGACCAGAGCAGCTGTAGGTCTCCGCCATGCCGCCGGTCAGCCGGCCACTTCTCCTGTCCTCGGTGCCACCCGAACAGCCAAATGGCCGCGATTCAGAGAAATATATGTGGCGAGAACCTGGATTTATTTGAAGACCACGGGAGGGAACAGTCAAGCAGCACGAATTTGAGTGAGGGTACCATCAAACGCGGGACGCGGGTGGTGCTGTGGGTTAAACCACAGAGCCTAGGACTTGCCGATTGGAAGGTCGGTGGTTCAAATCCCCGCAATGACGGGGTGAGCTCCCGTTGCTCGGTCCCTGCTCTTGCCAACCTAGCAGTTCGAAAGCACCTCAAAGTGCAAGTAGATAAATAGGTACCACTCTGGCGGGAAGATAAACGGCGTTTCCGTGCGCTACTCTGGTTCGCCAGAAGCGGCTTAGTCCTGCTGGCCACATGACCCAGAAGCTGTACGCCGGCTCCCTCGGCCAGTAAAGCGAGATGAGCGCCGCAACCCCAGTGTCCACGACTGGACCTAATGGTCAGGGGTCCCATTACCTTACCATCAGGTTCTCCGGAGATGTCACGTCTGGTGTGTCCGCCCCCTTCGCTCGCTCGCTCTGTCTCATCTAGCGTGTAAGACGTGGGGGTCCCCACTCCACCCCCCAAGCCCTCCTTCTTGCCCCCGGTCCTCTGTCGCAGATCTGGCCCCCTCGGCTTGCCCTTCCCTCGTTTCTCCGCAGCTTTATCGACCACCCACCACCAGCTGTTTCGACGTCCCGCCTCTCCCTGCCACCAACCTCGCCGCTGTTTCCCCGCCGGTTGGTTTGTAATAATGCCTGAGCAGAGCAAAATAATAATAATAATAATAATAAAGGTGTGAATCATCTGGGGGGACGAAACCAGGTCTGTGGATCTCTCTCTTTGCCCGTCTGAACAACTGGCAATTCCCACACCTGTGTGTTTGACGCGCTGACGCAATACCCGCTTTAAACAGCCATGGCTTCCCTGCCAAAGACCCTGGAAACTATAGTTCCTGGGAGGCCCCCTGTTCCCCTTGCAGAACTACAGTTCCCAGAGTTCTCTGCTGCGAAGATTCATAGCTTCCCTGAAGAATCCTGGGAACTATAGGTGAGCGAATGCAGGCTGCGCAGCTATCCCAGAAGCCAGAACAGCAAGAGGGATTGCTGCTTTCGCCGCACAGCGATCCCTCTTGCTGTCCTGGCTTCTGAGATTCAGAATATTTTTTTTCCTTCTTTTCCTCCTCCAAAAACTAGGTGCGTCTCGTGGTCTGGTGCGTCTTATAGAGCGAAAAATACGGTGTACCAGGCATGTCCAACAGGTCAATAACTTTGGGTCTCTCCCCCCCAAAAAAGGTTCAACAACTGGGTAGATCACTGCCAGTTTTGTATATCTGGGGGGAGAAAAACCACAAAGCCGGGCCGGTAGCTCAGTCGGTAGAGCGTGAGGCTCTTGACCACCCCACCCATGGGTGCTCCGAAATCACACTGGTCAGCAATATTCCGGTTTCTGCATTTTGCCCGGTCAGCACCCCATGAGCCCCCTCCTTTTGTTTGAGGTTCCCAACAATGTCCTGGATTGCACATACCCACACACTCCAGTCAGCTTATCCTTAGCTCCCAGGGTTTGGGGCCCTTGTTCCCAGTAAATCCCAGAAAACACCAGAGCGGCGCGGCCGGCCTCCCAAAAACGAAGCCAAGCTGTCGGAAACCGCAGATTCCCTTCGGAAAAGGGTCAAGGGATTAAACCAGGCCAGCGATCCCGGAGGTGAGTCTTGGAAGGATGTGCTCGGGGGGGAATTAAATCCGCCCCACCTGCGAAAGGCGTCTGCCTGCCGCAACCCTGCGTCACCCAGCGGCCAGGTCTGTCCTGCTGCCCACTGTGGATGGCCCAGGTCTGCTTTGCTCCTGGTGTGGAGAGGCGAGGGAAAGGTGTGACCCTTTCCTTCTGAGAATGGACACATTCAGGTGAGCTGATAAACCCACGGTTGGGAAAGCTGCTGCTGCAACAACAACAACAACAACAACAACAACAACAACAACAACAACAACAACTTATTTATACCCCGCCCATCTAGCTGGGTTTCCCCAGCCGCTCTGGGCGGCTCCCAACAGAATATTAAAAACACAACAAAACATCAAACATTAAAAGCTTCCCTGAACAGGGCTGCCTTCAGATGTCTTCTAAAAGTCAGAGAGTTGCTTATTTCCTTGACATCTGGCGGGAGGGCGCCACCACCGAGAAGGCCCTCTGCCCAGTTCCCTGTAACCTCACTAGGTCAGGCGGAGAGGCAGCGACAGGCCCAAAGTCACACCCAGTGAGCTTCAGGGCCAAGGGGAGATTTGAACCCGGGTCTCTCAGTTCCCAGTAAGTCACTCTAACCCCTAAACCATACTGGCTCTCTGATTTTCCCATCAGCTGCTTTAGGCGGCTGCCAATACATATGAAAACAGAATAAAACTTCAAACGTTGAAAGCTTCCCTAAACAGGGCTGCCTTCAGATGTCTTCTAAAAGTCAGAGAGTTGCTTATTTCCTTGACATCTGATGGGAGGGCGCCACCACCGAGAAGGCCCTCCACCTGGTTCCCTGCAACCTTGCTTCTCGCAGGGAGGGAACCGCCAGAAGGCCCTCGGGAGAGGGACCCCGGTGTGTCCGATAGATAAAGGTAACAAAAATTTGTACGCGTTAAAATTTCGGGAAATTCTTGAAGAAGAAGAAAAAGAAGACGACAATGACAGATGTAATCGAACGGAGTGGGGGGAAGCTGTCTGCAATTCCACACACACACACACACCCCCGACACATTGAAATGTCACAATATGACAAAGTCCTTGTCCCTTTTGCTCTCTTGAGAAGGACGCTCCACACCTTCAGATTTTAGCAGCTCTGAAAGCAGACACTCCTGTTTGCTTCTAACTCACATTCCAAGCCCGCCGCTGATCTCTTCCTCCTCGCAGACCGCCTCTTACCCCGGAGGGTTGGCTGAGCGTTGATGGACAAGGTAGCTTCTACCTGTTCAGGTGTACTCCCAGCCGCTCTCGGCTTCCTCTTCCTCCCCGGTTTGGCTCCCAATCTCGGCGGCTTCTCCTGTTTTCCGAAGCTGCTTCCTGCCTCACCGTTCTGGAGCAAGGATGCTTTGTACGACGCTAGACTTCCAAAGGTGCAGGTAAGGCGGGGGGGATATTTAATCCCAAAATCATAATCCCAGCCCCCAAAACTGTGTACATCTGGCTCCTTTTAGCTTCGCCACAGACCTGCGAGGTAGACATTTTTTAAAAAGTGGCCTCTGGCTAACTCAACAATATGTGGCCTTTTAAATTACTGTGTGTGTGTGTGTGTGTGTGTGTGTTTATAATAATAATAATAATAATAATTTATTATTTATACCCCGCCCATCTGGCTGGGCTTTTCCAGCCACTCTGGGCGGCTTCCAAAAAAATATATTAAAATACTCTAATACATCAAACACTAAAAGCTTCCCTGAACAGGGCTGCCTTCAGATGTCTTCTAAAAGTCTGGTAGTTGTTGTTCTCTTTGACATCTGGTGGGAGGGCTTTCCACAGGGAGGGCGCCACCACCGAGAAGGCCCTCTGCTTGGTTCTGTGTAACTTGACTTCTCGCAGTGAGGGAACCGCCAGAAGGCCCTAGGGAGAGGGACCCCGGTGTCCAGGGTGGACTATGGTGGTGGAGACGCTCCTTCAGGGATACAGGGCCATTTAGGGCTTTCAAGGTCAGCACCAACACTTTGAATTGTGCTCGGAAATGTCCTGGGAGCCAATGTAGGTCTTTCTGGACCGGTGTTATATGGTCTCCACTCCCAGTCACCAGTCTGGCTGCCACATTCTGGATTAGTTGTAGTTTCCGGGTCACCTTCAAAGGCAGCCCCACATAGAGCGCATGGCAGTAGTCCAAGCGGGAGATAACCAGAGCATGCACCGCTCTAGTGAGACAGTCTGCAGGCAGGGAGGGTCTCATCCTGTGTACCAGATGGAGCTGGTAAACAGCTGCCCTGGACACAGATTTGACCTGTGCCTCCATGGACAGCTGTGAGTCCAAAATGACTCCCAGGCTGCACACCTGGTCCTTTGGGGGCACAGTTACCCCATTCAGGACCAGCGAGTCCCCCACACCTGCCCGCCTCCTGTCCCCCAAGAACAGTACTTCTGTCTTGTCAGGATTCAACATCAATCTGTTTTTGTTTATTACGTGTGTGTAGCTAGCTAGGGGTGATGGGAGTTGTAGTTCAACAACATCTGGGGACCCACAGGTTGAGAGAGGCCGATTCTGGACACTAGACTCAAAAGTGTTGGCTGATAAAGTCAAAAATGTGTTTGGATGCAATTTGCGAGATTTCGACTGCCCAAGGGCCTCCGCAGGCGTTTAATCCAACAGAAGAACGGCTGGTTTGCTGCCGAACCAGCAAAGACAAGGAGATTGCAGAGCCGATTCTGCCCCCTCTCCCCAGCCTCCTTGAAGAATTTGTTTCCTCCACCTGAACCAACCTGTCTGACCAGCGACAAGCAGGTAACGAATACCGCCAGTGCTGGGAGAGAGCATCCTACTTTCCAAAAATTCTGCCCAGTATCCCTGAAGGTGCATCTCCACCCCGGACACCGGGGTCCATCTCCCGAGGGCCTTCTGGCGGTTCCCTCCCTGCGAGAAGTGAGGCTACAGGGAACCAGGCAGAGGGCCTTCTCGGTGGTGGCACCCTCCCATCAGATGTCGAGGAAATAAACAAACTATCTGACTTTTAGAAGACATCTGAAGGCAGCCCTGTTTTGCGAAGCTTTAAATGACTGATTTTTTAAATGTATTTTTAATCTTTTGTTGGAAGCCACCCAGAGTGGCTGGGGAGACCCAGCCAGATGGGCGGGGTATAAATAATTAAATTAGAAATGTTGGAGGGCATGGAATAGGACATCCCTATTTTCAGGGGAGAAACGTTGGAGAGGATGGAATAGGATGTCCCTCTTTTCAGGGGAGAAATGTTGGAGGGGATGGAGTAGGACGTCCCTCTTTTCAGGGGAGAAACGTTGGAGGGGATGGAGTAGGACGTCCCTATTTTCACGGGAAAAACATTGGAGGGGATGGAGTAGGACGTCCCTATTTTCAGGGGAGAAACGTTGGAGGGGATGGAATAGGACGTCCCTATTTTCAGGGGAGAAATGTTGGAGGGGATGGAATAGGACGTCCCTATTTTCACGGGGAAAACATTGGAGGGGATGGAATAGGACGTCCCTATTTTCAGGGGAGAAATGTTGGAGGGGATGGAGTAGGACGTCCCTATTTTCACGGGAGAAACGTTGGAGGGGATGGAATAGGACGTCCCTATTTTCAGGGGAGAAATGTTGGAGGGGATGGAATAGGACGTCCCTATTTTCACGGGAGAAACGTTGGAGGGGATGGAATAGGACATCCCTATTTTCAGGGGAGAAATGTTGGAGGGGATGGAATGGGACGTCCCTATTTTCAGGGGAGAAACATTGGAGGGGATGGAATAGGACGTCCCTATTTTCAGGGGAGAAACGTTGGAGGGGATGACATTACCCCAATCAAGGACATCATCTTTCTCCATCATCCCGTGGGCAAGATCAGGGAACGCTCCATGCCAGCTTCCCCAACACCCAGTTGCCATTGGAAGAGAAGGGCACGGGAACCAACTGGCAATAAACTGGGAAGGCTGGAGTTTGGCGCCCGTCCCGTGAGAATCCCCTTTCTTAATAGCCCATAATTGCTGGGATGCAAAGGGAAAAAACTCCAGTTTCTATTGCCCTGTGGGAATGTGGCCACGTCGAGGGTGTGGCTCTGGCGTCAGAAGCCGTGGACTTTGTTATTTGTACCTGCTTTTAAGAGCGGTTTTTCGGGTCCCAACAGTCCTAGCTGAGTTGCCTCCGTCCTTGAAAGATCCTGTAGCCAGAGACCTTCCTGGATCGAGAACGAGGAGTCGGAACCGCACAGGAGTGGTAAGAAGACGCAAATTCTCCTCCTGGACCTATGATTCCCAGAGATCTTTGGGAAGAGGGATTAAATCGTTATTATTTAATGGAAATTGTGGCCATCGTGGCATACCTTCCGATGAAAATAGGGACATTGTATTCAATAATAATAATAATTTTATTTTTTTATACCTCGCCCATCTGACTGGCGTGCCCCGGCCACTCTGGGTGGCTTCCAACACATATAAAAACAGAATAAAACATGAAACTTAAAAGAAAACTTCCTTCAGGGCTGCTTCCAGCAGTCTTTGAAAGGTTGCATAGTTACTTATCTCCTTGGCTGCATGGGCCGCATAACTCCATCCCCTCCAACATTTCTCCCTATTAAAATAAGGATGTCCTATTTCGTATCTTCCAATGTTTCTCTGATGAAAATAGGGACGTCCTATTCCATAGAAGCTGATGGGGTCACTTTAATTTATCGTACAACTGGAGGAAATTAAACTGGTTGTATTATTATATTGAATCGTATCGCATTGTAGCATGGAGTGGGTGTGATATATAAACATTAGCGGGTAATGCTAAGAACTTAGAATCCAGCTCAGTATGTAGCAGCTTCCTATGTTCCTGCGTATTCTCCTAAAATTTTGTGGCCGTGAGTTCCGCAGGCTAGTGGTGTGCGGTGCAAAGAGCCCCTTTTTCTTTCGTCTGGTGGTACTGTGGTCTAAACCACTGAGCCTCTTGGGCTTGCCGATCGGAAGCTCAGCGGTTCGAATCCCCGTGACGGAGTGAGCTTCCGTTGCTCTGTCCCAGCTCCTGCCAACCTAGCAGTTCGAAAGCACGCCTGTGCAAGTAGATAAAGAGGTACCGCTGCGGCAGGATGGCAAACGGCATTTCCGTGCGCTCTGGTTTCCGCCATGCGCCAGAAGCGGTTAAGACCTGCCGGCCACACGACCCGGAAAGCCGTCTGCAGACAAACTCCGCCTCCCTCGGCCTGAAAGCGAGATGAGCGCCGCAACTCCATAGTCGCCTTGGACTGGACTTAACCTTTCAAGGGGCCCTTTTCCTTTCACCCTTTACCTAAAACCTTGTGGCCATGAGTTCCGCAGGCTAGCATTGCGCAAAGAAAGCCCCTTTCTTTTGTCTGGTCCCAGATCTCCTCCTGATCGGTTCCGTTGGAGGTGACCTCCCCATATCTCCTGTCTCTGCCCCCAAACTTTAAAAGGAAAACACCAACTTTGCTCGCAGGGTGCGCTAAGCCAGAGACCCTTGACTTCCAGGCCATTGATCCCAGATCTGTGGCTTTCTCTGAAGCTGGCAGGGGCAGAACCACCCGGAAAGGGCATTGAGCCACGAAACCGTTTTGAAAATTGACGTTTATTTTGCCCTCCGCTCGTTCCTAGAATTCCTCTGGGGAGGAGGTGAGTTTTGAGGTTCTTATCAGGCTGGCGCAGCCTGCACACTCCCAGTGTGCCTGCGCCTCGTTCGAAACCAGGCATTGGGTGCCCCCTAACAGGCCTCTCTGTGGGGTGAGACGAGGGGAGAGACAGAGAGAGAGAGAGAGAAAAGGCCCCGTGTGGTTTCTGCCTGCTGCGGAAAACGCTCTTTGCTCCGGGTTCAGGAACAGAGGAACGTACTTTGCTCAGCTTGCAACAGGAGGAATGGATTTCGGTTTCGGCAGGTTGGTTTCGGCGGTGGGCACTCGGATGGCACAGGGTCCGTCCGTCCGCGGGACGGAGAGCTTTGGGTGGGATTTGACGGGAAGGCAGAGCTGCCTCTGGGAGGGTCAAGAGGGCAGCTGGCCTGACGAAAGCTCAATTAAAAAGTGCATTAATTAAAAAAGAGGTCTTGCAAGCAGGTTGTGCCCAGCCCTCCTGGAGAGAGCTTTGGGTGTGGGGCTCAGAGAGGCCAAGGCCCATTTGTGAACACTTCCCTGGGCATGTTAGAGGATGGAAAGCACCCAAGGTTGCAGGTTTGATCCCCGTATGAGGGAGAGTGGACCGGCCGTGGCTGAAAAAGCTCAGTGACTCCTGCTTTAGGTAAATGTAAAGGGACCCCTGACCATTAGGTCCAGTCGTGGCCGACTCTGGGGTTGCGGCACTCATCTCGCTTTATTGGCCGAGGGAGCCGGCGTCCAGCTTCCGGGTCATGTGGCCAGCAGGACTAAGCCGCTTCTGGCGAACCAGGGCAGCGCACGGAAACGCCGTTTACCTTCCCGCCAGAGCGGTACCTATTTATCTACTTGCACTGGTGTGCTTTTGAACTGCTAGGTTGGCAGGAGCTGGGACCGAGCAGATTCGAACCGCCGACCTTCAGATCAGCAAGTCCTAGGCTCTGTGGTTTAACCCACAGCGCCACCCGCGTCCCCGACCCCTGCTTTAAAGGTTTCCAATTCACCATTTCAGTCCCTCCTGCCAACCAGAGAGGTGCCATGCCAACTCAGGAATTCCTGACCTCGCCCCGAACCTGTCCGTCTCTTTCTACAAATTCTTTTAGGGTGTGCTCATTCCACCGGCGGTTTGCTCTCCCGTCGCCCCTCCCAGACCTTTGCCCACCCCGCGGACCTTATCTCAAGCCGAGAAGTCAAAAGTCCTTCCCGGGGCGGCAGCAGCAGCAGCAGGGCGTTGTGAGGCTGTGGAATGCCAGCCTCGCAGGTGACGCCGCTGTCAAAATCCGACCTGACGGCCTGACGGCGGTCCCGGATTTGGAGACCTCTGTGGGGGCCAGGAGGATTTGGAGCATGTTGTTGGGAGATAGGTGCATGCACTCAAGAGATCACAGAATGGTAGAGTTGCAAGGGACCCCCAGAGGTCATCCATCCCAACCCAGGAACGGCCACCTGACCTCTGCTTAAAAACCTTCAAGGAAGGAGAGCACGCTACCTTCCGTCCGTCGCACGGTCAAGCGGCTCTGAGCGCCCGAAAGTTTTTCCTAATGTTGAGCCAGAACTTGGAACTTGAAGCCAATAATAATAATAATAATAATAATAATAATACCCCGCCCATCTGGCTGGGCTTCCCCAGCCATCCTGGGCGGCTTTAAACAAAATATTAAAATACATTTTAGGGTTGGAATGCAGCCTAGAATAGCATTCGCCTTTTGGGCCGCTGGTGGTGCTGTGGGTTAAACCACAGAGCCCAGGACTTGCCGATCAGAAGGTCGGCGGTTCGAATCCCCGCAAGGACGGGGTGAGCTCCTGTTGCTCGGTCCCTGCTCCTGCCAAGCTAGCAGTTCAAAAGCACCTCAAAGTGCAAGTAGATAAATAGGTACCACTCCAGCGGGAAGGTAAACGGCGTTTCCATGCACTGCTCTGGTTCGCCAGAAGCGGCTTAGTCCTGCTGGCCACATGACCCAGAAGCTGTACGCCGGCTCCCTCGGCCAGTAAAGCGAGATGAGCGCCGCAACCCCAGAGTCGGCCACGACTGGACCTAATGGTCAGGGGTCCCTTTACCTTTACCTTTATCAACTCGCTTGGCTTTTCCAAAGAGGGCGAGGAAGCGAGCTGGTGTTCTCTACCACCAGACAGAGAAACCCTGGAAGTGCAAACTAATTCAGACACACAGAGAGACACAGACACACACACAGTGAGAGGAGAAGGAAACAAGGGATGCCTTGTTCTCCCCGGTGGGAGAAAACAGTGGCTCGCAGTAGGTAACCCTACCGCGTGGTTTAATTCTCAGATCTCCCTTCCTGGGCATCTTTCAGGGCCCTGCTGGGGCCAGGTGGATGAAAGGAGTGAAGCTGTCCTCCCTGGCAGGTGCCTCTGCCACCGAAATACCACCCTCCCCGATTGCCAAGTGACGATTTAAGCTCTTGAATCTGCTCCCCTTCCAGCCCCTGAATGTTTTGCGTTGTCTGCGAGCTTGGCGCCAGTTTCCTCGGCCCCTGGGGTCAATGTCTGCTGCCCTTTACAGCTTGCGAAACTCCCATTTATGACCTGTGGCTTTCTGTTAATTCTCTCTTCTGCAAAACCAGATAGGCAGGGAGTGAGTCCACTAAGGAGGTGGTTTATGGCTCTGCGAACAAAACTATGAGCGACCCAACCACCTTTGTCTCGTCTCCCTGGCATTGTTGTTGTTGTTTAGTGTCCGCCTCTTCGTGACCCCCTGGACCAGAGCACGCCAGGCCCTCCTGCCTTCCACTGCCTCCCGCAGTTTGGTCAAACTCATGCTGGTAGCTTCGAGAACACTGTCCCACCATCTCGTCCTCCGTCATCCCCTTCTCCTTGCGCCCTCCATCTTTCCCAACATCAGGGTCTTTTCCAGGGAGTCTTCTCTTCTCATGAGGTGGCCAAAGTCTTGGAGCCTCAGCTTCAGGATCTGTCCTTCCAGTGAGCACTCGGGGCTGATTTCCTTCAGAATGGAGAGGTTTGATCTTCTTGCAGTCCATGGGACTCTCAAGAGTCTCCTCCAGCACCAGAATTCAAAAGCATCCATTCTTCGACGTCCTGAGTGATAAATTCTCCTTCTTCCCAGCAGAGGGCAATCGGTGCTTTGCTATTCTATTAGAGTGGCCTCTAATATAAGGAAGGTCTGCCTTAGAATCATAGAATCAGAGAACTGCAGAGTTCGAAGGGACCGTGGGCGTAGACAGGGGTTTTTTTCTGGTGGGGAGGGGCTCCAAAAAGTTGTTGTGACTCCCCCCCAAAAAAACTTGGGAAGCATCGTTTGTTAAGATCCCGGTTCCCCATGCAGAACTACAAGAGTTGCCTGCAAAGAGGGAATTGATTGCTGAACCACTCTGGAAATCATATCTCTGTCTGAAACCCTGGAAATAATAATAATATTTTATTATTTATACCCTGCCCATCTGGTTGGGTCTCCCCAGCCACTGTGGGCAGCTCCCAACAGATTAAAAACAGGGCTGCCTTCAGATGTCTTCTAAAAGTCAGATAGTTGTTTATTTCTTTGACATCTGATGGGAGGGCATTCCACAGGGAGGGCGCCACCACCGAGAAGGCCCTCTGCCTGGTTCCCTGTAATCTCACTTCTCTCAGGGAGGGAACCGCCAGAAGGCCCTTGGGAGAGGGACCCCGGTGTCCGGGGTGGAGACGCTCCTTCAGGGATACGGGGCCATTTAGGGCTTTCAAGGTCAGCACCAACACTTTGAATTGTGCTCGGAAATGTCCTGGGAGCCAATGTAGGTCGTTCAGGACTGGTGTTATGTGGTCTCCACTCCCAGTCCCCAGTCTGGCTGCCACATTCTGGATAAGTTGTAGTTTCCGGGTCACCTTCCAAGGTAGCAGCCAGCCAGAGTGGACAATAAGTGGCTATATCAGCAGCCAGTCTAACCCAGCAGCTTACTATGTACTGAATGTATGAATAAAGGTAAAGGTAAAGGGAGCCCTGACCATTAGGTCCAGTCGTGACCGACTCTGGGGTTGCGGCGCTCTGGGGTGGCAGGAGCAGGGACCGAGCAATGGGAGCTCACCCCGTGGCAGGGATTCGAACCGCCAACCTTCTGATCGGCAAGTCCTAGGCTCTGTGGTTTAACCCACAGCGCCACCCGCATCATATAATTTCTCCCCCTCTTGCTTCCCAGGGACCGCAAAGCCCTGTTCCTGATGTGAAGGCTGCGCAACGCCACTGGAACACCCAATCTGTGAATAACATCTACAGAACATCTTCTCACCTCCTAAGGGGAAGTCTCTGAGGAATCCGCTTTTGAAAACGGAAATGTACATCCGTAGGCTTGTCTTCACCTCGTCACCAAGCACAGACCCCGAAGACGAAAAACCGAGCAGCCCCCGGTCCGGTTCACGAGGGGAGCTGAAGTTTGAAGAGACGACGGGCGACGAGTATTTTGACTTGGGCCACCACCGCGAGGAGAGGGCTGGGAATGGCTGGGGAACGGCCGAGCCCCCCGAAAACGGGTCAATGTCCATCAATGGGAGGAAGGACCTTTGGACTTCACCGCCGGACAGAGAGTCCAAGCTGGAGGTGGTCAAATCCGGCTCGCTCTATGACATCCGGGCGTACAAAGGCGAGACGAAGCCTTCGAGGCTTTACGATGAGGACGAAGAGGAGCTGAGGTACAGGATCCGTCCCGAGGAGGCCTCGCCGGAGAAAGCCGAGGAGCTGGAGGAGGAACGGCGGGAGATCATCCGCAGCCAAGTGGTTAGGAAGAGCACCACCATGGCCCAGAAGTGGAGCTCCACGGAGGAGCTGGAGGCCATCAACGCCGGCCGAGAAGCCGCCCCGGGGACGAGGAGCTATTCCACCGGCTTCGCGGTCTGCTTCGACAGCCCCTCTTCCCGCTGGGAGAGCAGCCCCGTCAACCCTCAAAACATAGACACGGAGAAGATCAATTTTGCCATGGCTCGGCAACAGTTCTTGGAATTGGAGAAGGCCAACCCCAAGATGTTTCTGGGGCCGAGGAAACCGGCGCCCAGCTCGCGGACAACGCAAAACGTTCAGGGGACGGAAGGGGAGAAGATTGCTGATGTCTACAGCCAGAGAAGAATTGGTTGGTCTACTGAGCGGGCAGAGAGTCACGTTCTCCAAAGAACAGAGTCCACATCTCCCAAGCAAGACCCTATTTGTCAAAACTCAACTGGAGGCGGCTGGGATTATGGTCTAGCAGAAATGCCCCAGAACTCAAGCGTCGTGGCATCCGATGGAAGAAGGGTCTACATCAAAGAGGAAGCGGAAAGACCTCTGGATTGGGAGACCGGTGGCCAAGGCCTTGCCGAAGGAGATCTGGGGTCCTCGGACGAGACACCCATCGAGCGGGAGATCCGTCTGTCAATGGAAAGGGAGGACGCCCACCGCAAAGAGAGAGGGATCCACCGGGTCAACAGCCGGGACGAGCTGGTGGAAATCCAAACCAAGCCTCTGTTGCTGTCGGACAACACGCCGCCAGTTTCCTCCCGGAAAGGAAAAGAGAAACACACAGTTTCCTTCTTCGTGCAGAGGGAGATTGAGCAGGAAACCAGGCGCGAGGAGGACCTGCAGAAGGAAGGCAGGCTGCTGTCCGGGACGTACGACAAGGGGGTCTGTCGGGAGTTATCGGAACGCCGGAAAGTGTTCGAAAGGGACGAGGCGGCCCCCATGACGGCAAGGATGCCGGGGGAGCCAGAGGAGACCCAGAATGGCGACCCTGGGAAAAGGATAGCCAGCCAGGACGTGAAAGGGACCTCAGAGGCCTACCAGTCTTCTTTGGCCAGCGCAAGAAAGCAAAGGGGTGACTTGCACCCTTTCGACCGGAACGACACCGGCCAGCGGGTGGATTCCTCTGGCTCTCGGGTACCAGAAGACTCGGGAGAGGAGCCTGTGGTTTTGCGGGAAGGACATTTCGCCATCCCGGTGAGGAAGCTCAAGTTCTCGTCTGCCGGCGACCGGGAACCCCCGACCTCCCGGGGGAAAGAGGGCAGGCTGGAGGGGTCTGCTCCCCGGGAGGAACTCTACACTGTGAAGACGCGGAGACCCCGGATGTCAGCCCTGATTGACCAGGAGATCCAGGACGCTTTGCAGAGGGAAGTGGAACTTCAGGAACAGCGCAGGAGAACTGGGACGGCGGTGGGACCCTCTCGGACATCGTCGCAGAGCTCGGGTGAGAGGGGCAGGGCAGGGGGGTCGATGCCAGCTGGTTCACGTGCCATGGCGAATCGCATCAACACAGCCGTCATTTCATTCACAAAGCCGCCTTTCCGTAGCTAGAACCCCGCTCCAGGAGGCTGGCAGGAAGGAATGGTTTGCAGAATTGCAATCGTAAGGAAAGGCGGTCACAAGTTAGCTATCTTGTCTAGTTACTTATCTCCTTGACTTGGGGGTTCCATAATTCCACCCCCTCCAACGTTTCTCCCCTGAAAATAGGGACGTCCTATTCCACCCCCTCTAATGTTTCTCCTGTGAAAATAGGGACGTCCTATTCCATCCCCTCCAAAGTTTCTCCCCTGAAAAGAGGGACGTCCTATTCCATCCCCTCCAACATTTCTCAGATGAAAATAGGGACGTCTTATTCAGTAATAATAATAACCCATCTGACTGAGTTGTCAACTAATTAATAATAATAATAATTTATTATACCCCACCCATCTGGGCAGGTCTCCCAAGCCACTCTGGGCGGCTCCCAACAGAATATTAAAAACACGACAAAACATCAAACATTAAAAGCTTCCCTAAACAGGGCTGCCTTCAGATGTCTTCTAAAAATCAGGTAGTTCATTCTCTTCTTGACATCTGGTGGGAGGGCGTTCCACAGGCGGGCGCCACCACCGAGAAGGGCATCTGTCTGGTTCCCTGTAACCTCGCTTCTCGCAGGGAGGGAACCGTCAGAAGGCCCTCGGGAGATGGACCCTGGTGTCCAGGATGGACGATGGGGGTGGAGAGGCTTCTTCAAGTATACAATATAACATTAAACATTACAAACTTCCCTATACAGGGTTGCTTTCAGATGTCTTCTAAAGGTTGCATAGCTACTCATCTCCTTGACATCTGATGGGCAGGAATTGCACAGGGCGGGCGCCACCACCGAGATATCCCTGCGCTTGGTTTCTTTCTTTTTAAATTTAACTCTCTTCTGATTCCCTCCACCAGCTGCTTCAGGAATTGCCGACAGCTATTGCGTATCGGCCGTGGCTGCTCCCGATTCCCCTGCGAGGTTGTCTCCCTTGCTGTCCCCGCGTCAAGCCTATGTCAGGAAACCATCCTCGGAACCGGACTGGAGAGCGCAGCGTCCGTCGGCAGAAGAGGAGAAGACGAAGAGGCACAGGGAGGGAGGAACGGTAAGGACTTGCCAGCAACCGCTGCAACAGGGTGTTGGGGGCGGAGGTTGCTGCCTTAGGTAGGAGAATCATAGAGTTGGAAGGGACCCTGTATTTTAATATTTTGTCACTGTATTTTGATGTTTTGTTGGAAGCTGCCCAGAGTGGCTGGGGAAACCCAGCCAGAAGGGCGAGGTACATAGCTGTCAACCGTCCCTTATTTGGTGGGAAAATCCCTTATCCCAGCGCCGTGTCCCGCTGCTGTCCCTTATGGATGATGTCCCTTAAATTTCCCGGGTTTCAAAGGAAGCAGCTCCTCTCCCTCCCTCCCTCCCTGCCGGCCAGGGAGGAGGGAGGCTCCAACTGTGTTGCTTGGCTGCGTTGCTCACCCAATAAGGAGTCTAAGAACGACTGGGGGGGTGGAGCTTGCATGCCTTGTGCCAATCAAATCGGCCACGTTGCCTGGGGACTCGCCTTTGCTCAGCGCTTCCCAGCGGAGAGGTGACAGTGGTTTTCCTTGCTGCATCCCCTTTGCTGGGTTGCTGCGCTGTGGGAACCACCGCTTGAGGCTTCGTTTGGCTGCTGGCTGGGCTTTCTGCCTTTGGCTCGGAGGGGCTCAGAAGGTGAACATACCTGTGCTCTGAAAATCCCTTATTTTGGCTGCTGGTCCCTTATTTCCAAATCTGTAAGTTGACAGCTATGGCAGGGTATAAATATATCATCATCATCATTACTATTATTATTATGTCCAACCCCTCTGCAATGCAGGAATGAATACACAGCTGTCCTCTATGGGGATCAAACCTGCAACCTTGCTGTTACCAGCACCACGCTCTAACCAACGGAGGGGAAAGTGTCCGCTTTGCATGCAGAAATTCCCCGGTTTTGATCCCTAGGGGAAGAAACCCCAGTTTAATAATAATAATAATAATAATAATAATAATAATAATAATAATAATATATTTATATCCTGCCCTCCCCAGCCGAAGCCGGGCTCAGAGCAGGCATAGGAAAACACAGCCCTCCAGATGTTTTGGGACTACAATTCCCATCATCCCTGACCACTGGTCCTGCTAGCTGATGGGAGTCGTAGTCCCAAAAGATCTGGAGGGCCGATTTAGGGGATGCCTGCCCTAGAGTCTAGAGTGCCACTTCTGCCCGTCAGTGCAGGCGGCGCTGAACTAGATGGAGCCCTGGCCCAGGCAGCTTCCGATTAAAATCCGGCCTTTGTTTAGAATCAAGAGGGCTAGAATCTTGTATTATCCTTCGGGGAAATGAATAGCAGAGCAGCTCCGCAGCTGGCCGCCTGGTTCGATCCGCCCGGTGTCTCCAGTCGGAGATGGAAAAGTCTGAATTGGGGCGGACACCGAGCTGAGAGCTGTGACTCAGCACAAGACAACTTTCCTGTGTTCCTAATTTGCAAAACATTGGAGGGTGTATAGTCAGCCGTTCCTACTGTAGCAGGAACCCCCCCCCCCCCAATCATTCAGTTTGTACAAACTTCACACACCCTCACACACTACATACGCTACGCTTCTGTTATAAATTCATAGAAAATCAACCATACATCGGATTTGCACTGTTCCACTTTTATTTTACTCCATGAAGGAAGGACTACAAAATGGGGAAGGTTTGATACAGGGCAGCTATAATCCTTGAGCATACCAGTACATACACAGGAGCCCTGCCCAGTTGCTATGCCAACCCTGGTGGTCCTAGACAGAAGACCATCAAGATCACAAAGAACTTGCATATGGGAGTGGATTCAGCACAGACTGGAACAAAGGACAATGATCAGCTCTTCCCTCTGGGGGCAGGAAACTGCCAACTCCCCTCTGTCACCTGGAAGTGACTCATGGGGAGGGGGAAAGGGGGAACCAGCCAGGTGACAGGACACTCAGGTTACCTTCACAACTCCTCCCTCAACCCTTTCTGTGATGTATGTATCTGAGGAGTGGTCTTAGGTTACACCCCTTCTGTGATGTATGTATGATGTTTCTGGGGGTGGGCTTGATCTACAGGGTGGCAATTTCAAAAGTCTTTATAAGGTCTTGCACACCATTTTTCTGAATCCTTCCTCTCTCCTGCAAGTGAGGGGAGCACCCTGTTGCAACAGTTCAATAAAGGCCAAGCCTACAGGCTGCTGTTTTGCTCCAAGTTATCCTGGTTGGTGTCTTTGTTTTTGTCCAAGGGAGCCCTCGGATTTTTCCGTTAACACTACGGAATATCCCCTCCCTGCCAGATTTCCTGTTCTCTTACCTTCCTCCTCTTTCCCTCCCCCAGTATGCTGGCATCGATCTGCACGACGAAATCGACTCCGAGGTAAGACCGCGCCCTTGCCCTGCGGGGAGAAAGCCTTACACTGCCTTACTCAGAAGTAAGCCCCTCTGTATTCAATTGTCCAGACTGTGCAGCCTTGCACTCCAATCCTAGGCATTTTTTTTACTCAGAAAGAAGTCCCACTGAGTTCATTAGGATTTATGCTCTGGTACGTCCCCGGTCATTCTCACAGTTCCTGTTACAGTGGCGCCTCGGTTGTCGAACGTAATCCATTCCAGAAGACTGTTCGACTTCTGAAATGTCCGATAACCGAGGCGCAAAGGGTGGTCTCCAAAGTCAACGGAGAAAATTGAAAAACGCCCAGCGGAAACCGTTCTGCTTCCGAGACACGTTCAAAAACGGAAGCAATTACTTCCGGGTTTTTGGCATCCGGAAACCGAAATGTTCAGCTTCCGAGACGCTCAAAAACCAAGGTAAAAAGGTAAAGGGACCCCTGACCGTTAGGTCCAGTCTTGACCGACTCTGGGGTTGCGGCGCTCATCTCACTTTACTGGCCGAGGGAGCCGGCGTACAGCTTCCAGGTCATGTGGCCAGCAGGACTAAGCCGGTTCTGGCGAACCAGAGCAGCGCACAGAAACGCCGTTTACCTTCCCGCCGGAGCGGTACCTATTTATCTACTTGCACTTTGATGTGCTTTCGAACTGCTAGGTGGGCAGGAGCAGGGACCGAGCAACGGGAGCTCACCCCGTCATTGCGGGGATTCGAACTGCCGACCTTCTGATTGGCAAGTCCTAGGCTTTGTGGTTTAACCCACAGCACCACCCGCATCCCGTCATATTATTATTGTTATTGTTATTGTTATTATTACTATTTCCTGCCTTTTTTCCCCTGGCAGGGACTCAAGATAGCCTACACCTAAATTTTATTTCGCCACGATCACACGGCCCCCGGGAGCTCGTCTGCCAGGCAAGGCGGCCCCTGCTGGCTGCAAAAGAACCCTTGTTCTCTTAACTGAGCCGCCGGTTCCTTTTGCAGGTTGTGAAATCCACCAAAGTCGTTTGCCAGAGGGGACTCCTGGCACAGCTTTGGGAGACGGGCCAGATCCGCGGGGCCGCCGACGACAGCGACTGAACCTTGGAGAGGAACTAGATTTCCCAAAGCCAGCATCGGCGCCCACCTGTGGGGCTTTTCTTTGGTATTTAATTCTCTGGTCCCCCAAGTGTTTTTCCGTTCGATCTCTTGCCGGGTTCGGCCAGCGGTTGGATCCCGCCAACCCATCTATGTCCGATTAAAATTCTGCGTCGCTTTGATTGCAAGAGAGACGGCCCAGAATTGATCCTGGTGATTCCACGGGCTCTGGGTTGCGATGGTGAGGTCTAGCACCTTAACTTTCCTTTTAGGGGGAGGTCAATGGCAGCGCCGAAGACCCCCAAATTCAGCCCCTGGCGCTGCCAGCCAGTACTCCGGCATATGGTCTCAGTGATGGGCAGCTTCCCACTTCCCCCTTTAAATCAGTTCATGAGGACTTCCTTCCCCCTTTTTAAAGGAAAGGAAAGGGCTAGGGCTTGGGGCAGAAGCACCGCTTTTGGACGCAGAAGCTCCCAGATTTTAAACCTTGACAGCTCAATGTAGGCCCGGGGGAGAGGCGCGCTGCCTGACATAGCTGCTGCCAGTCCGTGTGGGGAAAGCTGAGCTGGGTGGAATCTTAATATAGTGTAGTTTCCTTCCTTCCTGGGCGGAGGCAGTGGGGCTGAGTGGTGGCAGCACCTTCCGCCATTTTGTGGCCGGTGGGTCCCAATAATAATAATAATTTATTATTTATACCCCGCCCATCTGGCTGGGTTTCCCCAGCCACTCTGGGCGGCTCCCAACAGAATTAAAAGTGCAATAAAGCATCAAACATTAAAAAGCTTCCCTAAACAGGGCTGCCTTCAGATGTCTTCTAAAAGTCAGATAGTTGTTTATTTCCTTGACATCTGACGGGAGGGTGTTCCACAGGGCGGGCGCCACCACCGAGAAGGCCCTCTGCTTGGTTCTCTGTAACTTCACTTCTCGCAGGGAGGGAACCACCAGAAGGCCCTCGGGAAAGGGACCCCGGTGTCTGGGGTGGAGACACTCCTTCAGATCTACTGGGCCGAGGCTGTTTGGGGCTTTCGAGGTCAGCACCAACACTTTGAATTGTGCTCGGAAACGTCCTGGGAGCCAATGTAGGTCTTTCAGGACCGGTGTTATGTGGTCTCCACTCCCAGTCCCCAGTCTGGCTGCCGCATTCTGGATTAGTTGCAGTTTCCGGGTCACCTTCAAAGGCAGCCCCACAGAGAGCGCATGGCAGTAGTCCAAGCGGGAGAAAACCAGAGCGTGCACCGCTCTGGCCAGACAGAGTACCCTTGATAGGGCAGGAACCCTCGCTGCCTCACCGGGACTTGAACCCAGAGCTCCAGCATCCAAATCTTAACTTCCTTTCTGCTACATTTCCAGCGTCTTTGTACAGGGCGGGGTTCTGTTTGTTTTCCGGCTCAGGAGGTGGCCCTGATCCATGCATGTAGTATCACTCAGGGTGCCTCACCCGCAAAGCTCGAGACTACCCTGGGACCCAGCAGTCTGTCTCTCGTCTGGTTCCTGCACGGTCACAACGGGCTCATATATGTATATGTGTATAATTTATATACGATCAAGAAAGAGGAATAAATCGTTTCGTCTCCGTCCTTTTGCAAATGTTAAGTCCAGTGCTGGGTTTACGTATAAGCTAAGCAATTCATAGCTTAGGGTCCCCACTCTCTTGGGGGCCCCAAAAAAATTAAAGGGGGGGGGAAACTGGATGTACATTTCCAAAATATAAGATAAAAAACAAATAAAATAAAACCTACATACAGCAACAGTGTTTTGTGTTGTGTAGGCTCCTCGGGTGTAAGTCATGGGCCCCGCCTGCTCCCTAAAATATCCCTGGTTTGCTCCTTTCTATATATAGGGTGCCGACATTCTGCATGGACTGGTTGCAGGGCAACATGCGCAAATGGCTTGAGATACCTATGAGGTCCATAAATTACCATATAGCATATACCGGTATTCAACACAAAAAACAGCGACAATTTGTTGTTGACAAAGGACAGCTAGACATATAGGTATAGGTGAAACTCGAAAAATTAGAATATCGTGGAAAAGTTCCTTGATTTCAGGAATTCAACTTGAATGGTGAAACTATGAGATCGACTCGTGACATGCAAAGCGCGACGTGCTTCTACTTCTCAGAGGTCCAATCTTGCTCGATTTGCAATCCTCGTTTTGCTGATTTCCTTGAATATTCTAATTTTCTGAGATGGTTAATTTGGGGTTTCCGCCAGCTGTACGCCATGATCATGGCAATGATCACAAATCAAGGCTTGACGTATCCCTTCAGGCAAAGGATAACGGCAGGATCCTTTGTGCTGGGGAGCCTTCCGTTTGAAATATATAGCGTGGATGTGAGGTCTGTCGCGCCAGGCGAAAAAATCACACAGGCTCAGACTATAGATTTAAAAGTAAATTATAGTCCTTATGCGCTTGGAAACTCTCTTTTAAAGTAGATTGCCCTTTGCACCCCAACGTGACCTTTATATCCTTTAATTTTATTTCCCAAAACTTTTTGGGGGTCCTCACTTTGTTGTTGTTGTTGTCATTTTTAAAAAACGAAAGTTGAACTAAGCTGCAATGCCGCCCAGCTTCCACCAGAGGGTGGGAAGACACCGTTACAGATGTTACAGATGTTGCTCCAAATCCTGCTTCGATAAAGGGCTTGTTTCATTAGAGCTTCTGTAAATCTGGAAAATAGGGGCAGTTGGAGGCACTACTGAGCTTAATTTATTCATCCTGTAAGGTTATATGTAAGGTTATACAGTGGTAAAGGTAAAGGGACCCCTGACTGTTAGGTCCAGTCCTGGCTGACTCTGGGGTTGCGGCACTCATCTCGCTTTTTTGGCCGAGGGAGCCGGCGTACAGCTTCCGGGTCACGTGGCCAGCAGGACTGAGCCGCTTCTGGCGAACCAGAGCAGCGCACGGAAACGCCGTTTACCTTCCCGCCGGAGTGGTACCTATTGATCTACTTGCACTTTGACGTGCTTTTGAACTGCTAGGTTGGCAGGAGCAGAGACCGAGCAATGGGAGCTCACCCCGTCCTTGCGGGGATTCGAACCGCCGACCTTCTGATCAGCAAGTCCTAGGCTCTGCGGTTTAACCCACAGCGCCACCCGCGTCCCTATACAGCGGTACCTCGGGTTAAGTACTTAATTCGTTCTGGAGCTCCATTCTTAATCTGAAACTGTTCTTAACGTGAAGCATCACTTTAGCTAATGGGGCCTCCCGCTGCCACCACACCGCCGGAGCACGATTTCTGTTCTCATCCTGAAGCAAAGTTCTTAATTTGAGGTACTATTTCTGGGTTAGCGGAGTCTGTAACCTGAATCGTATGTAACCCGAGGTACCACTGTATATCATTCCGGCAAGGCTCTTGACCACCGAAGAGAAGCAAGGGAGCTCTTAAGACAGGAAGTAGGGACTCTGTACTGTACTTGAAGAGACAGAGCAAGGTCAAGTCACTCTTCCCAGATGCAACATGTTGTTGTTTTCCTGCATGGCATCACTTCTCATTGTTATTCCTGCAAGCCTTAAAGGAATGTGAACCGCTTATCTGGCTGCCCCCGCTCTGCTTCTTCAATATTTCCGCTGGACGCGGCTTTTGCTGCTGCAAAAAAACCAGCTCCTTCCACCCAGCCGAGCATTGCACGCAGCAATGGGGGCTGTTTGTCTAAATAAGACACGCAATTTCTCGATGGGGTGGAAGAATGCAAAGAATCCAGAGAGGAAAAACCAGTTAGAGGAGAAGGAACAGAGGCCAGAGAAAGGGGCTATTTTTTTTTTAACAGGGGGAAAGATACTTGCATCCGTTTCTAGCTATTAAAGGGGAGTTTTCTAAGGTGCGGTGCGGAGATTTGGTCATTGTTTCTCTACCCCAACGCCAGGGCTATGACCGGTTAGATGAGACAAGTTTCCTGGAGTTTTTGCACCGTCCGTGTTTCCTAAGGAAATTGTCTCCGCCGCAAGGCATGCGCTCGGCTCCAGCTGCCTGCAGAGACACCATATATCCACAGCACGTTTAAAGGATATTTCTTCCCCCCAAAATAATTCTGGGAACTGCAGCGTAACCCCTTGCTGTGCTACAGTTCCCAGCGCCCTGAACAGACTGCAGTTTCCAGGAGCCTTTGGTGGGTGGGAACGAAGGGGGTGAGGACCTGCGTTTATGGGATGGCGGTGAGTTACCAGCAATGCCCTCCTGACACACAGGCCAGTCCCTACAAGAAAGAAAGAAAGAAAGAAAGAAAGAAAGAAAGAAAGAAAGGAAAGAAAGAAAGAAAGAAAGAAAGAAAGAAAGACAAGTCAGATCTCGGAGGTGGCGAAGTTAAGGAAACAGACATTTCAGCTTCCTGGAACCCCCTGTTGGGAGACCTTGCGGTGCCCATATTATGCTGAAAAAAATACAAGAGGGAGGCTCTTTGGCGCTGAAGGACAACTCGCAATGGAGAACTTCTCCTAACTTCTCAGCACACGTTCTGCCAAATGGACCCATTATTTTTTCGTTTTTGCAAGCGGCTGTCCCTGATATAATTACCATTGCCGTTTTTCTTCTTCGAATTTTTTTATTCATTTTATAACACAAATACAAACAATACAAACAAATTCTTGTCATATCCTTATTTTCCTAAACACTGTTAGGTGGGCCTCCCCAAGTCCCCCCTATCTGATTTTCATTTTACTTCATCTTTAGCAGTTTACATATGCCCATTTCAAACAAGCGCTGCATTTTGCTCTGCGCATCATTTTGGGAATTAAACAGGCCCGCTTTTAGATGCGAACCAGAGCCGATTTCCGCCCCTTCCATCTCCGTTAATTTCTACTTGCTTAAGGACTAACGACGGGTGCAAATTTGTGTGTGATTTTTCACGTTTGTTTGTTTAAAGGGTTGTTCAGATGCTGAAGACAAGTTGGAATTTAAGGATGGCTTTCTGAAACCACTCCGGGCGGTTTCCATCTCTGTTTGCTCCAACGGGAAGTTTCCATGACACTCGGATGAGATGAAAGGAGCTGGCGGGCATGAATAAACCATCGCTGCCCTGAATTATTTAGCGATGGACCTTGTGGTGTGCGAGGGGCGGGGGGGAAACGATCCCTTCGTCCCTCATTGATGTTTCTGCCACCTCTGTATATAATATATAAGCCAGCCAACGCTGAGCTTTATAATGCAGGCGCCGGAATGAACCTCTTTTTAAAAAACAAAGGAAGGGAATCTGGGGTGTTTGACCGCTTCCAAACAACCTGTTCGTTCATACACCGTTATTTCTTGAATTTACGCCTGGCCCGCCCTCCCCAAGGGGCCCAGGGCAGCAAGCAGAGGCATGGTTTCAAAGCAAAAAAAGCAATTTCTACAACAGTTGAAAACACTCTTAAATAAAACATCTCAGGAGGAACGATTGAAGGAGCTGGGTATGTTTAGCCTGGAAAATATGAGATGTGATAGGATAGCCATGTGTATAGATGATACACAGCCTTGATACAAGCACACAGAAAGCGAGCTGCTGGAATTCCTGACTTCTGCAAAAAAAGCTTCATTACAGAGCCAAAGATAGCAGGTCCTTTTTGGTGGCGGCACCCCAGCTTTAGAATACCCTCCCAAAAGAAGGAAGGTGGTCTTCTACAAGGCATTCTTTTCAGCCCTAGGTGTACAGTGGTGCCCCGCAAGACGAATGCCTCGCAAGACAAAAAACTCGCTAGACGAAAGGTTTTTCCGTTCGCGATTTGCCTCGCAAGACGAATTTTTCGTATGGGCTTGCTTCGCAAGACGAAAACGTCTCGCGACTTTTTTTTCTTTGACTAAAAACAAAGACATGTTTTGTTTATAAAGTTAATTTATTTTCCCTTAAATTTTTGAACTGCTCTTTACAGTATGTGTGACTTTAAAGAGCAGTTAATAAACTGTTGTTGTACCAAATTTGGCTTTGTTTGGACTTTTTTTGACCATAGGAACGCATTAATTGATTTTCAATGCATTCCTATGGGATTTCGTGCTTCGCAAGACGAAAAATTCGCTAGACAACAAAAATTGCGGAACGAATTAATTTCGTCTTGCGGGGCACCACTGTATTTACCTTTTTATACACACATATATAAAGCTAGGGGATGTGGGTGGCGCTGTGGGTTAAACCACAGAGCCTAGGGCTTGCCGATCAGAAAGTCGGCGGTTCGAATCCCCGTAATGATGGGGTGAGCTCCCGTTGCTCGGTCCCTGCTCCTGCCCACCTAGCAGTTCGAAAGCACATCAAAGTGCAAGTAGATAAATAGGTACCGCTCCGGCAGGAAGGTAAACGGCGTTTCCGTGTGCTGCTCTGGTTTGCCAGAAGCGGCTTAGTCCTGCTGGCCACATGACCCGGAAGCTGTACGCCGGCTCCCTCGGCCAGTAAAGCGAGATGAGCGCCGCAACCCCAGAGTCGGCCACGACTGGACCTAATGGTCAGGGGTCCCTTTACCTATATAAAGCTGGTGGAACAGTTTCTGGTTTATTAACGTCGCATTGATATTTTGTTCTTACGATCGCAGCCCTGGAATGCATTTATATTTTGTTTTTTAGATTGAAGGAGTGGTGTGGAAACTGCTGAAATAAACTGACTGGTAACAGGGAGGATGGCCAGAACGTTGCATTTTTTGCAAAAATAAAAATTGCTGTTAGAAACCATTTGCCGTGCTGGGGAGTCGGGTTCTGCCATTTTTATGATTGTAGCTTGTGGTTTCAACAAAATTCCGCACCACAATAGGCAGGAAATGGCTGGTGTAGTCCCCCCCCCCTCTTTCTTTTCATAGTGTATATGAGGAAATGAGTAATCAGAAAGGAGCAGCCCGAAGCAGGAAAGTGTCGCAATTATATGAACGGCAAATGCCAAAACAAGACGCAGCCCCGTCCATTTGCAAAATTTTCGGGAGATTTGGCAGGGTGCGGAGGGAATCTGTTGAAAATTGTTCCTTCCCTGTAGGGTTTTTTGATTTAGTTCTTGTTGCTTATTCGGAAGCACACACATCAGAAAGGTTAGCAAAATCATATGGCCGGCCGACACCCCAAATCTTTAAAGGAATTTGGCTTCCTGGGAATTGTGGTTCGCTCCCTCACAGAGCTACACTTCCTGGCACCCTTAAACTACAGTTCCCAGGATTTTATTTTATTTTTGAGGGAAGGGAGTCTTAAATGTGCTTCAAGTGCACACTGTGTGTGCAGTCTTCTTGTTGTTGTTTAGTCATTTTGTCGTGCCCGCCTCTTTGTGACCCCCTGGACCAGAGCACGCCAGGCACTTCTGTCTTCCTGCAGTTTGGTCAAACTCATGCTGGTAGCTTCGAGAACACTGTCCCACCATCTCGTCCTCTGTCGTCCCCTTCTCCTGGGGAGCCTGGCCAGTTTTTTTGTAATGATAAATACTCACACCATATTCATATCTTAAATGTGCCCTTAAGACAGGATTTATGAGGGAAGAGACAATGGGGAGGTTTCCCACTTTGACCTTACAGAGAAAACATTTGCTCAGTTTAGGAATAAAAATGGTTTCAGGTCGGTCTTCCTGTGCTGATCTATGTAGGTGCTTGGTTGGTACACTTATGAACATTACAATATATCTAAGACCTCAAAATTCCTATCACAGCTACAACCCCTGATGTTCGCAACGAGATCGGAGTGAGAAACACACTTGGTTTTCCAGGATTCCTTTCGGTCGCAGAACCCAGATTTCTGCCTCTTGCAGAAATATTGCAGTTTGGTGCCCAGGCAGGCCCGCAAGTTCACAAGTCTCTCGGCTAAATGGGGGGTGGAGGGGAGGGCGATTTCATCTTGCCACGGGCATAGAAAGGTAACCTGGAATTGAAATTACATCCCTCCCGGCCGAAACCCAATCCAGCCGTGTAACAGAATAAGCATGCGGTGCTGTCGCTGCCAGACAGCTGGTGAACTGGAGATGGGAGCCTGAAATGAAAGCAAAGAAAACTAAATTTAAAACGCCTTTCTTGCTTTCCCGTTCTTCATTCCCCACCCCCAGGTCTCCTTCCCCAACTACATTTCTCCCGGTTTCTGCCTTGCACGCCTTAGCTTCTCCCTCCGCGGTTGATAATAGCTATAGTTCCCGTCGAAATTATTCAACCCCCATTGCAAACAGGTTTGTTTTCGAAATTTACAGGCTTTCTGCTGTCTGCAATGAGCAAATCGAACAAAAGCAATCGAAATAGCTGAACACAACGGTGGCCCCCCAAATTCGGCTGGAAATTTCTCCAGGGCCCACCCGAGCTGGGAGAAAATTACTGAGTCTCACTGGCCCAACCCCAAAGAGGCAGCGCTTGGCATGTTGTTGTTGTTTAGTTGTTTAGTCGTGTCCGCCTCTTCGTGACCCCCTGGACCAGAGCACGCCAGGCCCTCCTGTCTTCCACTGCCTCCCGCAGTTTGGTCAAACTCATGCTGGTCGCTTCGAGAACACTGTCCCACCATCTTGTCCTCTGTCGTCCCCTTCTCCTTGCGCCCTCCATCTTCCCCAACATCAGGGTCTTTCCCAGGGAGTCTTCTCTTCTCCTGAGGTGGCCAAAGTATTGGAGCCTCAGCTTCAGGATCTGTCCTTCCAGTGAGCACTCAGGGCTCATTTCCTTCCGAATGGAGAGGTTGGATCTTCTTGCAGTCCATGGGACTCTCAAGAGTCTCCTCCAGCACCAGAATTCAAAAGCATCCATTCTTCGGTGATCAGCGTTCTTTATGGTCCAGCTCTCACTTCCACACATCATTACTGAGAAAACCTATTATTATTATTATTAATTTTATTATTAATCACCCTATACCTTGCAGTTCTCACAGGATACAATATAAAAACACCAAGCACATAATCAAAATAAAAACAACCCCCAACACATTTTATGCAGCACATTTCCTATGGATATCTAGCCCCTCTTTGGGAATTGCTAAATCCTTTTACCAGAACGACTTCCTTGTGGCGGGGAGTTCCATAGTTCTACAAACCACAGAATCCTTTCCTGAATTTTTTCTACCCCCTTTTTTTAGGGGGACTCAAAAGAGACTATGAAATCCAGGGTCTAAAATCACCTAACCCCAGGACCGTGTCCTTGTTTTGTTGTTAAATTGTCAGCACCTGAACTCGGGATCCAGCTACAAATATATTCCACTACTAGAAACATATATACTTCGATATGCCCGTTCTCAAAATGGCCGCGGCAGCCTCGCGTGCCAGGCTTCCGCCGCCCGCCGCGTTCGCTTCCAAGACCCATCCACGCGCTCGCATTCCTTTGCCCAGACCCAAGATGGCCGCCGACGGGCCGCCCACCCTGGAAGACCGAGCGGGCAGCGAGGGGAGCCCGCCCCCAAAATGGCCTCCCGCCTGACGCGACGCCGTCACCGCGCCAATCGCAACGCGCGCAGGAGCCGGAGCCCGCCCCCGTCGCCTAGCCGCACCCAATGGGAGCCACGAGCCGGGAGGAGCCCCGCCGCCCGCCTCGTCACGGTGACAGCGCCGCCTAGCCAATGGGGAGCCGGCGCCTCAAAAGGAGCCGAGGGCGGGTCCCGCCCCGCGCCGCCATTTTGTGAGTCTATATAACACGTAGCCGTTGAGCCCGCTCCTGCTATTCCAGCGCGTCCAGCTCCGCTTCCCTTTCGGGTCGCCTTCGTGTGCCATGGACGGGTGAGCGGAAGGGAAGGGGGTTGGTTTGTGAGGAAAAAAATCACCTCAGGGGAAGAGAGAAGGGGGGAGGGGCGGTTGAAAAGGGGGCGAAAGCGAAGCGCGGAGCTCACCTGAGGGGGGGATAAAGTCCTGCCTGAGGGGAATTCGAACCCGGTTCCGTGAGGGGGGGGGCGAAAACTAGGCCTTTTCTGAGGTAGAAAGTGAAATATATGAGGGGGGGAGGGGAGAGAGAAGGGGAGCGGGCACGCGCGCGCGTGCCACCGTCCCCCCATCTCTTTTGAAAGTTCCGTATGCGCGCGCATATGCACTCTTCTCCCCCCCTCCCCCCGAAAGTTCTAACCGGCGCGCGCCCCGCAACCGCGTTCCCGGCCAGCGAACGTTCTGAGGGGGCGAGCGCGCTCCCGCGGCAACGTTCGGTGCGCGCGCGCGCGCGGCCCGCAACTCAACGTTCTAAAGTTCTTCTTAGAATAAAGTGGGGGGGGGGCAGGCCGGCGGAAGAAGGCGCATGCGCTTTCAGCGCCCACCTAACCAGCTCCGTGGATGATGCTCGATCCGTCTTGTGTTTCAAAGCCACCCGTGAAACTTGGTTCCCAAGTGTCTTGTCTCTGCTGCCTCGAGCTAAGTCGCCTCTTAGCCACGCCCTCTTTTTTCCTGTCTTCCTCTTTCTTACTCTGCCCCCCCCAGACTTTTTTTTGGGGGGGGTTATATGTGCATCCCCTCCAACGTTTCTCCCCTGAAAAGAGGGACGTCCTATTCCATCCCCTCCAACGTTTCTCCCCTGAAAAGAGGGACGTCCTATTCCATCCCCTCCAACGTTTCTCCCCTGAAAAGAGGGACGTCCTATTCCATCCCCTCCAACGTTTCTCCCGTGAAAATAGGGACGTCCTATTCCATCTTCTCCAACGTTTCTCCCCTGAAAAGAGGGACGTCCTATTCCATCCCCTCCAACGTTTCTCCCCTGAAAAGAGGGACGTCCTATTCCATCCCCTCCAACGTTTCTCCCCTGAAAAGAGGGACGTCCTATTCCATCCCCTCCAACGTTTCTCCCGTGAAAAGAGGGGCGTCCTATTCCATCCCCTCCAACGTTTCACCCTGAAAACAGGGATGTCCTAAGGAACAGAGGGACGCGGATGGCGCTGTGGGTTTAGCCACAGAGCCTAGGGCTTGCCGATCAGAAGGTTGGCGGTTCGAATCCCCACAATATAGTGAGCTCCCGTTGCTCGGTCCCTGCTCCTGCCAACCTAGCAATTCAAAAGCACGTCAAAGTGCAAGTAGATAAATAGGTACCACTCCGGCGGGAAGGTAAACGGCGTTTCTGTGCGCTGCTCTGGTTCGCCAGAAGCGGCTTAGTCCTGCTGGCCACATGACCCAGAAGCTGTACGCCGGCTCCCTTGGCCAGTAAAGCGAGATGAGCGCCGCAACCCCAGAGTCGGCCACGACTGGACCTAATGGTCAGGGGTCCCTTTACCTTTAAGGAACAGTGGTACATTCCATAATTCCATCAGAAACTGGGAGGGCTTCTGTGAATCCAGGAGTGTCCCCAGAAAATAGGGGCACTTGTAGGGTCTGCTTGTGCCTCTTAAGGATGCAAGGACCCTTAACTAGGGGGTAAGTCCTGCTGAACTTTGATGCACTCGGGTTTGGCCTTCTGTTGCAAGAATATGTGCCCTATCTCATGAATGAACCCAAAATCACATGAGACGGTGGCGAAAGGCCTTTGAGCGATCTAAAAATAAAAGGGAAGTTCGTGTGTGCAGTGTTGCACGTGGGTTAAAAAGAGAAGTTGGGGAGTGTGGCGAAGCCACAAGTCTAGCAAAGGGCAGTGCGTGCTTGGGTAACAGATTTGAGGACTGCAGAGGGTTGGGCTGGATGACCCTCGTGGGATATTTCCAGCAACTACAAGGAGATGTTTGGGATTGATCCTGGCACCTTCTGCGTGTGAAGCAGACGCTCTACTGTTGAGCAATGGCCCTTCCCAAAACCGGGCACAAACCTGCTTAAAGGTGCTTATTCTTCTGTCCTCCTTTTTTACAGCTTAGTCCCGAGTAAACCAGGGCAGCGGATGCCCTGGAGATGCCAGAGGTTGAACTTTGGGGAGTAAGCCAAGCGAACAAATGAAATAGTTCACACCCCACCCCACTGCTATGTAGAAAGGAAGCGATGGTGGCTGGGAATAAAGCTGTGTGAACTGAGCGATGGGTGTGGAAGAAGAAATAAGGGTTTGCAAAAGGATGAAGAAGGAAATCTTGGGGGGTTGTCTCTTCAGACACCCTTTAATGTACTTAAGGAACAATTTGTGGTTTGGATTATCCTCATTAGCCTGATGCAGAGTATACCTTTCACTCCCCATGCCCCCATGGTTTCCATATTCTCTGTACTCTCCCCTCTTCTCTGAATTGCAGCTTTGCAGGCTGCTGCCTTCCTTCGGTCGACTTGCTTCAAGCACCCCATTCTATGGGTCAGGGTAGCTGCCTCCTTCTCCCCACGACTTATACTTGTGAAGCCTGTGTTGTGCTTCTCCCCCACTTCCTATCCTTATCTAGAAGCACGTTTTCTCTTCTGAACCGCCCCTTCCTGAAGTGTTTGGTTGTGACCCTCTTGCCTCGGTCTCTTAAGTGCGCGCTGGTGAAAGAATGTACTAAAAACACTGTTCACTTCTCCCTTACTGCCAGGATGGATGAGAACTTCAAACTCATTTCCTCGCAAAGGAGTTTCATTGTCAGCATACTTTCCTGGAGATCATTGATTGACCTTGGGTCAACTTTGTAGATAGTTTTTCTCATTGCCTTGGTGGCAAGCATGTAACTGCCTAGGCAACCTGGTTGCAGTACTTTGCAACACGGGCAGGCCAGCTTGCAAGGTATCTCTCCTCCCCCCCAACTAGAACCCTGAAGCCTAGCAAATGGAAGTAATATACAGTGGTACCTTGGTGCATTCGAAAACTGAAGCATTTACTTCCGGGTTCTTGGCATTCAAAAACCAAAACGTTTGGCTTCCAAGGTGCTCGAAAACCGAGGTACCACTGTACTCCTAATAATTAAGGAACAGGCCGTGTTTGAAATTCCCCAGGCATGTTTTGCTATTGACATGGGTCCAGTTGCGACAGTGTGGAGATTTCTGGGTGTCACGTTGGCAACTGACATCTCCATGGAGCCACCTGACTCACGCGCAGTCCTCCATCCAGACATCAAGGAAAAGTTAAGTGCAGGGCTGAGTACAGAGACTTCGACTGTGTTACAGCCTTTCCACAAGCTACCCAAATGGAACTCAGACCACAGTTTAAAAACCTCTGCCTTAGTCAAAAGTTAATACCGTTTCCATTTTCACTGTGTGTGTTACTCCTTCTTGCATACTGAGAGACACCCTTATGTACTCCTTTGCTTAGTTTTGGGGGGTAAAAGGATACTCCATTTTAACCCTTCCTTGTTTGCAAATGAAAGTTTTTGTGCAGTTTCATTGCTTCCCTGTCTGCTACTTAATTCTAGTTTTCTAGTTCATTCTTCATGTGGCTTTACCTTCTGTTGTGTGGGTGCCCATTCAGTGTCCCACAGGCTGTTCCCTCCAGCTTCCTCCCACTTTGAGTGTGTCAGGAAGCTTCCCACCTGCTTTTCTCTGCATTGCAAAAAAAAAAAGGGCTTGCTGGGAAGGTCCTATTTCTGCCACACCCTTCCATTTACCTAGAAAATGCTTCCTCCTTTAATTTGCATGCGAATCTAAGTTTCCCCTGCAGGCGTAGTTGGGTGGAGATTTGTTGCCTAGGTGTGGAGAGCAATGTATGCCTGGGACTTCTGCTTTTCTTTTGAGTCACCTTTTAAAGGTGACCTTGAGAACCACAATAAACTAGTCAGTATATTGTCCTGGCAGTTCATGTCCATCGAAACAGTTCTGTCATTCCATTTTGGTTCAGAGGTTGAACAAGGGTAAGTTATAATTCTGAGCCAGAAATCAAACTTCTTGGGCGCCAGCCCTGTATAGAGCTGGAAAAAAGAAACCATCGCATCTGAGTGCCACTTTAAAATTCCAGTGTAACTGGGTGCCCGAAAATATTTCAGCCCTGGTGCCATGTCGCAAAAAAAAGTCTGTGTCAATTGTCAATCAGTTGATTTCAACTTCTATTTCCTATTGATGGGGTGAATGTTTTTTCCACACACACAGTCCATGGTGAATGTGGAAGGAATATCCAATAAAAACAAGGAATATTTTCAGATAAATGGGAATAGGTTCCTTAAACTATGACCAGCAACCCTTCTCTATCTTGAGCTCCTGTGACCAGTTCTGGTGGTCCCTTACTCAGCGGGAGAGCAACACCATTCAGAAGCAGCTGTACTCCCAAGCCTGGATCACATTGTCTGCTCTCCAACAGAGCCTCTTATCTTTGCCAGGAATAAACCTCAACTTACTAGACCAAATCAAATACATGAGTCTATCTGGGCAAATCATTGAGGATTTTCACGGCTTCACTGTGGCACCAGGTGAATAAAAGGAAATAGAGCTCAGTATTGGCATAGTGGTGGCATCCAGACCCTCAGATGACCCAAAACTTGCATTCTGTTTGATGCAGTTCTCTGTCTTTAAGAAGTGATAAAGACCGGAATAGCTGACTACCACTGATAGATGTAGTTTTGCAAAAAAAAAATACAGTTTCCTGGTGGGAGGGGAAAAGTGGACTTCCTTTGGTAGGAAATCTGTCTGTTAAAATGCTGAGCCCCAGGAATTGGTCCTGATAACAAAGTTCCTTTGGCTGGCAAAGTCCATATATTAAGTTTCCTGTAAGTATCTCCCACCATTCCACTCCCAGCCTTGACTCTTCCACGGGAAAGAATTCCTTCAGTATGTTCTGATGGAGCTTGTCAATTAGCCTCGAAGATCACGCAAAAACCTACATAAAATAGTTTCTAAGCAGCTAATAATTTCTCATTAGGTATTACTGAACCTAACAGTTGTTCGGTTATGATCAGTTTAAAACCATTGTCTCAACTTGCTGTGTAAAAAAAATAATAATCCTTGAATGAGCCCTTCCCCAGAGAAGCAGGAAATAAGAGTCATTGCTCTCAGAATAACTTTTGAGAGTTAGTCTGTCTTGGGAATTTCCTCCTATAGATGAACAGAAGTAAAATGGCTTTTCAGTAACCCTGTATTTTTTTTAATCTCTTATACAATTTGCATGATGACGAAGCAGTGGAAAGCATCTCTTTGGCTGGGCTTCTCTGCTGATTTCACAGATGGGTTTAATTAGTCCACTTGAACTAAGCGTTCAAGATCTCAACAAAACCCATCTGTCTCCGCTGGCAATTCTAAACACCAGTGGGATTGTAAAAATTCTGCGTTCCCTCACTTGAGCTTTTTCTTTTCTTTAAAAAAAAAGTCATTGGTTCGCAGTGGCAATTGCTGCTAGCTTGTAGTACTCCTGGCAGCTAGTCCTGAATCAGACTTAACGCCAGCTGTGAAGTGCTGGGGGTGAGGAGTCAGAAGTTGGCTTCTGAAGAAGAAATGCGCAGGCGGCTGGGGCAAGGGAGCCCAGTGGTTTGCTGGGGTTAAACATAGAGGCAGTCTGGCCTGGTTTCTTCGAAGTTGCCAAATGAGATCAATTGAAGTGAGCAAGGGGAGTGGTGAAGTAAACCTTTTGTCTTAAAACTCCAGGTGTATGGCAATACGGCTGTCTGTCTGGCCGCCTTCACACATAAACGCTAAGCCAAACCATGGCTTGGTTTGAGCAAGCAGCCACTTGCTGCTGCGTTGAGCTAAGCCATGGTTTGGCTACTGCGTTGTCCAAACCCAGGCTTCTGGTTGAGCACTCCAGATGAACCCATGAACTGCAACCAAGATTTGTCCAGTGGTTTCCAGCTTGTGGTTTGGGTGGACTCAGCCATGAGCCTGGATTTCTCCGGCTTCCTGAGCCAGACTGTGGCCTAGCGCATTGGCAAAACAACCAGGGGATAGACCCATTTAAATTCATAGGCTCATAGAGTTAGAAGCGATTCTGAGGATCACCTGGTCCAATCTGAATATGCAGCTGCCCCACATGGGAATCGAACCCACAACCTTGGCCTTGTCAGCACCACGCTCTTAACCAATGCAACCATGATTGCCATTCTGAGAGAACTAGCTGTTTGGGGTTGCCACCATGTACTCTCATTTTGTGATCATTCGTCTCTGGGGGACCTTACAACCTGCGGTGCAGCCCTGCTCATTTTCCTTCTGTCTCTTGTGACTAACGCTAGGGCTACCAGCAGCACTGCAGTCTTGATATGCTGGGCTTGGGGGGAAGGGGTGAGGGAACAGAAATAATCTGTTGGGGCAAGTATGGACCCCATTGCTTAGGGAGCCCAAACTCTATATAGTCAGGGCTGGAACGTTTCTTGAGTTCAGTAGTTTTCCCCCTTTGATACAGTGGAAAAAGATGGACTCAATGAGATTAGAGGACCTGATTCTAGACAGGTATTTATATCAAGGGTGAAAGGGATAAGATCTCAATGTCCCTTAAAGAGCAACTTACTATCGTATGCATCATTAAATGCAAAACACCTTGCTCCTCTAAGCTGGACAGAGCTGGGTGGAAGTACAATTTGAAACAGTTCTTGTTTTCTTCACAGTAATTAACGTAAACTAGCAATTCTCCTTTTTGGACCCGGGTGAATTGCCACTATGACTTACAGACTGAGATGTGACTGCATGTAACACATCTGCCCTTTGACCTGGAAGTTGTGTTGTATTCTTAGAAACAGCAATCGCTTACCTTGTTACCCATGCGCTTTGCTGTTGGAAGAAATACAGTTTGCTGCCTCGTAAATTTCTGAATACCTTTGGCGCTTGGTTCCTCATCACTATTTTAAGCATACAGAGTTTCTTGCTAAGAGTTGCGTAGTTGTTGTTGTTGTTTTTATACTTCCTGTATTTGAAAACCAATCTAATATTTTATGTCTTGTCCTTCTCTTACAGCATTGTCCAAGATATAACAGTTGGTACAAAGGTAGGCCTTTTTCCTTTCTTTCATTGCTTCAGCAAATGTATGTTGTCCTGTAAACCACCGCATTTACAGAAACAAGCTGCTTTTAAAAGAATTGGTGTTTTGTGACTTGTGTTACCTGGTACGAGGCTTATATAGTCGTTTCGTCTGTTGTGTAGGAACTGGAACACGCAACGGTAGGGAAATGTCTGGTGTGTTTTCAGGCACACATTTCAGCGTGTTGAGCAATTTGTGTTTTTGCTAGAACCCCAAGATCCATCAAAAGGTTCAAAAGACATACACTTAGAAATAGATAATTCTGAGCACAGGAATTTGTTCAGAACAGCGTAACATAATGGTACTCAGTCTTTCTACAGAAAAATGCACTTCTGGTTAACACACACACACTCTCAGCTTCCTTAATTTCAGCTGCAGAATATGAGAGCAGGGGTGTTTTGTTGCTAGTGTTAAAAGTCAGCAATCCTTGCCAATTTCCTCCTAATCACAAGTCATGCATCCACTTTGCTCACTCTGAGTGGTCCTTGAATGTTCTGTTGTATGCAGGATGTCCTTGGCAATTCATAGATAGCTTGGTGATTGAAAATATAAAACAACATTGCTATTAAAGAAGTGCGGTGAGAGATCTGGACATATTTCTCCCCGAGAAAGAACGAGTCCCTAATTTTAGGGACAGCTCCAGCTGTCTTGGTGCACACCCCAGGCCTGTGTTGTAAGGTTGGTTTGCGATTAAACCATCACCTATACCCTGGGAGCACAATAACGCCTGGCCTTTTATCCTGCTAGTTTCGACCCAGCCTTGAAGTAAAGCTTTTATCTACAGAAAATGGCAGTGGTAGGAACTGCAGTGGAGGCAGCATAAAAGCTGAGACAGCACACCTCAAGGAAAGGAAAGGACAGGATGTGCTGCCTGAAAGGGATGTAGTAAAAATACGAGACTTAGCTACTGGCAGGAGTGTAAAGATGTGTTCCTTACTTAGCTGAGAGGAGTGGCACCTAGTTTGCAACAGGCTCCTGTCTTTTAAGTTTGAAATCTAAAGAAAATTCTGCCCAGCGAGACCTCTGGTTTACTAAAGCTGGTTAAAATCACGTCTGAAGGCAGGAGGGGGATGAATGTTCGGCTTGCTGTAATCACAACTTGGAAAGGAGATAGGAACCAGGAAGCACTGTTGACTTTAGATCATGGGATGGGAGCTGTGCAGGCCTGTTAAAATCCTAGGTGATCGAACACTGAAGGCTGCTGGTGCCTCCATTTTCTCAGTCCTGGCCCAGTCATCGGCTGGTACCTAACATAGGGAATAGAAATAATTATTTTAATCGCTAGCTTGCTCTGAATCCAGGAAAGAGAACGTGAAATCCTACCTCATGGCAGACCACCGAGCCCTGGGTTGGTGGATGGGGGGGGGGGAACACTGACGTTTTCCAAACCCCTCCCCCTTTGCCACGATAACTGGACTGCCTGTGTCCCACTATACAAACGCCACAGGCTCCGTAACACATTTCATTGTCCCCTCCTTTGCGAGCCGCGCTTGAGAGCAATTAGCTCCGCCTGGCTGGATAGACCTGGTTTTGTAGGGAAGCCAGGATCTTTGCCATGGGAACAGCAATTACGGCTTCGGGCCGCAGGCCAAGAATGCGAGCGGAGGAATTCTGGCCCCTCAATTTACGGCTTCAGTTCAAAGGCTGCAACAGGCTGCCTCTTGGTAGGCCTTGCTGGGGCAGGCTTGGCCACAGATGGGAGCCACATGTGCTGACACAAAGGGATATTGACTCACGCAGACCTTTTCTTGGCAGTCTAAAAATATGGGAAACACGTAGGGTATGCAGTTAATGTTGCTGTATATGTGTGGAGGTGCCCATCTGCGCTGCAAATGGCGAAACTCCCGTTTCTTTGGTTCTGAATGTATCTGGCACAACGTTTTCAGTGAAATCATTGCTGGGAACAGATGACCCTAGTGACTGGGAAGAGGAGTTTCCCTAATTTACATCCGTGCTAGTATTTGGGAAACATTAAGGTAGACAAGGTCTTGCCTCCACAAATTGCAAGGGTGTGTGTGTGTGTGTGTGTGTGTGTGTGTGTGTGTGTTTTGGATGCCCCATCTTGTGTAAAATGCATCACTCCCTGCAAGTGGAAAACTAGCCACTTGCAGTCAGAAAGTCGTGTTTTGTAATGCAACAACAGCCTGGCTTTCCTTTTGCAGTATGTATGTCGCTGTAAAGGGAGCAATGCAAATTATAGCCCTCGCCTTCAGCCTTGAAGTGGTTCGTTTTGCTGTGGCCTTGTTTATCCTCTCAATAACCCAACAAAGCAGATTCTTATAGCTTTGTTGATTCCTTGAAGCAAATAGGTCTGTTTTGTGTTAAACTTATACACCAGAAGCCTTGTTTGGGAGTACAGTATAGCAATCAGAAGTAGCTTTTCCATGATCTTTCCGCTCTTATAAATATACAAAACATATTCATCAACAAATACATTATATTGCAACCCCTTATCCCTTATATACCCAGTATATACCTGCACTCTGCGGGAAAGTTTATCCTCCGAAATCCAAAGTTCTGAGGCCTGTTCCACAGTAATTTGGAGCAGTTTTGCGTGGCTGCCTCCCTGTTTTGTACACTCCCTGGAAACAACTGAAGACTCATTTGTTCAAACAGGATTTTCCAGCTGGATAAATGAACCTTTAATATGATTGTTTTGTTTCGTTTTTGCTATGTTTTATGTTTTTAAAAAAACTTTTTTTCCTGTTTTTCTTGTGCTTCACATTTAAACTATTGTGTAGAAGACAACAAATAAATAAATGATGATGACCAGTAATAGAAAAGTTTACGGCAAGCAAGCGGTATACACTAATACCACTTGCATAAACTATCCTCACTGAACTTCCTCATAATAATCCTTGATACTCAGGTTATCCCAATTCGCAAGTCACAAGAGAACTCGATCAAAATCCCTTTGCGCCGATAATGCAAATATATAAAGTGTGCATGAGCGTAGATCTGCTTTCACTGTTTGCCTGTAATCTCTCGGCCTTCTAAAAGTTCTGATAGTAAAATTGCAAAGGGGTGGAATCAAATAATCGTAAGGGCCTCATCCTGTGGTGACGATCCCAATAGGATAGCCTACAGCATCCAGCTGCCCTTCAGGTGTTTTGAGTCCGGCCGGCATGAGCTCCAGCTAGCATGGCTGTGTTTGCTGGGGTGGTTGGGAGTTGTAGTGCAAAACATCTGGAGGGTGCCAGGATGGCGGAAGCCACTTCAGAGCAAAGAAATGTGCTTCCATCTTACAGACTGCTAAGCTAATTGTAATCACAAACTGAATCTCAGATATAAAACACTGGGCTATGTTTGTGGCCTCTTGCACTCAATTTCTGGCCGAGAAATGTGAGTACAAGTTAGTTCTGATTGCATTAGCTTGGTTGTACGTTCCTGTTTGCCTAATTAAAGTTATTAAAGTTTTTGCTTAGCCTCTTGAGGTTATTATCGAAGCCGGTAGTAACATAAAGCCTTACTGTTGGGAGGGGTGCCTCCTTCAAATGAGAAACTGACTTGGATGTTCCCTCCATGAAATAAACAGTGTTTCTATTCTGATGAATCTGGCCCGTACTAATAAAAAGACTATGGAAAAACTACCAAATTTGACATAAATGAAAAGCATTCTAATTTTGCAAAGCTTTGCCTTGGGTGATGCTGGAGCCATCAAGTCAGTACTGTACAGTTTTTCACTTCCCTGTAGAAAGGCCCCTTAAAATAGTGGCCTTTTAGCGTGTGGAAGAAATACCAGGTGACTTGGAATGCCCCCTTATACCGAGGCAGACCATTGCTCTATCTATTGTCCTATTGCTTCTGAATAAACCTAGCGGTGGAGCAATAAGACTGCTAGGAAGTTTGCAAAGCCGAGCAGGGATTTGTATTGCAATTAAATGCACTGTGCCAGAACTGAAGAACCGAAGTTGCCCTGGTTCTGCTAGGTGCTAATTTTGTTCACAAGTCCTGTTGGCATCTGTTGAGGCGGGAAGCATCCTGACTCTGTGTACGCCATGGGCTTGGCACATGTTTTCTTCATTGCTAAACATGTCTTGGAAGCATGTCCTAAGGTTCTCAAGCGACCCACTTCTCTGCCGTGACCTTGGCCTCAACTCCGCAAGCTTTATTTGGATTCCTGAGCTTTTATTGGGCTGCCGTCCTCTTTTGAAGACTGCCTGGGTTATTGGGAACAGAAGCTGACGCAGGATTCTCCTGCGTTCGCCACAAAGCTTGGGTGCTGCACAGTTTGGGGCATGTTACCACTAGTTTTATGTGTCAATCTTGGTTCATAGGCAAAGGCTTCCAATCACTACAGTGTGCTGTGATAGTTCTAAAACATGATTCTGTTGCTCGGTTTCAAAACGGAGAGGCGAGTTTATAGCCCTCCTGTAACAGGTTGGCAGCTAGCTGTGTGGCAGGCCAACTGGGCCCGCCATAGATCCAAAGGGCCAAGTTGCTTCCTCCTTTGCCCTGTCAATCATACTCTTTCCTTAACAAAGGTGCAGTAGTGGTCCGTGCCATTTAAATATCAGGCCCATCCCAATTCTTACATAACCTGGGCCCTAGAACAGGGGTCAGCAACCTTTTTCATTCATGGGCCGGTCCCCTGTCCCTCAGACCATGTGGTGGGCCGGACTATATTTTGAAAGGATAATAATGAACGAATTCCTATGCCCCACAAATAACCCAGAGATGCATTTTAAATAAAAGCACGCATTCTACTCATGTAAAAACACCAGCCAGGTCCCACAAATAATCCAGAGATGCATTTTAAATAAAAGGACACATTCTATTCATGTAAAAACACACTGATTCCTGGACCATCCGCAGGCCGGATTGAGAAGGCGATTGGGCCACACCCGGCCCACGGGCCTTAGGTTGCCTACCCCTGCCCTAGAATCATGTCTGATGCGAAGTTTCCCCTCTAGCTACTTTTTGGCAAGTTCACCTAATTGTGTGATTGCAAGGTGAGTTTGCGGGAAGTTTTCAACATAACGCTAAAACCTTAATCATTTGGGTTGCAGCCAGTGTTAGTCGCACTCAGAGTAAACTTGTTTAAATTGAAGGATGTGAGTACCTGAGGCCCATTCGTTTCCCTGGGTTTACTCTGAGTAGAACTTAGTTTGATGCAGCCCTTTGATGCAACAACCTGTCTAGAACTTCTGATTCCATCTTTCGGTGTGTAGCAGCTGAATTTTGCCAGCTTTTAAGAAGCACTTTAAAATTTGGTTTAGGTCGGAACCATGGCTTGTCCTCATAATTGTAAATGCTGGAGGCAGCTCGCTTGGGTGTGGAGTGCCTTATCAGACAAGCATGACTGCATAACTTTGGTTACTCTGAGCTCAGGAATTCTGAGCGGTTAGTAACAATAGCCACACCCCTCAGATTCGCTCAAAGGGCAGGTTTGTTTCATGGCGTGTCTCCATAGTAGCTGGAAGGAGTCTGGCTGGGGCATGGAGGGAGAGCAGAGTAAAACTATTATTTTCTCTTTGCCTCTCTGTAGTTGTGAACAGAACTTTTAAGAAATAGGCATATGCCGGTTGCCTACTCTAGGATCTGGCACTAAAAATAAAACCATTATAGGCTTTCGTACCATTTGAAACAGCAATACAGTATCCCAGTACAGTGATTTACCGTATTTTTCGCCCTATAGGACACACTTTTCCCCCTCCAAAAATGAAGGGGAAATGTGTGTGCATCCTATGGGGCGAATGCAGGCTTTTGCTGAAGCCTGGAGAACGAGAGGGGTCGGTGCGCACCCCAAGCTTCGGGCTTGCGCCGCACCTGGGGGGGGGATTTTTTCTTCTTTAATCCCCCCCCCCAAAAAAAACCTAGGTGCGTCCTATGGGGCGAAAAATACGGTATGTCTATCGTGGATGTGCATTCTCATTGGTGGAGATCTGTGTTGCCCTCATGCTGAATGCAGAAGATTTTTTTAGTTGGAATCGGTAAAGAAATTACAATGCATTCGGAAACTATACATGGCTGTCTTAGTTCAGGCATTGTATTTAGCAATGGTTTGCCTGTGAGCCATATTTGAGGCTATCGCTCTTCCTCTGGAGGCAGCTGCTGTGGGAATGGCCATAGGAGTGGCGTGGAGATGAAATATGAAAGTGGATGTGCAGGTCTAAATTGCGGGTTGCTGAGCGCACAGGGGAAAGCAGAGAAGCAGTTTTAAAACGTATGTTTGGCTGCATGTTTGGAAACACCTGCCTTCTAGCCCAGGGCCAAGGCAAGCCGTCGTTCAGGGTGATGTTTGACCCTGCAGTTTGGCCACCCACGGGAAATATAGGAATCAACCTATCCTTGGTGGAGAGAGTGCAGCCTGCGACCATAGGGTCAACATGGCAGCCCCGAAGGGCCCACAGAGAATGTACATGCTCAGAACTTGAGCAGGGGCGTTGGCCAGGGCCCTGCTGTTTGCTTTGGGCAAACAAAATCAAGGCAAAAGGCCCTTAAGTGTTTCACTTCCTCCAAGCTTGCATGGCATGGCCTACTTTAACCGGTTAGAGGTGTGAAATAATGATGAGAGGTGGGAGGTGGTGAATGGCTTCTTACATAGCCGCAACTGCTGGGAATGTCAGCTGGGTTCTGCACCCTACAAGGTAGTGTTTCAGCTCACAGAAAGCTTTCTTTTCCTGCTGTATAGGAAAGGGGACACCCAGTCGGCTTCAGGAGAGTCTGAAAAGGAAGAGCAACCAAGCTTTGTTAACAAGGCCCCATTGTGTGGCCAGTTGAAAAATCTAGGACAAGATAATCGTAGAATTAGGGAGGCGAGGGGGCCCTTTCTGATTTAAAATGTGCTGCTATACCCAGGGCTGGGAGAGGTGGCTTCCCCTTTCATTTACCCACACCAGTAGGAGTCTGGAGCTGGTAGAGACTTCAGATACATGGGTGCCCTATAGGACACACTTTTCCCCCTCCAACATTCAAAAAGTAAAAAATGGTTGCCCAGTGTAATCTGCTCCAACTGCAGAGCCAATTTGCCCACAAACTGATTCATTGTCTCATTGGGATCATTTCACAGTTGTGGAGAAGCAAACCCATGCCCTCTTGCCTTGTGAGTTTTTGCACTCTGTGATGGGTGTGTGTCTGTAGCATTCATGCTTCTTGTTCTGAGGTGTGCGCTTAGTTACCGTAAACATTGGATGTGTGAAGGCCGATGGTAAGTTTTTGAGAAGCACAAAAGTTCCAGCAAAAAGGTCTGTCTGCTTGAGGGGTAAGTTGCTTGCGGTGGCAAGTGCGTTCTCCATTTGGGTAGGTTGAACGTTCTGGCCTCGCAGCTTCATCCTGTTCAGCAGCGCATTAAAATGGTGCAGGTAGGCTTTCAGGTCTGCCTTCGTAGCCTTTCCTTGCCTTGACCGTGCCTGAGAAAGGTGTCCAACATATTATAATTCCAAGGATAGCACGCTGCCTTTGAGAAAATAAACTTTACCCTTGGGTTATGGGCGCTACCAGGGTAGCTGCCCTTTTACTTACTAGGTTTCTTAACGTCAACTTCTGCTGATTCCATTTCATGTGGTTGGAAGAAGGGGATGGGTTTGGAAATCCAGGCTCCCCGCTTTCCCCACCCTTCCGCTCAATTTCTCTCCCACTTCAATTCTGGATTGTCCTCCTGTTCTCGCAGTTCCTGTGTAGAATTTAGAAAAGTGCTGTCAACTTACCCTTTTTTTTTTCTCTCCTTCTCTCTTTCTCTTCCAGCGGGGATCTGACGAACTTTTCTCTACTTGTGTCACTAACGGACCTTTTATCATGAGCAGCACCTCTGCTTCTGCAGGTAACATTGCCAGCCCAAGGAGTTCAGCGCTTTCCTGAAGGGCCCAGTTGTCAGCGAAAGTTAGCCCTCTTCCTTATATTCCCCTTCCCGGCCACCGCCACCCCCAGTATGCATATTCCTTCGTTAAAGGAACAGCCCTCCCCCCAAGGAAGGAACCTCTGCTGCCTTGTTAGATTTACAAGTTTCAACAGACTTGCGCCCCCCCCAACCCCCAGAACGAATACCTTGACTTTAACCTGCCCCAGAGCATCTCATTAAAGATGTGTTTATACTAGCAAAGCGTCCCGCACAGGTAAGGGCAGAGGACAGTTACCAGCAGAAGATAAGATTGCAAGCATACATTTCAAACACCCTGATATTTTGGCGTTTAACGAGGGGTCTGTTTTTTGGGTCTGCTGTTTCAGGCATGCTGCTAGGATCACTACACAGGGTGCTTCTTGACAGCTGGGAACTGAATGATGCCTCTTTATTCGGGGGTGAGCTGGACTTTTGATCCTGGCCTTTTTCTGTTGGCCCCTCACTGTCGCGCCCACAGTCACCACTGACTCTGAGCCCCACCTCTTTTAACATTAGAACTTCCATGCAGTATTTGAATGTCAGATGAGTGTAGAGGAGTATTAAGTGACGTGCTGAACACTTGCCCGAGCATTTTGCAGAACCAGTCAATGCTTGTTGCGCTGGCGTTTGGCAAACCAGCCGGCAAACCACGAGGCCTTGGTTTTAAACAGAAACTTCCTTTCCTTTTATTATTACTTTCCCACTGTCTAGCTCTGTGTCCTAAGGCTTCCGGACAAGTAGCCTGTGAATTTGAAAGCCTTAGCGAAGCGGTTACAAGTTTGTGGTTAGCCAGTCGGCGTAGCGTTGCAAGGGCGCAACTCAGAAGCCCTTCTTGGCATTCCGTGGGCCCAAATTTCAGGCTCTCAGTGTTGCTTTAAAGTCCCGTTTCGGTGACCGCATCACATTTGCGAGGGTGGGGATTTTAAAGGATTGGCCACGAGTTGCAGACAGCACAGAGCTGGCTTGAAGAGGGGTTATCCTTCTCCCACACCGCTGCTGTGATGTGCAGAACCACATGCCGTGCCGTTCATTCCTGACACTGGTGCAAACGTTCTGTGCCATTCGCAAGAAGCACACCATGGCACTGTGTTAGACGTCACAGCAGGGGCTTGGGGAAATATGCCATGCCCTAGGAATGCTGTTTAGAGTAGCCTCCAAGCCAGTCAGCCCTAGGAATTTACTAGTCCACCTAGCCTAATTTGGCATTGATCAGGCCTCTGGCAACTAATCTGCACGGAAGGCAATTGAAATCCACATGAGCCACAGTCCGCCCAGATTGTATTATCTCTGGAATGTGGCGCCCACCGCCGAGCAAGTGCCCCCTTCCCAGCTGCGTTTGGAAGGGGAAGGGGGTCACAATGCAGGCTAGCTGCGCGTTTAAGAACTCAAAAATACGAAAGGATTCATAAAGGTTTTCCCTGGTTGTGTAACCAGCTGGCTTGCACGTTTCTCAGGCTGTGCACAGCCATCTTCAAAGGCACAACTGGCTGCACTGGTTATATCGCTTCTGCCAGCCAGAAGCTACGCTCAACCCATGCGGTGGGTGGAGTTCTAGGGGCTGGTTTAAACTGGGGTTTGGGTGGGGCAGTTTTGCATGGCCACGGCATCAGCGTGATAGCTCTGCCAGTCTCAGAGGTGTCTCGTGTGCTCAGTTACCACCTTTTAGCCACAGAGGAGGTAGGGCCTCCATGGATTACTCTTGGTTTGCGCACTAAACTTCACGCTTACCTTGCCCAGCCTTGCTGGAGTAGCTAGCCACACCAGACAGCCACTGGGGCATCCTGGTTCTAATACAGACTGGTCTAAATGGTGACCAGAAAGGTGTTATAAACTGGCTAGGAAGTGACATCATTTCCCGACTCCTCACTCTGACTGCCATGGGCGAAGAAATGGCCAGGGGTTGCCCCGGAGACCTCACCTGTCCCTGCCGGATCTCTCTTCCAGCCAACGGAAATGACAGCAAAAAGTTCAAAGGCGACAGCAGAACTGCAGGAATCCCCTCGCGAGTAATCCACATCCGCAAGCTGCCCAGTGACGTCACAGAAGCCGAAGTCATTTCCCTAGGGCTACCTTTTGGCAAGGTCACCAACCTGCTGATGTTGAAAGGGAAGAATCAGGTATGTAAATGCACGTGGAGCCATTTAACTCAGGTAGAAGTTATTAGTTGTACCATAGGAGTCTTCACTTTCAGCTGCAGAAGCTTCAGCCTTCAAATCGATAGCTTGATTTGTAGCTGCTTGAAGAAGTGAAACCGTTTGCGTAGATGGCGGCGTTTCCGTTCCTAAGCAGACCTAGAAACGGGCTTATATCAGTTTTAGGGACCGTATTCCATAAAGAAGCTAGTTTCAAACGCAAGCCACCAAGTTTCAAATTGGCTGTAAAGTGGAAGGCATAATAGCCTAGTGAATGAGCAGACATGCAGCTTCTCGAAGCAGAAATAATGGCCTTGGCACTCTTTGCTCCATTCCTGCTGTTTCTGTGCTCCCTGGGGCTAAGATATGGCATAGCTTAACATTACATCTGAACCCAGGCGCGTGGTTTTCTCTCTCCCCGGACAAACCATGAGTGGCAAACAATAACCTGATAATTTGAGATACTCAAGATAAGAGACTGTACTGACATCCTTGGGTCTGGAAGTCAGTGTTGTCCCTTGCACGTATAAAGTTTTTTGCTTCGTTTTGTTGGCATCCCCAGTTTGAAGCTCTTGGCTAAAAATGTCTTGCCCAGGCTCGCGTAAATGCTCTCGCCTACCTGGGTTCGTTTTGCAAGCTGCCCAGAAAATGGAAGTGATGAAGAGCAATTTATAAATAATAAAAGCTATGCATTTCTGGTTGTGGGAGAGGGCAGGAAGGAGAGCACCGAGTTGGAGGCTGGACGAGGCTGCCTCATGATGCCTGGATGCCTTTTTGGTTGTTGTTGTGTTTTGCTTGAATCAGAAATTACGACAGCTGCCTTAAGTCAGAAAGCACTGCTGAAAGTAGGGCGGCTATGAGGCCTGCCAGCTCCCCAACTTCCAAAGACTGAACTGTCATGAAGTCAGCGACTCCAGCACCCTAAGAGCCCTGTTGCCTATGTGGCATGCAGGCACCTTTAAAAAAAACACACCTTAAATGTCCCTTTAAATATGCCCAAATTAGAGTAGATTGTGATTTGGTATTTAAGGGCACTGTGTGCATGAAGAAATGACTTGTTCAGAAATTGAACTGCAGCCTTTGGGCTAAGACTACTTAAGGCTGATGCAGCCCGTGTTTTACATCCGTCTATCTCAATTAGGCTTTCATAGAAATGAACACAGAGGAAGCAGCTAACACCATGGTTAGCTACTACACCACGGTAACTCCTGTCCTTCGGAGCCAGGCCATCTACATCCAGTTCTCCAACCACAAAGAGCTGAAGACGGACAACTCTCCAAACCAGGCGGTGAGTCGGGATTTCAAGCAGCAGCAGCAGGGCTTTGGGGTAACGGTCTGTGTCCGTGGCTGTATTTAAATTTGCCAAGGAAAGAGACAAGCGACGGCAACGTGGCTGAGAAGATGTGTACATAATTTGTCTGTAGCCCAGTGAGGTAAAGTAAGGCAGGGAAGAATGTACTAAGAATACTCACATTGGATCAGATCGAAGTCCTTACTTATTTTCTTCTTACCTTACCTAGTATTTCATAGGGACGCGGATGGCGCTGTGGGTTAAACCCCAGAGCCTAGGACTTGCCGATCAGAAGGTCGGCGGTTCGAATCCCCGCAATGACGGGGTGAGCTCCCGTTGCTCGGTCCCAGCTCCTGCCAACCTGGCAGTTCGAAAGCACGTCCAAGTGCAAGTAGATAAATAGGTACCACTCCGGCGGGAAGGTAAACGGCGTTTCCGTGCGCTGCTCTGGTTCGCCAGAAGCGGCTTAGTCCTGCTGGCCACATGACCCGGAAGCTGTACGCCGGCTCCCTCGGCCAATAAAGCGAGATGAGCGTTGCAACCCCAGAGTCGGCCACGACTGGACCTAATGGTCAGGGGTCTCTTTACCTTTCCATGGTGCTCCTTCACATTTTCTAGTTTTGTAGGGTGCTCAAAACCCACCGCATTGCATTATCCTTACAAAAAACCCTGTAGCTTAGATCAGCACTGCACTCCTACCTAAATACAGAAATGGTATAATATAGTTGAATGTAGCTTGCCCAGGGTAACCTCGTGAGTTTATAACGGAAACAAAGGATTCTGTCCAACAAACATTTACTCATTGAAATTAATGCACCTAAGTTAGTCACGGCCCTTAATTTCAGTGTGTCTGCTCTGGGTGAAACTTAGCCGGATCGAGCCCACACTTGACCTGAGGTCTTCCTTATTTTTCTGTGGCTCACAGCACGGTAACGTGTATTAACTTGGCCTGAGCGTGCATGTTCCATTCTGCTTACTTCTAACTTACAGGCCATGGAAGGCACCGGTTTTAACAAATTACACATAGATGGTGTGTTAATGTCTTACCTGTGGCTGTTGGAAGAGTTCACACTCAATGTGCAGCAGGGCAGGGGAACCTGTGGCCCTATAGGTGTTGCTTGGACTTCAGCTTGCGTCAGCCTGACCATTGTCTGGCTCCTGGGAGTCTTAACAGCATCTTGAGTTCCGCAGGGTCCCTGTCCTTTTGTGTACAGGATGAAGAAAACATCTTGTCGTCATCCCCGTTCATCTCTTAAGGCTAAAGGCTAGGTTCCCAAGGCCCCCCCCCCCTGCATGTCTGCCTGTCATTCAATGTCCTGTTCAACATGATTCTGAAGCCGAGTGAGCGCTCGCCTCTTTCTCTTTCCACCTCTCTGCTTATTAACGTACCGAAAACGTTTGGCTCCCCAGCGCGCTCAGGCAGCCCTGCAAGCGGTGAACTCCGTGCAGTCTGGGAACCTTGCGCTGTCTGCCAGCGCTGCAGCTGTGGATGCTGGGATGGCCATGGCCGGGCAGAGCCCAGTCCTGAGGATCATTGTGGAAAACCTCTTCTACCCTGTCACCCTGGATGTCTTGCATCAGGTGAGAGAGGGTCCTCTGGCATGGGGAGCGGCCAGATTCCGGGGTTGTGTGTGATGTATCTTTTTAATTTAAAAAATTCCTCCCGGCAGCCCATATGAAATAGGCTGGAGATGGTTGTTGGCCAGAAAAGATCGCCCGGTGTTCTGGCCCTGTAGGGGCTTGCGAGGGAAGAGAATTAAAGAGAAAATGGGGCTGTGGGGCTGCGAAGAAAGCTCTTTTTCTCTGCCCACATTTGAGTTTTGTTTGTGGGCCTGTTTTCCTTGTCCTGCAAGTCTTTGTATCTGCGCAGAGGCCTGTGCACCCAACTAAATTTGTCTCTGACTAGGCCCGTGGACGAGGCATGCCTTTTAATTTCAGCAGATTTTCTGCGACTAACGTTGGGTGCAAAGTCCTAGAGTTCTGCTCTTTTCTTTTCAGGACACAGAACAGAAGGAGTTGAGCTTGCATTTTCTGGCTGTGCCTTTTGGGGGAGAGTCAAGGTGTAGGCTTCTGAAAGTGTGGTTCCAAAGGTCAAAACGCGTTTTCAAAAGTTAACTGTGCTTGAAGCTGCTTGTGACACATTAACTCCTTGCGCAAAGCTTGGCTTCTTCGCTCGGCTCTCCCAGATAAGGGTTCAAGGAGCTCCCATCTCAGCAGCACACACTTGACATTTGCTTATATGCAAAAAAAAACAAAAAAACCCTCCCTTTCCTGTCAGATGGGAAATGACCCCCTTTCCTTTCCCTGGCCCCATTTGCCATTAGGTCTCATCCTGCTCTGGGTGGTCCTCTTGTTTTAAAAAGTCACAAAAGCCTCTGTGGGCGACGTGCTCTTCACTTCCTGCCCTTGCAACAGAGCCAGCTGTTCACCATAGACACTCCAGAAGCAGAAATATTTGTAGGTTTCCTTAAAACACACTTCTGCTGCCCTCTAGTGTTGCCAGGCACAATCTGGGGCTTTGTTGCCTCTGATCTGCAGCAGCAATCTGATCTGCCTGCTGAGGCAAGTCGGGAGGAGAGCCTTCCTTACCATTTTTTCTTTTCTGCTGTGAAATTTCATAAGCGCCTTGGGCAAACTGGCAGATCCATAGCAGCTGCAGTCTTCCTGCTGCGTTGCTTTCATGCTTTCAAAACGGAGAGTTTCAGTCTTGGCCAAAAACGCAGCTTCCAGAGTTTACTTCAGGCGACTTTTCCGTTTTGTGCGCACGCAGATTTTCTCCAAGTTTGGCACCGTGCTGAAAATCATCACCTTCACAAAGAACAACCAGTTCCAGGCGCTGTTGCAGTATGCAGACCCGATGAGCGCCCAGCACGCCAAACTGGTGAGTCCTGCTTTGCGTGGTTCCTTCCGGTCTCGAATCTGCCGCAACACATGTTGCAAGAGGCAGCTGCTCAGGAGAAGCACGGTAAAGCATGCCTAAACACGGGTGCTCTCACCTGTGGCTCCTGGAAGCTGTTGGCATGCTACAGCGGCCACACCCAGGGAAAAGCATCGACTGGCCGGCTGAACCAGATGAGGGGAGCCGATGGGTCTTAAACCCTTGTTGAGTTAGGGGCTTCTCCTGCATGCTCTGGCGGAGTGAGCAGACAAGACCAAGAGTCAGTCAAGAAGGCGGTTTCTGTACATGCTGTAGAGCAGGCACGTCTAAAAAAAGCTCAGCGTTTTTGCCCTGAACCCCTAAAAAACGGGGCTATCCTCCTCCCTTAAAAAGCTCAACAACTTTGACCTGAACCCCCAAAAAGGGGGTAGATCCCTGCCAGTCTTTAACCCCGAGAGTAGATTGCAGTCTCTTGGGAGTTGGCTACCCTTGCTGTAAAGGGAAGTGAGGGGCAGGTGGGGCTTGTCAACCTGGTGGAGGAGAATGCTGGTCTTAAACCTCTGCTGCCTTTATGGGGTATCTTCGGGAGAAGGAAAGGTATGGGAGTAAACTACACACAAATCGGGAGTGGAGTCCCTAAGGGGGTTGGATTGTGCCTTGTGCGCCGCCTTCAGGCTCCTTCTGCAGCCAAGCCAGTGACAAACGTCTTTCTCTGCTTTCCTTTGGACCACATCAGCAAGGCCGGGGGGGGGGGGTTGTTGTCTAGGCAGCCCACTACATCTGGGGAGGTCACTAGGTGGACTCCGTTGTCTCTCGAGACGCACAGATGTAACAGGCACAATCTTAGACCCCGCTGCGTCTCTTCAAAGAAGAGCTCTGAAGTTTGAATTGGCAGGCAGGCCTCGCCTCAGCCCAATCCAGGCATCCCGTTAAACAAGGGTTCGTGAAGCCAAGGGGTGCCCAAACTTCTTTCAAAGAGGGCCAGATTTGATGAAGTGAGCATGCGTGAGGGCCGACCAAAGTTGTTGAGCTTTTTTTTAGGATAGAAGTTGCTGATTTTTGTTTGTTCGGAATTCATCAACCGCCGGATTAGACCCCCAGAACAGACTTTGGACATGCCTGGTTTAGACCATTGCGAGGTCTGAATTGGCAGATGTTTTTAATAGACCGCATGCAAATTCAGAATCTATAAATCACTTTTGTTTTTAGAATCAGCGTCATTTTACCTTAATAGCAAACTTGGGCGGTTGTGTTTCTGCCCCATCTGGGAGCAAACATGGGACCGGTCGAAAATTAAGGCATTGATTTCTGCATATGTATATATGTTTGTGTGAACTGCAAGCTTGCAGGGTGCTGGTGGCGGTTAAGTTACCGGTAAGAGGCCTAAATTGCACAGGCGGGTTTGCAAATGAGACGGTTTCAGTTGAAAACAGAATGAAAAGGGGAAATGGCCTAATCATGCCACACATAGTCTTTTGGGAGAGATGCGGGCTTTGACGTTGGGCTCCCACCTTGCAAAGGTGTGTTTTCTTTTTTTTCTAATCATCAGCCCCGAGAGACCCAACAAGGATCATTCCTCATAGGGGGACGTACTCAAGTACTGTTTTACAGAGAGTGCAAATGCGCTCCTCAGGCGTTCGCTTTTGATTATTTCCCCAAGTTACACATCCAAGACAAAGCAGCGGTCTTTTCCTGAAGCACTCTGGTTGGCTTGAACATAACCCGTCCTTTTGGCTCTCTTCCTCTCGTCCCCCCCCCCCCCCCGCAGTCTCTCGACGGACAAAACATCTACAACGCCTGCTGCACACTCCGCATCGACTTCTCCAAGCTCACCAGCCTCAACGTGAAATACAACAACGACAAGAGCAGGGACTATACCCGGCCAGATCTGCCTTCTGGAGACAGCCAGCCCTCCCTCGACCAGACCATGGCAGCTGCTTTTGGTGAGGGGCGGGTTGGGGTGTGTGATGGGGGTGAGGATTGGCTTCAGAAACATGCTGTGAACTGGGAAGAGTTTTCCAAAGCTCCCCTTAAGCTGTAGATTCAGAGACTGGGCAAGCTGCTCTCAGCTTCAGTCCTTTTCCGCCTGCCTGTCATAGTAGCAGTAGTAATGGCCTACCCTACAGGGTGGTTGTAGAGAGTCATCGCCATAGCAAAGCATGAAAAGTGACAGTGGCTGCAAGTTCCCTTTATGTGTCCAGCTTGGAAGAATAGACTCCTGCTGGATTTGTCCAGTATCCTAATCTCATGGTAGCCAACAAAATAGATCTTACAGGAAGCATGACCCTTTAATGCAAAACGTCCTTTAATTTTTGACACTAGAGTGGGCAGAATTCTAGGAATACAGTCGTACCTTGGTCTTCAAACAGCTTTGTTCTCAAACGTTTTGATTCCTGAACGCCGCAAACCCGGAAGTGACTGTTCCGGTTTGCAAACGATTTTTGGAAGCCGAACGTCTGGCGGGGCTTCTGATTGGATGCAGGAGTTTCCTGCAGCCAGTCAGGAGCCGCGCTTTGGTTTCCGAACATTTTGGAAGTCGAACGGACTTCCAAAATGGATTCCGTTTGACTTCCAGGGTACGACTGTAATTAAAACTCCATGTTTAGTCAGAAATAAGATTGTTTAGTGAGGCAGATGCAAAATGTATGTGCCTTAGCTTTGTATAAGTAAAGTTGTGGGTATGCTCAGTGCAGGAGAGTGAGTTGCAAACTGTTGTTTCCTGTGCTACCTAAGCACACGTAGCTTAGCTTCTGCCATCTGAGAACTAGCAAAAAAATTAAGTGGTGAAAAGGCACCACTACTAGATGAAAGATCTCCACCACAAGACAGCAAAGAAGCAACCAAAGGGCCCTTTCTGTTCCTCCTCATGAAGATACCTTGAGTGTTTTACAGCAGGGGTGGCTAACCTCTGTCCCCTTGAGACAAGGTTCGTTTTGTTGGGTCTCCCAAGGAAGGCACCCAGAACTGATGGGGGGGGCGCAGTTTCCCCCTTTAGCTTTCATGACGCTTACAGACTGCTGCTTTGTAAGTCTGTGACATCATTCTTGCTGCCCCTTTCTGATCCGTACGAAATCTAAATAACAGGTCCCCTTGTTCCTTCTTTTTCTTTTTTGTAGGTGCTCCAGGGATCATTTCTGCCTCTCCTTACACAGGGGCCGGCTTCCCACCCGCTTTTGCGATTCCTCAGGCTGCAGGTACTGCTCCTTTTTGAGGCTGCTGCCTTTTCCCAAACGCCGCTCGCACGGTTCTGCCGTACAGACGCCGGCAGCTCCTTCCCCTTCACCCTTACGGTCTCTAAGAGTCCAAAACGAAGCCAGCAGATCAGGGGCGACCCGTCTGGGGAGCTGAGGAAAGGAAGAGATTACAAAGTCCTGGAGCATAATCTGCGTTAGGCAGACCTCGGGGTTTCAGCATTTAAGCCCCTGGTTTGGTTTTTTTAAAAAAAAAATAGTTGTCATCCTTGAAGATCCCTGCGGGACAAATTTCCTCTTTGGTTATTAGGGCTGGTTTCCTCTCTCTTTAACATCCCAACACTGATCTCACAAAGAGGAGGTGGGTAGGAACCACACAGAAGTAATAATAATTATAATAATTTATTATTTATACCCTGCCCATCTGGCTGAGTTTCCCCAGCCACTCTGGGCGAATACTTAAGTGAATGCTTAAGCCCAGTGAATACTTAAGCCGGCATCCAAAATGAGCAAGGAGAGATGGCTAGAATTACACTCAAGGCAAAAGGCTTTTGTATATAACTTGAAAAGCTAAGAAAGCTGCAGCAGGGGGAAGCCAGGGCAAAATGCTGTGGCGTGGAGTGTTCCTTTTTAGGGGTGCCAGCTAGCATTGCCCCCCCTTCCAGGATATTTCCCTCCCCCCCCCAAAAAAATCTGTATTTGTTTCCCCAACAGATGCTCAGCATTCCATAGCCAGAGGCTCCCTCTATTTCCCAAAAGTCCTTTTTTTGTACTACTTGCAAAATCTGGGAGATTTCCCCCAAGCGTGCCAACGTCCTCGTGGGTACGATCCTGCCCGTACTCTGCCGGCCACTAAGGGTTCGGCTTTTGTACATTAGCAAACGGATATTTGGCCAAAGGAAATTTGGACGAAGCACTTTACGGGGTTACCAAGGGCAGAATTTTAGGGGGTGGGAAGGATCACAGACCGTCCTGAGATTCACTGCTGCTTTTGGGGTAAGGACCCTAGTAGCAGTTGGCGTAAGCGTCTAGGCAGGCCTCCCTATAGCAATCGAGGGTGAGATTCTTTGTTTCTGAAGCTTGCTGCGCATAACGGCAGTCCGGGGAAGCGGTGGTCGTGTGACGGTGCGCATATATTGATAATGCTCGGCCCCTGTACCTGTCTCTCCCTGCCCGTGGTGTAATCCCATGGGAAAACGGCAGAAACCCCCCCTTTATTTGTGTGCTGTGGCGTACAACAGGTAAAACGTGCCTTTCGAGCGAGGAATTTTGACGAGTGGTAACACGCAAGGGAGCTTTTCAAACAAGCTGGTGTTCGGACGCCTGCTTTTGAAAGGCCCCCTTCTGAAAACGAAAACCTTGTAGAATATATATGTGCATATACAGTATATATATATATTTAAAATGCCTGGAATGCACACAGCTGTGGTTTGGTATGTGCATGATCCGACTGAATGAGGCACTCCCAGGCATGTATTGGTGGAAAGACCCCTTAGGAATGCACCGCGTTTTGTGTGTTGTCGCACCCCCCTTTCCCCGCTTCTCTCCCCAGTGGTGGAATTTTTTGCTTTAGATAAACCCGTGGAATGTTGCCGAATCCAGTTCGTAAACTAGACACACCTAGAGCTTGTCTGGTTGCCCCCCCCCCGGCACCCAAGGAGAGAGAAAAATTCCTTTCCCCACCCCCCCAACTCTTGCCAGAAGCCCGAGAGCACAAACGCAGCACTGGAGAGGCTCTGTGGCCCTTTGCGTTCAGGGAGGATGGGGGCACCGAGACGCAAACCCCCTCTCTCCAAAGAAGCACCGTGGGTCAGCCCCACGGGGTGTCGGCCGAGGATGCGCTGTGGACTTCCATTCACTGGTTAATACGCTTTAATTTTTCCAGGCCTCTCAGTCCCCAATGTACATGGAGCGCTTGCTCCTTTGGGTATCCCTTCAGCAGCGGCCGCCGCAGCAGCCGCAGGGCGGATTGCAATTCCCGGCCTTTCCGGGGGTGGGAACTCCGTTCTGCTGGTTAGCAATTTGAACGCCGAGGTTAGTGGAAGCCTTGTAATAAATCTTCTTCTGTCCAACTTTAATATCTCATATATATATATATATCTATATTATTATTTACTTCTGCTTCTTCCAGTTACTTTCTGCTCTCGCCTATCTCTCCAGTCGCTTCTCACGAAATACTTTAACGCTGAAGCGTCACAATGCCAAACACCTTTCCTTTCTCTGAACTGGAGTGCGATAAAATGAGGGGGGAATGAACGGGGAGCCCGGTGTAATTCTTAAGTGGGTGACTTAAAGCAAGAAGGGGGGTGTGAAGCTGCCGCTCCCCAGATATTGCTGGACCCCCAATTCCTATTGCCAGAGGTTTCCCATCCCTGACTTAAAAGAGACACAGGTGGAAGCCTTTATAAACCATTGCCCTCTTCCTTGCCTTACCAAGCGCAAAGGTTTAGCTGGTCTGCTCTCACTCCCAACAGCGAAAAATTCAGAATGTGAAATCTCCCGCTAAGCTTTTGTCTCTACTTGGGTCGACCTCACAGTAGCCCAGATCCTCCCCTTTGGTTTTTCCCTTTGGCATGTCATGACTTTTTAAGAACTCTTTAGTTGGAGTGACGATGTGGCTTCTGTCCCCTTCATGGGTATCTTAATTCCTTGCCCTCCCCTCCCCTTGCCAGCTTTAGCTTCATTTTACCTTTTGCAAGTTATATATTTCCTTTGTCATGCATTGGTACATTCCCACCTTTGACCGAAATTCCTTTAAAGTTGTTGGTGTTGTTGTGCCTTACTTAATTTTTGCTCCTTAACTTTTAAAAACATTTTTAAGTTCCATTTTAACATTCCCACCCCCCTTTCCCCCTTTTTTGAGTTGGAACATTTGGCTGCCTTGCAAACTGAGGCTCTCGAGGCAAACAAAAAACGAAGCCTGGTATTTTCTGTGTAAAATAAAAGGATGCAATTCAGCAGAGACCCACTTTGCCTTTGAAGTGGGTTTCTGTGAAATTGCATTCAGGTGTTATTGCAATGTGTTTGTGTACATTGCTTGAGCCCCCCCGGTGCTTGAAACTGACAAGGCTGTGGCCAGAATCTTGGATTTCTGCTTATCTTGGTTGTTTCAGAAGCTCCAAAGCAGAGACATGGATGAGAGAACCACTATAAAATTAAAAAAAAAAACTTAATAGGAAAATAACCAATCTCAATCTGTTTTGCTATGTCTTTTTCTGTCCACTATAACTGCTTTTTTCAGAGCATGAGGTGCTGCCAGCAATTCATCAACTTAATGTGTAAGCTTTCGCCTAAACAAAAAAGGTTTTTAGGAGATGCCCAGAAGGGATTCAGGGAACTTGTAGTAGTGAGGGAGTTCTGGTTTCTTAACAGGTGCAAAGTGAACGTTATCACAGAATTGTAGAGTTGGAATTACGTGGCACTCGTAAACAGGCCAGTCCTTCCTTTCCAAATGGGCGTGAGTTAGTCGTGCCCCAGATTTAAGTGGGACGTGAGTGGCGCTGTGAGTTAAACCACGACGGGGTGAGCTCCCGTTGCTTGGTCCCAGTTCCTGCCAACCTAGCAGTTTGAAAGCACATCAAAGTGCAAGTAGATAGATAGTACCGCTCCAGCTGGAAGGTAAACGGCGTTTCCGTGCGCTGCTCTGGTTCGCCAGAAGCGGCTTAGTCCTGCTGGCCACATGACCCGGAAGCTGGACGCCGGCTCCCTCAGCCAATAAAGCGAGATGAACCCCAGAGTCGGTCACGATTGGACCTAATGGTCAGGGGTCCCTTTACCTTTTTACTCTGATTGTCACGAACACTGGAACTAACCCTTAGTCTTCAGCCTGATGGGACCTTGAGCCCTGGCAACTAGAAACCCCTCTCCTCATTCACTAGCAAAAGAAGGCATGGAGGGGTGGTCTGCCTTGAGTAGCTCCCCTGAACTGTCAGACCAGAGAGAGTGCAGCGTTGAGCTCCCAGATAGATCCTTGAATTCTTGAGCCTGTTGGAAACAACATTGGCTAGGAGGAGCAGGCAAGGGACTTAGCCGCATTCTTGCTGCTTGTAGCCAAAGGGCCGTTATAGTATAAATCACAGGGGAAAAAACAGGGAGGTGGGTTAAAACATATCATTAAGCAGTTAGTGGTGTTCTGCCACAGAACGTAAAAATCAGCGAAATGTCCAATGAACAATAAGCCGGTTGTTCCGCCACAATCCACTTCCTTGAGAGAGAAACCATTTGGGGCATAGGGATGCTATGAGGCAGGATGGAGGTAACCCTGAACATTGCCCTTTTTTAGAGTGGAGGCGAGCAGCCTTTTTTTGGCCCGGCAGGCCAGGTCTTTTAACCATCCCCTCAACCCTGCTGGCCGACTTGACAGGTGGGTAGGACCACCTGGTGGCAGAATGGCCTCAGGGCGATCGACACCTCTACCAGAAAACTGCATTATACGCTAGGAGTCTGAGAGTCTTTAGGGAGAGGAGAAGGAGTTACAGAATCTGAACGCACCTGCCCCTTTTTTGTGCCGCAGTTGTTTCCCAGGAAGCCCATGCAAGCACAGCTGTCGGCTGTGTCATTGCCTGCTAAACTCTGCACCTCCAATCTCAAAACGTGGCTGCCACGTTCTCTTGAAAAGCCCTGGTGGTTTTGCCTGTCCCTTAGGCGAATTGCTGAGCAGCTCCTCGCGCCTCTTGCGTGTATGTTCCTTCGACGCTCCCTCATCCATCCAGCTTCTCTCCTTTTGGGCTAAAAACCTCGATACCTGTAGTGAAGCTGTGAACTAACGTCTCCTCGACCTTTTTATTTTTTCCATTGCTTGTATAATCAGTGTTGTAGAAACTTAATCTGTGCATACTGTTTGGAGAGGCAGTGTTCTCCAGAGGGAATCCTCCCGTTCCCCACCACCACCACCAGGACCCACCAGTATCGATATGGCGGGTGGCTAGTCCGCAGACCCTTCTCCAAACCTTGATCGGTTCCTGCGCTGGAGTTTCCCGGCTTAGCAAGTTGGCGTCGAGTCGGGGAACCTTTTTGTAAGCATAAGGGGGGAAAGCTCAGTTGCGCTCAGGGGAAATGCAAGCTCCACCAGGCAACTCCCTGGCTTACAAAGAATGCTGAACTCAGGCCTTCTCCATCACAGCCTGCCATACTGAAGGGATTCAGTGGGGCAGGCCTTTTGTGGCGTCCCCCAGATGCTGTTGGCACGAGGGTCCTCCCATCGTCCCCAGTCAGTTTGGCCAAGTCTCCAGGGGTGGTTAGCGTTACAACCTGGCAACATCTGGGGAATAATAATAATGATTTATACCCCGCCCATCTGGCTGGGTTTCCCCAGCAACTCTGGGCAGCTTCCAACAGAATATTAAAACACAATAACCGATTAAGCATTAAAGCTTCCCTAAACGGGGCTGCCTTCAGATGTCTTCTAAAAGTCTGGTAGTAGTTGTTCTCTTTGACATCTGGTGGGAGGGCGTTCCACAGGGCGGGCGCCACCACCAAAAAGGCCCTTTGCCCGGTTCCCTGTAACTTGGCTTCTCGCAGGGAGGGAACCGCCAGAAGGCCCTCGGGAGATGGACCCCGGTGTCCGGGGTGGAGACGCTCCTTCAGGGATACTGGGCCGTTTAGGGCTTTCAAGGCCAGCACCAACCCTTTGAATTGTGCTCAGAAATGTACTTGTGTCCTGGAGGCTGACCTGGACCCTTTGAAGACCTGCCTCCCTTGTCACCCCACGTGACTGTTATATGTGGTCACGATCCGGAGTTTGTCCTCTTGCCTGTGAATCCCTCTGTTGCAATACTGCCTCTCCCTCTTAGTTATACCTTACTTAAGTAAAGTGCTCTTCTTTTTACTGTTGTGTTCCACTAGGTTTAAACAAAATAAAAACCAAAAACCAACCAACCACAACCTATTAACTAGTTTTTCCTCTGTAAAACCGAAGTATTGTACGTTTTTTAGAAATCTATAAATCTTTTACTGATGGAACACTACATATTTCTTTTATGTATTTACTGACCTATGTTTTTTGCTACTTTTTTTTCCTTTTCTCTCCACCCCCTTCCCTCAATTATTATTATTTTTTTTCCCCCTTCTCCCCCGATCCGGAATTTCTTTGCCAACTGACTGCACGGTACTTCTGCTTCCTGTTGTTGCTTGAAACAAATATATTTTTTATATATATTTTTAAAAAAAATACCCCCCTCAAACCAAAACCAAACCAAAAAAAAAAAAACCTTCCTGCTCTTCGGAAACCAACCTGCCCTTCAATATTAACCATCTTGAAAACTTCATCATCCATCAACCAATTTCGCCATTTCCTGCGGGGACTCTACCTTTCCTTCGTTGTCGACGATTTACGCAACCTCCGCTCTCCCCTCCGATTCCTTACCTCTTCCCTGTCTCTCCGCTGCCTTGCCTCTGCTGTTCTCTAAAGAGAGTTACACCCCAATGCCTCTTTATTCTTTTCGGTACGTTATCATTCACACTTTTTTTATTACCTTTTTAAAAATGTTATTATTTCACTTTGAGGTTTTGCTTTTCGGCGGGGGGTGGGGGGTGGGGAAGGGGCGGCGGGATGGGTTTTGCCGCTTCGATCGGATGCTTTTTTTATTATTTGCGTTACCCTAGCTTTAGTTATTTTCCCCGTTTTTAAATCATTTTTTTGTTTCGTACATCATCGTGCATGGTTTTGATTGCTTTGCATGCCTGTTTCGTTGGGTCAGGAAGAGAGAGCATGTGCAGATTTGCCCCTCCTGGCCTCCACGGGTCACTTTTTGGGGCCACAACCCCCCCCCCACAAGATAAAACATGTGTTTTATAACTCCACCTAAAGATCGTTCCACTTTTTTCTGCTGCTGGGTCAAGATGTATCCCCAGCAGAACAAAACCCAACTTTCAAGCGGGAGTGAGAGCAATGTGGGGGGTTTGGAAGTGCCTTGATTGGATTTTAGGCTAGAGGCAAGCGGATTTCGTCCTTGATAACCTCCTTTTTTTCACCACCGCCCCCTCTTCCCTTGCTTCCTCCCAAGGCGTGTATGGTGATGTGCAGAGAGTGAAGATCTTGTTCAATAAGAAAGAAAACGCCTTGGTTCAAATGGCAGATGGCAATCAAGCCCAGCTGGGTAAAGAATATTATTATTATTATTATTATTATTAATCCCCTCTTCTCTGAACGTTGGGGAATAGTAATGGCGCTAACAAAGGGAGCTGCCTTCTGTGTTGCTGTTTATTAAATTGGTATACAGTGGTACCTTGGTCCTCAAACAGGCTGGGCTCCCGAAGGCCGCAGACCCGGAAGTAAGTATTCCGGTTTGCAAATGCTTTTCTTGGTTTTCGAACGGTTTCGGGAGTCGAACGGGCTCCCAGAATGGATTACATTCAAGAACCCAAGGTACCACTGTCCTGCCCGTTCATCTTAAGATTGCGGGGCGCTTCACAACATAAGAATACAATTGTGAATCCACCAAACAGATAGCAAAACAATATGAGAACAATAGCCCCCATCCCCTGCAACAGATAGATCGAAAAGGCCATGGAATCAGCCAAACGTCTGGTTGAGGAGAAGCATTTTTGCCCGGCTCCTGTAGATACATACTGAAGATTTAGGGGCCCGTGTGTAGGGTAAAATAGCTCCAGCCAACGCAAAGGGGTTGGATTCAGAGTTGCCCTCCTGCAATTGGAAGGGCTCCTTCGATCCACAGGAGGGACAGAGAAGCAGTGGGGTTTTGCATTTGGGAAAGTCGGGAGGCGATTTCTGCCATTTCCCACAGAGCGCCCAGCGCCACCTCCCCACTGGTTTTGGGACACAGCGGAGTTTGGGTTGCAATGAGCTAACCGTTGCTTGCAGCAGACCCACAGAGATTAACGTTCCTAACCAGTTTTGGTCCGTTAATCTCAGTGGGTCTGCTGTGCGTAAGAGTTACCGTATTTTTTGCTCTATAAAACTCACTTTTCCCCTCCTAAAAAGTAAGGGGAAATGTGTGTGCGTCTTATGGAGCGAATGCAGGCTGCGCAGCTCTCCCAGAAGCCAGAACAGCAAGAGGGATTGCTGCTTTCGCTGCGCAGTGATCCCTCTTGCTGTTCTGGCTTCTGAAATTCAGAATATATATTTTTTTCTTGTTTTCCTCCTCCGAAAACTAGGTGCGTCTTACAGAGCGAAAAATACAGTAGTTTGATGCAACCACCACCGTTCCTCTGCCCCTGGGCATTTCAGCAAAGCCAGACTGTTGGTTTCTCTAGCTTACGATCAGCACCTGGGGTTGGGGGTGGGGTGTTTCTCCAGCGTTTCCTCTTGCCTCCCCCCAAAGAAACCTTTCGTGGGGCACATCTGGGTCTGCTCTGCCCTCTGAACATAGATACAGCCCCATCGTTTCCTTAACACACTCTCTCTTTCTCTCTCTCTCCAGCCATGAGCCACCTCAATGGTCAAAAGCTTCACGGAAAGCCCATCCGCATCACTCTGTCAAAGCACCAGACAGTACAATTGCCCCGCGAAGGGCAGGAAGACCAGGGGCTGACCAAGGACTACGGCAACTCTCCCCTCCACCGTTTCAAGAAGCCAGGCTCCAAGAACTTCCAAAACATTTTCCCCCCTTCCGCCACCCTCCATCTCTCCAATATTCCGTAAGTCGTTGCTTTGGCGATCCCTCGTAGCCGAGTAAGATTGCCTTCCATGAACACGATTTTAGCAGTGAGTCCGTAAGTGACTGTGGAGGCCAATTCTGGATCCCCACGTCCTTTCACAGTGGGGACATAAGTTTCCGGGTGGGAGTTGATGCCGGTGAGGGTTTGCCAAGTGTGCCTTCCTCTTAGCATGTTTCTCCCTCGCGTCCTGAGTTCGAGTGTCTTCAAAGCCCACGACACCTTTGGTCAAGGCTGTTCTCCAACTGGAGCGCTTGCAGGCCAGCGTTTCCCAATTGTTGGTGTTTATACTACATTTTTAAAAGATTTGCCTTGAGAGAGTCTTTGAACCTCTTTTGTTGACCACCAGCATTACGCTTTCCATTTTTAAGTTCGGAATAGAGGAGTTGCTTTGGAAGACATTTGTTGGTATATCAGGACCTTATATTCCAAGAAGGAAAGCCTCTGGGTAATTTTCTGTAAATGAAACCTTAAGCATTTTTTTGAGTTCCATATATATTTCATCCCAGAACTCCTTAATTTTTTTGCATGTCTACCACATGTGCAACATAGAGCCCACTCCTCCTCCACATCTCCATCATTTATGTGATACATTTTTGTCTCTCAATGTGTAGCAAGCAGTGAATTTCATGTTGATTTTTTCCAGAGATTGTTGAATTGGGCCCTTTGACTGTGTGAAGCAACTCCAGAGCCTGGACCTTAGCATAATCCTATTCCCTTTCTGTTCCCGCAGGCCTTCGATAATCGAAGACGACCTCAAGCTGCTGTTCTCCAGTAACGGCGGGATGGTGAAAGGCTTCAAATTCTTCCAGTAAGTGTGGATCCCCGTTGCCTTGCAGAAGCCGCCGCTGGTAGCAACTCTACTGTGTTGCATTGGGCGGATGAGCTCGGCATTAGAAATTTAAGATGCAGTGCTGGAGCCCAGGCAGATTGCCCTCTAAGAACAGGGCTCTGAAATCTCTTCCCTTTTCCTGACATGAGTATCTGCACTGGGCCAGTTGCCTGCGAGTCTCTAGTTACAGCGTTATTCAGACTGCAGGCTCCTTCTTTCCCCCACACCTCAGAGGGAAGGAGCCACAACACAGTGGCACGGAAAATACTTTTTGATGGGTCCCCCATACCTGATCACCAACATTCCCCTAGTTCAGGGGTCTGCAACCTGCGGCTCCGGAGCCACATGTGGCTCTTTTACACCTTTGCCGCGGCTCCGGGGCAGATACTAGCGAGGGGAGGAGGCGCATTGTGCGCCCCGACACTCCTCACTGTGGCGGGCGCTGTACTGGCTGTGACGTCGCATGGGGGTGGTGCGTGCGTTAGTCACGCACCGTCCCAACGTCACCTTCCCGGCCGCTGTCAGATCGGAGGGCAGCGGCACGCATGCTTTAAATGTCGCAATGGTTTTGCGGCTCCCAGGGTTTTTTCCTTCGGAAACAGGTCCAAGTGGCTCTTTTTGTCTTAAAGGTTGCAGACCCCTGCCCTAGTTCATTGTTTCCCCGATCTGATTCGGGGCACATTTCAAATTCAACCTTGGCTTTGGTCCAGATCACAAAAGCTGGAATGGAGCGGCTAGTCCCGTGGTGAGGCAGCCCGCTAAACGGCCAGCCTTCCCTCTCCGATGTTTGCCATAGGGCTGCCGAGTTGGGAAGGGGTCCCCAAAGGTCATCCAGCCCCACCCCCGGGATTGCTAGCTCCTGCCCTCTCTCTCTTCCTTGGCCTTGAACTTGGAACGGGTATCTCGCGCGCGGTCTCTGTGTGCTCTCCCCCCTTCTCTGACCCAGAACGCTTTTGTTTCCCCCGGGCAGGAAAGACCGCAAGATGGCTCTCATCCAAATGAGCTCCGTCGACGAGGCCATCCAATCGCTCATCGACCTCCACAACCACGACCTGGGCGAAAACCACCACTTGCGCGTCTCCTTCTCGAAGTCCACCATCTAGGCGGGGGTTTTCCGGAGGCGCCCGCGCGGCAGAATATGGACCCTGACTGAGAAAACAAAACAAAACAAAAAAGCCGTCGCCACCCTTCCTGGTGGCCTCGGCGTCCTTTTTTCCCAAGGGCTGGGCCACCGGCATGGGGGTGGGACAACTTCCGTCATTCCAGAAACAAAATAAGAAGCCACTTTAAAGAGAGAGAGAGAGATTGAGATTGCAGCAGAAGTGACCTTAAAAAGACAACAGATTTTATTTTTTTAAAGATGAAACAGTTTACCGGGTGTTCCTTTTTATAAAAAGAGAAATGCAAATTCTTAATTCACGTCGCTATAACCTTTCTTGCAGTGAGTGGGGTTGACTGTAAATAGATTTGACCAAGAAAAAAACACAAAACCATAAACTTAGAAGTTTACAGTTCTTGGTTAAGAAGCCTCTCCGGGAGTTTCTCCCCCCCTTAAGAAAATAACGAAATCCCACCCATTCCCAGAAAGCTGACCAGCTTCACAGCAATGCCTTTTATCTCGAGTCTGACCCTTTCTTAAAATACATTTTTTCCCTGAACACAGATGCCTTCCTTTGTTGGGGGGGGGGAGCCCTCCCCCCCCAAGCCTTGCATCAAGCATCCTGTGCCTTAGAAGCTTTTTCTGTAAAAATAAAAGGGGGGGACAGCAGCCATTGGGAAAATTCTTTAAAGTTGCAAAGAGGGGGGTGGCGGATAAAGCATTACCTTCCTCTAATATATCTCTGCGTAAAACGTATCTTAACTCGCAGACTGAGTTGGGTTTCCTCCAGCCCGCAAAGTTCGCAAGAATCGGGCCGATAATGTATTTGTGCTTGAATTGGGGGGGGGGGGGCGTCCTTTGCCCCATCAGTCGGCGTTTCAGCGAAAAGGGGGTTCCCCTTTTCGCATTAAGTATTCCCCAAAGCTGTGGAAACTGTAAATTAGTTAAACCGGAGCAGCCAACTTCTCCAAATCTGTGTTCAGAATCTTAATTTGGGCCTCATCCTATAAAAGGGTTGGTTTCAGATTCCTTTGTAACCTCGATTTCACCCTTTAACCACCAGCATATCTCCGATCTCAAGCTATTAGTAGTTTCAGCTTCTTGTTTTAACCCCTTTTCTACTATAATTTTGTTCTACAATGCAGTCTTACCTTTGCCTAGCAATATTTCCAGTTGACCAAATATTCTAATTAATTCATACGTATATATCTATATATGCAAAATGCAATAGCGTAACTTTTTTTTATATATAGATGGTATAAATATATCTAAACCTGCTCTTTCTATTACCCATGTATCCTGTACTCTTGTGATTTTTTTTTCTTCGTTCGTAAGCTGGAAAAAAAAAACCCCCACTAGCACATAATTTTAGTTTTATCGAGATGAAGTCGTTTCCGAAGATTAACGTTGTACTTTGAAGAAGTATTTAAAGTAGCAAATTCGAGAGAAGGAAAGGACCCACATTTAAAAGGAGTCATCTTACTGTAATAATCCAAGCTTATCTATATTATTTAAAGAAATGCAAATTGCTTTCTTCCTCTGCACCAAGATAGTACCTAAAAACACAATTCTTCTGTGACCTCCAACTTTTCCCGGGTTGATATATTGCCTTCTTTATATTCCGATGTTGCCTTACATTTCCCTCTTGGCTCATGTGAGATTTTAAGATAACCAGAATCTTTGTACTTAATATCAGGGTTATAGTTCCTCAAATTGTGGACCAAAGTTGTTGTTCGTTTTTTTTCTTCTTTCTCTTCGACGTATGTGGTGTTGTCTCTCAAGTCGCCCGCGTTCCCTGCTTCGCGGGATCTGTTGGACGACTTGCTTTTTTTCCCTTTTGTCACTGTGGGTTTTGGAAAGGAAAGAAAAAAGTCTTAAATCTTTTTTTAAAATAATCTATATATCCATCCCAGTATCACGGGGATGCAATCTATGCTGGAGGTGTGTATGGATGTTTTTTTGAGTCAGGATTTGTCCTTGGGTCACCCACGTAAAGGGGGGGGGGGGAGAGAGCCTCTCGCCCGCAGTCCTCCCCGTGCTTCGCAATAACGCCATCCGCGGAAAAGAATCTTGCCCGAGCGGCAAGGGCCGATCTGAAGCCGTCGGGCGGCCCTCGCTTCCTCAGCTGACCCTGTGCACATCGCCTTTTGTGCGTGTTTTCTCCCCTGCCTGCTTGCCCCCCGGTCTGTAGCTGGCGTCGAGGGCGCAGGTTGGCCTTCCCAGCAAGGTCAGCAGCCGCTCTCCGGGTTGAGAAACATAGCGCGCCACCCCCTTCGCCCGGCCCTAAAGGCAACGGGCTCTGGAGGGGGGAAGAGGGGTCTGGGGTGGGGCGGCTCGTTCAGCGCGGCATGGAGGTCCGTCGCTGCGGGGCCCCCCACGCCGGTTGATTTAGGAAGAAGGGGGCCACCGTTGGACCACGCGGCGAGGCACCCCCCCCCCAGCGGCGCCCAGCAAAAGTACCACTTTAAATGCTAACCTTGGTTAAAAACGATCTCTAGCGTTGTTTCTATGTTTTAAAAAGCGTGCTTTGCGTCTTGGGGGGGCCGCTCGGACATCACAAACCCTCTCCCCCTGCTGACGTGTTTTTTTTTTTCATTTTTAAGAAGTAGCTTGAGAATCAGTCAGCAAACCTTTGAGGACTTCTATATCCGCGTGTGTTGAGTTGGTATGTTTTCAGACGCACACAGGCGTATAGCAGTTTAACTGGGTTGCGGGGGGAGAGAAGGGAGTTTAATCTTTCCTTTTTTTTCCTGGTTCCACCCCCCCTTCTCCTTTTCGATCCTGTGTTTTTTTTCATGTAAATGTGAGTAATGAGGAAAAAAAGGTGTAAATATTTATAATTTTTTATACCTGTTGTAAGACATGAGGGGGCAGCAGAACCCACGTTTTTTGGTAAAACAGATGTATTGTATATTTTGATAACCAGCTTATTACAGGTTCAGTATTGGGGGCTGGGGAGGGCTTGCCATTCGTGTCAGAAATTCCATCGCTTGGCTCACGAGGGGGAAAAAATGTAATGCAAAAAAAGAAAACAAAAAAAAGAAATTAAAACTATTCTATACTGAACGTAGTAGTTTTTCTTCTGTAGCCCATTACTTATTTTCCTTGTTTGGATTGTAGAAAGCAGTCGATTGGCTTATCTGTACTTCTTTTTATTTTGGCTCTCAATAAATGTCTTCTGTATTCTTTGCTTCTGTTTCTTTCCTACTTTTTATTATTGTGCCTTTTTTTGTTTTTGTTCTCTTTTGTTTTTATGCTCAACTCCCCTTCCTCATATAATTCCAGCTGCCTCCCATTTTATGCACCTATTATTTTTATTTATTTATTTCCATGCTTCCCTGGGGATGGGGGGAACTCTGCAAGTCTTAAACACATCTCTTTTTTTAAAGTTTCTGGTGGTGAAGAGGGAAAGTTGCTATACTATAGAGAGACGACTTTCAATGGGGAAAGGTTGGCTGTAGCACATCAGTATTAACCCTGTCCATCAATTTGCCTTATACTACATTTATTAAGATATGCCTTGAGACAGTCTTTATACCTCTTTTGTTGGCAACCAGAATTACACTTTCCATTTTTAAGTTCGGAATAGAGTAGTTGCTTTGGAAGACGATATTCAGGCATCCGCACAACATGACCAGTCCAACAAAGTTGATGTTTATTGACCCCATACGTGGCTTCCTTTAATGTTACTTGTGCCTGTATGGTGAATTGCACAAAGACCAATTGTGTGAAAATGGGCAAGGATAATTTTAATTGCTCTGATTACGTAAATATTTCCTATGTATATAAATATACAGAACTGCCTGAAGGCTGGTTCTGGTCGTGTCCAGGCTATACATTTAATTATATTCCAGCGAACATCAGCCATGGCACACCTTGTTGTTTAAGCCGTTTGTCCATCATATTACCCAAAAAACATCACCTGTCCCGCTCTAGATATCGTTGCATCATCGCTTCGACACTGAAGATCTTTGCTTCTTCCAGTACACTGGCATTAGTTCGCCTGTCTTCCCAAGTGATGTGTAAAATATTTCGGAGACACCGTTGATGGAATCTTTTGAGGAGTTGGAGATAGCGTTTATAAGTGGTCCGTGTTTCACAAGCAGACAGTAAGGTTGGTTTAAAGACTGCCTAAAGGCAAATCTTTAAAAATGTATTATAAACACCAACAATTGGGAAACACTGGCCTGCGAGCGCTCCAGTTGGAGAACAGCCTTTCCCAAAGGTGTCGTGGGCTTTGAAGACACTCGAACTCAGGACGCAAGGGAGAAAGGTGCTAAGAGAAAGGCGCACTTGGCAAACCCTCACTGGGATCACCTCCCGCCTGGAAACCTATGTCCCTACTGTGGAAGGATGTGTTGATCCAGAATTGGCCTCCATAGTCACTTATGGACTCACTGTTAATGTAGCCTTATTGAAGTTCACTGATTGGGTCTGCGTTGCTCCGGGACAGGAGGAAGGAAGTCAAAATGACACCGAGTTGGTTCAAAGAAAGAGTTTATTCTGCTCTCCAGATAGCAGAAGGCACTTGCGTGATTAGTCCACAGCAAGTCCAAAGAAATGACAAGTTTCATGCAGTATTTATATCCTCCAGGTGCCCTCTCCCTCCTTCCAACCACGTCAGCCTATGTATGCAGGTTAACATCACATAGGTTCCTGCTCTGGTACTCTCAACCATAAAAGGGATTTCCTTCCTGCACTCCTGACCGTAAAAGGATATTCCTGTTCCTACTCCTATCTTGGAGCAAAAGGTTACTACTTCCGAGAACATGCTCTGGCGTTAGTCCCAGACTTGGGTCTCCCCGTCATTTGTGGTCAGAACATAAGATATGTCTGTGTCTGTTCTACTGGTAAAGTCAAGGCCAGTCTTGCCGTCAAACTGATAAGGGAGAGAGCTGTGTTCTTGTTTTGCATTTGCTCAACGGCTAAAGTTTATGCATTTTAGCTAAGGAGAAATGGGGATTTTGGTGCAGTTTAAAAATGCCTGCACAGGCAGTTTTGGGGTTTGGGAAACCCATTCCTTCATTAAAACCGTGTTCATGGGAGACAATCTTACTCGGCCACGAGGGTTCGCCAAAGAAGAAGTTTGGAATGCAGCCCTTGGTTCTCCACTGCATGCAAAATGTATTTTTGCAAACAAGCAAAATTCCCCAAACAAAAAAATAAAAATGAGTATCCTTCATTTTTAAGATTTTTTTAAACTAGCCCTGCATGGCAATGAAATGTTAATTTATCTGGTGTCTGGAGCGATTGTGCCTTCGGCCACATTGCAGGGGTCTCTATAGCAACCCCAGCGGGGAAAAAGCACAAAGGGGGGTGGGGGGCTGGCTATTGTATTCCTGTCTTTGTTTTTCTCTCTCTCTCCCAGCAAGCTCGCTAGTGGGACAGCGAAGTCCTCTGTTGCCATAGAAAGCGCATCAAATATTTTTTGGGGTGGGGGTATAAACAACCCTTTGCAAAAAGATGCTCTCACTGGGTTTGGGTCTCACTGGGTCTGCGTGTCATGGTAGCACCCAATCCCTTGAAAGGGGAGACAGAGAAGCCTGATATTTGCAGCAATAGTGATGATGGCGAGGGGAGATGCTCGGAGAAGCGGTACCCGTTGCCGTGGCAACGGCGAGGCCAGCCGCCGAGGGAGCATCTATCTTCATCGCAAGGGGGTTGTGAGAACGGCATGCGATGTGGGAAAAGCGAGGCAGGGGGACGTTGCCCTGGGGGGGGGACACCCCTCCCCCCAAAAAACCCTGCTTTTCATCTATTCCGCCCCCTCCCCTATTAGAAGACCTCAGCGGGCGTCGTGGGCCCCATGACCTCAGAGCTATTCGCTTTCCACCCCCCTCTTTTTCTCCCACGCTCTGTCTTGTTTCAAAATCCCTCTTTTTCTCCCACGCTCTGTCTTGTTTGCCATGGCAACCCCATCCGTCCGCCCCCCCACCCCTCTCTGGGTGCCCGCATTTAGCGTTTAGTGTGGGTGATACACGCTCCCTCCTTCTTCCCTGACCTCTTCCTTCTCCGTGTCAGATCAGGAGGAGACTGGTGCATTAGTCAGTCTTGCACATAGAATTTGTTCATCCTGGATAAACGAAGTGATTATTATTATTTTATGGGGGGGGGGGAGAAACCTGCTCCTTTTCCCTTATGGTGTATGCATGAGCCCGTCTAGAGTCCTTAAGTGGGTTCCCCATCGGTAGGAGGAAACAGAGGCTAAGCAGACGACACAAAAGGAAAGAGGGACGAGGAGGGGAGAGGAAAGTAAGTGAGCTCAGACTCCAAAACTTTTTCGCTTGTAGTTTCTGCAATCTCCAGATGTAATATCTGGTTATGCAATGTGAGAAACGTGAGGCTGGACCAGGCAGATCTTCCCTTATGGGGCATCTAAGAGCCCCTATAGAGTCCTTAAGTGGGTTCCCTGTCGGCAGGAGGAAATAACAGAGGCCAAGAAGAGAATATTGAGAAGCAAAGCAGCTAGTAAGCCTGATCTTTATTGAACTGTTGCACGCTGATTCCAGGATTTTCCGCAGGCTGGGTTGAGAAGGCGATTGGGCCGGATCCGGCCCCCAGGTCTTAGTTTGCCTACCCATGGCTGAGGTTATCTCCCACTTGAACTACTGCCATGCGCTCTCTGTGGGGCCACCTTGGAAGGTGACCTGGAAACTACAACTAATCCAGAACGTGGCAGCTGGACTGGTGACTGGGAGTGGCTGCCGGGACCACATAACACCGGTCCTGAAAGACCTGCATTGGCTCCCAGTACGTTTCCGAGCACAATTCAAAGTGTTGGTGCTGACCTTGAAAGCCCCAAACAGCCTCGGCCCAGTATCCCTGAAGGAGCGTCTCCACCCCGGACACCGGGGTCCATCTCCCGAGGGCCTTCTGGCGGTTCCCTCCCTGCAAGAAGCGAGGTTGCAGGGAACCAGGCAGAGGGCCTTCTCGGTGGTGGCACCCGCCCTGTGGAACACCCTCCCATCAGATGTCAAGGAAATAAACAACTACCAAACTTTTAGAAGACATCTGAAGGCAGCCCTGTTTAGGGAAGCTTTTTGATGTTTTATCGTGTGTTTAATCTTCTGTTGGGAGCCACCCAGAGTGGCTGGGGAAACCCAGCCAGGTGGGTGGGGTATAAATAATAAATTATCATTATAAGTTATTATTTTATTATCCTCTACCCAGCTAGCAAGAGGCACTGCGCCATCAGCCAGGCAAAAGCGCTCCCTCTTCCTTATTTTCCTGGAGTTACTTGGCTACGTCTTACAGTGGCGCCCAAGTTATGCAGGTAACAACTTACAGGACTCCAGTTGCGTCCGATTAAGACCTCCTGGAAACATAAAGGCATGCTCCGATTCCGATCTGTTCATTTCATTCAGCAGGTCTACTCTGAGTAGGGCTTAGCGGCATAACAACCCCTCTACCTTCTGCAGCGGTTGCGGAGTTTATTGCTGGGGGAATGATACTGTGCATTGCTGAATTATTATTATTTTTGCATGGTTGTTAGGCGATGTGTTGACACTGATTGCCGATGGCACCCTTCACCGTCAACTGTGACCTTTTTTAACACTGGGCGGTATATAAAATTTGAAAAATAATGGCATCTTTGGCGGCAGAGGCCTGAATCGAGAGGAACGGAGGCAGGTGGCTGAAGCTATTCGTAGTTAATCCCAACACACACCCTGGCCAGATGTTGACTTGCTAAATATATAAGATGATCCTTCTCACCAAATACTCTGGAAGGTTTGAAGGGAAACCTGGAATTTGTAGCTCTGCAAAAAGGAATGAAGAGTCTCTTAGCAACTCCCAGCGGACAACGGAATTAAGGGAGATTTTGTTTCCCCCAGAAAGTCCTGTTGTGGATTTGCAGAATCCCAACTGCTTTTGGCGCAGAATTTCTACGCGTTGTTTCTGTGTGGGTGGGGTGTGGGTGGGAAATCCCCTTCTCAGAATATCCACCCGGATATTGCAGATTTGGCCATTTCCTCTGCACAAAACTGAGGCGGAGGAAGGCATTATCGTTTCTACAGCTGCCGGGTGGAAAAAAGAGGATTCTGGTGTTTTTTCCTCGCCGCCAAGCTGAGCTCTAATTAGCTTTGTGCGCCCAGATAAAAAAAAGCGAGCTTCGGCGAGGAGATATTAAAGGCTTAGCTGCTTTGGAAGGAGTAAATCGCAAAGGGCGAAAGTGTTTTTTCTTGCCAACCTCCCAGGAGACAGCAAAACAGAGAGAGAGATGGTTGCAGAATGGCCTGGGATTCCCCACTGTGATGATGTAACCTGGCTTTCAGATTGCTCTGTGTAGCTGTGCATAAGTGACATTTGTAGGCAAACCAAATTGCTCCTTTACGAAGCTATTGTACTACCAACTTTACTGCATGCTTGTGAAACGTGGACCGCTTATAAACGCCAACTGCAACTCCTCGAAAGATTCCGTCAACAGTGTCTCCGAAATATTTTACACATCACCTGGGAAGACAGGCGAACGAAGGCCAGTGTCCTGGAAGAAGCAAAGATGGCCAGTGTTGAAGCGATGATTCTTCAGCATCAACTTTGTTGGACTGGTCATATTGTGCGGATGCCTGATGATCGTCTTCCAAAGCAACTGCTCTATTCCGAACTTAAAAATGGAAAGCGTAATGCTGGTGGTCAACAAAAGAGATTCAAAGACACTCTAAAGGCAAATCTTTAAAAATGTAGTATAAACACCGACAACTGGGAAACACTGGCCTGCGAGCGCTCCAGTTGGAGAACAGCCTTGACCAAAGGTGTCGTGGGCTTTGAAGACACTCGAACTCAGGACGAGAGGGAGAAACGTGCTAAGAGGAAGGCACGCTTGGCAAACCCTCACCAGGATCAACTCCTGCCCGGAAACCTATGTCCCCACTGTGGAAGGATGTGTGGATCCAGAATTGGCCTCCACTGTCCCTTACGGACTGACTGCTAAAACCGTGTTTATGGAAGACAATCTTACTCGGCTATGAGAGATCGCCAAAGAAGATGGAAGATATGTGTGCCGAGTGTGGATTGCGACTTGGGGTGCTGCCTCGATCTGGAAAGACGCCAGGCCCGTAGCTCATCTCGGTGAATTATTATTAACACACACTGCCTGTTCTTCATGAGCGGTTGATTTGCAGCCGCTGTAAAGCACTCTGGCTGCAGCAGCAGCTATGCCCAAGCAGGCTCCTATGGGGGAATTGACATAGCACAATTCCCACCGGCGACCCCGCCATGCTCTCGAAACCACACGCTTGGCAATCGGTCCATGATTAATTTTTATTTCTCGGAGGCAGAGCAAGGCTTCTCAAAAATCTCTCAAGGGCAAGGACTCACCTGACGCCTGAATTGCGGGGGTCGTTCTTAAGGGCTGGGCTCCAAGTCTCCTGTTTCTGCCCCCTATTTATATATATATTAAAAAAGGACTCGGGGGTGCATTGCAAATCACGGCGCAGGCGGGACCATGGAGCTTTGCAGCGGTGCATTTACCGTATTATTCACTCTATAAGACGCACCAGACCACAAGAAGCACCTAGTTTTTGGAGGAGGAAAACAAGGGGGGGAAATATTCTGAATCCCAGAAGCCAGAACAGCAAGAGGGATCACTGAGCAGCGAAAGCACCAATCCCTCTTGCTGTTCTGGCTTCTGGGATAGCTGCGCAGCCTGCATTCGCTCCGTAAGACACACACACATTTCCCCTTACTTTTCAGGAGGGGGAAAGTGAGTCTTCTAGAGCAAAAAATACGGTAAGTGGGCATGTGTATCTTCTTGCACAAATTGCATCTTCTTGCTCCTTGAAAGTACCAGGGAGAGAGGAACCTTATAAATGCCTTTAATGTCCACCTTGTGCCCATTCCTCCCCATGCTTCCCCGTTCAAAAAGGACCACCCCTCTTCTACCTAACCACTTCCCCATGCCATTTGTTGGAGGGCCCTATTAAAAGAACAACAGCCCCCCTACCATCTTCCCATAAGGTTATACATTCCTTCCTCGCAGACATAAACGCTTCTATTCATGCCAACATTCCCCTTAAGACAGTGGATCCGGCACACAGGGCTCGGGTACCCAGCCGGCGTCGCTATGGAAACGGAGGCCCAGAATTCCCGGAGGCCTTTTGGGGAGCCCTCCACAATACTGGGTAGTCTTCCCCTCCACGTACCCCAAACTCACTCTCTCTATATATATAGGATTCATCACAGACTAAGTCCTAAGTTGCATCCCTTCCAACGTTTCTCCCGTGAAAATAGGGACGTCCTATTCCATCCCCTCCAACGTTTCTCCCCTGAAAATAGGGACGTCCTTTTCCATCCCCTCCAACGTTTCTCCCCTGAAAAGAGGGACGTCCTATTCCATCCCCTCCAACGTTTCTCCCCTGAAAAGAGGGACGTCCTATTCCACCCCCTCCAACGTTTCTCCCCTGAAAAGAGGGACGTCCTATTCCATCCCCTCCAACGTTTCTCCCCTGAAAAGAGGGACGTCCTATTCCATCCCCTCCAACGTTTCTCCTGTCAAAATAGGGATGTCCTATTCCATCCCCTCCAACGTTTCTCCCGTCAAAATAGGGACGTCCTATTCCATCCCCTCCAACGTTTCTCCCCTGAAAAGAGGGACGTCCTATTCCATCCCCTCCAACATTTCTCCCCTGAAAAGAGGGACGTCCTCTTCCATCCCCTCCAACGTTTCTCCCCTGAAAAGAGGGACGTCCTATTCCACCCCCTCCAACATTTCCCTGATGAAAATAGGGATGTCCTAAGGGAAAGGAGGACATTCTGGGATCAAATCAGAAACTAAGACCTCTTCTGTATGTACAGGACTTTCCCTGGAAAATAGGGACCCTTGCGGGGGTCTGCCCAGAAGCTGTCCTAACATCCAAGTCCAAACAGCTTTTTCTACTAGGAACAATTAGGCGCTGGCTTAAAAATGCAATTCCGTCAAATTGGCGGAAACCATGGCTGTTTCCTCTTTCAGGAAACTCCCTTTTCTTGAGCAGGAAGAGGATAAATTTCGGATAACCGTGAAAGGGGTATTCCGTTTTCGGCAGCGAGAGCATTTATGGTTTACTTAAACTTCCTAAACCGGCCTTGTTAACCTGACACTCTTTTGGATGTTGCCGGACTCCGAATCCCATTGACAGGAGTCTAAGAACATCTGGAACCGAGTTAAGGTAACATCTGGTTGTCTATAGCAGGCTTCGTCAAACTTGGCCCTCCAGATGTTTTGGAGCTTTCAACTCCCATCATCCCTAGCTAGTAGGACCGGTGGTCAGGGATGATGGGAATTGTAGTCCAAAGCATCTGGAGGGCTGAGTTTGAGGAAACCTGGTCTATAGCAATACTGGGTCTTACGGTAGTAACTTTTGACGTCTCGGTGACGTTGCACCTCGAAATCGAGCCCCACTCCTCCCTCCCCATCCCGCCCCCCAAGTTAATAAACCCATCTCATGCGAACAGGGGCTGCCACCCCTTCTACAACCCCAAAGCCCCCCCCCATAAGGCTATACATTTTACATTCCCTCCCTACTCCAACCACTGAGCCGTGCCACGCTATAAACTCTCATAATACGTGCATCTCCCCATCACATTCTTAGGGGCACGACGGAATCTACTCCAGAAGCCTCGTGACTAATAACGGCCGCCGTTTTGCTCTAGACAGGGCAATCGGGGTCTCCCCAAGCCCCCTAGTTCTGCCTTCGCTTTTTGCCAATTTTGGGGGGGGAGCAGAACCCAGCACCCCAAGAATGCCCCCTTCACCTGCCCCAAACAAAACGTATCGGCCTGATGACTTCTGATGCTTGCTGGGGGGCCTGCCAACAGTCAGAGCCCCCAAGGACAGGGGCAATCTATCTCCAGTGACTTAAATGCTTCGGGTAAACCACGTTTGTCACCTCCTAGTATAATCTGGAGAAACCCAGCCTGATGGGTGGGGTACAAATAAATTATTATTATTATTATTATAATCTCCTTGGCCGCTGCAGGGAAGAACGGATACGACGGACTCTTCTGTTCCTCCTAGCCGGACATCTTATCTTTTTCCAAGACTTATCTCCTCCTCCTCTTCTGTCTCCTTTGGGCACCCTAGGTATTTACAGACTCCCTCCCTGCTTGCATTGGAGACAAAGAAAACATCTCTGAATCATCACCAGGGGAAGGCTTCATCTTGCAAGCTAAATTACCCACCCATCTGACTTTCCAAATATGACACACCCTCCCAAAACTGCGCAGGCTCCAGGGCGATGGGAGATCGTACCAAGAGGTACAGTCCTGTGTCCCTTCCGTAATGTTTAAACCACCCCATGCCAGGCTCCCCGCTCTGGCCGGCTTTACAATCAGTAGTTACGAATAAATTACACTTGTCCTGAAAATCAACAGCACCAATAATTTGTCGGGTATTTGAAAAAAAATCCCTTCAGCGGTCCCTCAATGTCCCCACGATAATCCAGAAGAGGGACGGGCGATTCCTTGGCCAAAACCCAGCAGGAAATCCCCAAAATTTGGTCCACAGAGCTTCCCCAAAGTAGACACCGGATCCCCGCTGTTCGACGCTCGGTAAACGGAGATCTTTGCCACGGAGACGGTGACCGAAATCAATTTTATTTTTGGAAATGGGAGGAATCGTCCCCATCCTGTTTCGGCCCCGCAGGTCGGACCTAGTCTTTGAACCGCCGGTTAACTTGCATCTTCTTGTAGAAGTTTTCCGTCTCCTCCGCCTGGCCGTCCTTCTCTCCGACCGTCAGGCTCGTCGGCTTGCGGCGCAGCGTCGACTCGCGGCTGGGCCCCCCCAGCATGTTTTCCGCTGGGCTGGTCTCGCCGCCCCCCACTCCCACCGCCACGTTGATGGTGGCCACGCTGCCGTACCGCGGCTCGTCTTGTTCGATGTCGCTGACCGACGACCCTGGGGAGACGCCGGCGCTCTTGGCCGGCCGGAAGCCACGGAAATCCTTGGCCATGTCGTTCAGCTCGTAAGCGTCCGTCCCGTCCGGCACTTTCTGCGTGGCTTTCCATTCCCACGGCCCGTTCCCGGACGACAGGTGCACGACCGGATGGTGTGGGGCGTGGGCGTCGATAGTGACGACGCTGGAGCTGTCCCGTTCCGACGGCGACCGGTACTGCGAGGAATCGGAGCTGGTGGACGACGAGGATGTCTCCGAATGTTTGGGCGTAACCGAAACCATCCCTGGCTGCTTGGACATGGCGATGACCTGCATCAGGCGCGGCGGGTTGGCTACTCTTTGCGACGCCGATCCTTTCTCGGCCATCATCATCCATTTCGCCCGCACGGCCGAGCTGCTCTTGGGCGAAATGTTGGCCCCCGCGTTCGCCTGGCTTTCCTCGGGGATGTGGACCAGCTGGGTCGCTCCGGGTCTTGGCTGGATGAGGACCCGGGGCCCCATGGCGGCGCGCTCGGCCGTCCGGGCCTGGACGGTGGGGTACAGCGACGGCGGGATGTGTTCGTCGTCCTCTCCGACCAAGCAATCGGAGCCGACCCGCCGGGCCACTTCCTCGGCCAAGGTCATCCCCCGGCCTTCGACGGACTTTTGCTTCCATTCGGTGATCAGCTGCTTGGACCGCGAGGCATCCACGGGGACGTGGATGGTCATGTGGCGACGAGCGGGGTCGTCCATCGAGGGCGTGTTGACCCTGGGCAGCGTGTTGCTGAAGGTGACCATGTTCTCCTTGCCCATGGGGCTGCGGGGGGCCAGGAGGTCCACGTCGACGCTGGCCCGCTTCAGGCTGCCCAGGGAGTTCTTCTCGCGCTGGACCTGTCGGTTGATGCCCTCCAGCCGCGTCTGTGGGTTCAGCTCATCGGTGCTGACCGACTTGTTCTGGTGGTAGACAGAGTCGTGGCCCCGCTGGGTCAGGGCCCGCAAAGCGTCCTTGGCGGGGGGGTTGGACGGGGCCTTCTCGGCCGGAGCGCGGAAGTTGCCCACGGCGTGGTAGGCCTGTTTGGGGGGGGGGGGGACGACAGATGTTAAAGACTGGATTTACATCTAAGCTAAACAAACTACGGCTTAGGACCCCGCTCTCTTGGAGGTCCCCTCAAAAAATAAAGGGGAAAAAACTGGATGTACATTTCCAAAATATAATATTGAAAAAAACAACAACCTACAAATGCTGTGCGTTAAATGGGGAACGTTAAAACTCTGCTAAGTTATAGAGCATGGGTAGGCAAACTAAAGCCCGGAGGCCGGATCCAGCCCAATCGCCTTTGCAATCCGGCCCACAGATGGTCCAGGAACCAGCGTGATTTTATACGAGTAGAATGTGTACTTTTATTTAAAATGCATCTCTGGATTATTTGTGGGGCATAGGAATTCGTACATTATTATTATTATTCAAAATATAGTCCGGCCCCCCACAAGGTCTGAGGGACGGTGGACCGGCCCCCTGCTGAAAAGGTTTGCCGGCCCCTGTAATATAGAACTTGCCAGCGCAAATTAGAAAGGATATTAATAAACAATATATCCTCTCCTGTCTCCCTGAACATTCCCACGTGTTCGCCCACCTGGGCCCCAACTCGCCGCGGACCTCTTGAGCTTCAGCGAGGTGCCCCCAACCCCCGTGTCCCCCCCCCAAAGTCCGGGAAAGGGGTCTTAGGAGAAGAGACTTGCCAGATAGGCTGCGATTCCGGACCCGATCAGGAAACCCACGTAGACGTCGATGGGGTGGCTGCGGTACTGTGTGATCTGCGTCAGGCCGCAGATCCCGGCCGCGATGGCGAAGGCGAAGACCAGGATGGGTTTTAGGAGTTTGGTGCTGTCGGAGATGATGGAGTTGAAGTACATCTACAAAGATTGATGGCGGGGGTCGTGAAGGTGCTCTTTGAAACGTAATAAAACATCACATTTTTTGAAAAACTTCTGATGCCTTCTAAAAGTCAGGCAGATCACCCAGCTCTACCTCTCCTTTAAATCAGAACCAGTGAAGGCGGTGAAGGTCTTGTGTGAGTGTCTGGAGGCGGTTGGAGGATGGATGGCGGCTAACAGATTGAGGTTGAATCCTGACAAGACAGAGGGTGGGCTGGTGTGGGGGACTCCCTGGTCCTGAATGGGGTCACTGTGCCCCTGAAGGACCAGGTGCGCAGCCTGGGGGTCAATTTGGACTCACAGCTGTCCATGGAGGCGCAGGTCAATTCTGTGTCCAGGGCAGCTCCATCTGGGATGCAGGATGAGACCCTCCCTGCCCACAGACTGTCTGGCCAGGATTGAGGTGGGGGCCTTGTTGCAGCCCAATACTCAACCCCACTCTAGCCTGAATCCCAGAGATAGTTCCCAGGAATGAGCAGCTGATTCTGCTCATCCAGCCAGCGGATCGCGGACGGGGACCGGGGACTCACCGACACGTAGACGGCAGCGAAAGCGGAGAGCGTGGCATGCTGGGAGGGGAAGGTTTTCCTGGGGAAAGGAAAGGGGAAAAAAGGAAACGTCATACAGGAACAATTGCTGCAGGCTGGGGTGCAGAGTGGGGGCGATTCGCCCCCCCCCCCGCTTAGCTCCAGCAGGCGGCGGTCACCACCAATTTTTTTTTAATACTTTTTATTGTCATTTCCCCCCCAAAAAAACACCAAAATAAAACAATCTTTACATTCATTCTTAATGTCGTCTTATTTACACTGCGCTAAATCGCGCCTCGACTTCCTTTCCTCCCAGTTGCGGTTTTCATAATGCACGTCTCCTCTTACAGTTTCTTCTGCTTTTCTACACACGTCACAGAAATTATCCTAATCCTGCCATAGTTCTTAAACTTCTACAGTTCAATTCCATATATGTCACAAATTTACTCCATTCTTCTGTGAACTTTGACCCTTTTTGGTGTCGGATTTTATTTGTCATTATTGCTAATTCAGCATATTCAAAAAGTTTTGCCCGCCATTCCATGAATGTTGGAATCTCTGATGACTTCCATTTTTGTGCTACCAGCACCCTAGCTGCCACCATTGCATATTGAAATAACTTATGGTCTTCTTTTTTTATTATTTCTTCCCCTATTATCCCTCCAGTTTTTTTTGGAAGGTGTATCTAAAAAGTTTCTTTAATTCATCATATATCAGGTTCCAAAATCTCTTCATTTTCTCGCATAGCCACCACATATGATAAAGGTCCCCATCTTTATTTTTACATTTCCAACAAACTTTGTTCCCCGTTTTGTATATTTTCGCCAATTGACCGGGGTAATATATTACACCGGTAACCGCCGGATTTTGGAACAGCGTCCCGGCCTCACCTGGCTGAGAGGATGGCGTGCTGGTCTTGCCCCGAACAGATATCCTGCGTGATGTATGGATTGGCGTCACAGGAGATTCCCAGAAGGGTATAGTTGGGCTTGCAGACCGTCAGGAAGAATGGGGCGTGGTACCCCGTGGCCAGCTGGATCACGTCCGTCACGAGGGCCGTGGCGCAGAGACCGAAAACGTGCACACCTGCCGGGATATTAGTGATTTGTTTCCCGCTGGGATGGAGCCCAGGGGCAGAGAAACTGCCGGCCTGGGGTTGGGGTCCTTACCCAGCTCTCCAAACCCGTTTCTAGTGCCAAGCAAGGACCGCTGACAGCGCCAGATTTAAGTGTGATGCGGACCTCAGCCCCTGAAGGGAATGGGGCCCTTTCTATGTCCAGCTGTCCTTTGTCCACAACAAATGGTCACTGTTTTGTGTGTGTTGAATATATGCTATATGGTCACTGATGGACTGAATAGGTATCTCAAGACATTTGCACATCACAAAAGATGTGTTTTATCAAAGTCATTGTGGGACTGAAATGCCATTAAGAAGAAATATATTAATAAAGGTAAAGGGACCCCTGACCATTAGATCCAGTCGTGGCCCACTCTGGGGTTGCGGCGCTCATCTCGCTTCACTGGCCAAGGGAGCCGGCGTACAGCTTCCGGGTCATGTGGCCGGCATGACTAAGCCACTTCTGGCGAACCAGAGCAGCGCACGGAAACGCCGTTTGCCTTCCCGCTGGAGTGGTACCTATTTATCTACTTGCACTGGCATGCTTTCGAACTGCTAGGTGGGCAGGAGCAGGGACCGAGCAACGGGAGCTCACCCTGTTGTGGGGATTTGAACCGCCAACCTTCTGATTGGCAAGTCCTAGGCTCTGTGGTTTAACCCACAGCCCCACCCACGCCACCTGCACCTATATAGGGTGCAGAATGTAGGCACCCTATATATAGAAAGGAGCAAACCAGAGATATTTTAGGGAGCAGGCAGGGCCCATGACTTACACCCGAGGAGTCTACACAACACAAAACACTGTTGCTGGATGTAGGTTTTATTTTATTTGTTTATTATATTTTGGAAATGTACATCCAGGTGTTTTTTTCCTTTAATTTTTTTGGGGGCCCCAAGAGAGTGGGGCCCTAAGCGAGAGCTTGTTTAGCTTAGACGTAAATCAGCTCTCTGTGTTCTTATTGCCCCAGCCCTCCACTCTCAGCCGCTCATCGGGGATCAAAACCTGGTATCTCCTGCGTGCAAAGCCGGTGCTACGATAAGGTGGATGTCATTAAAATTCCTGTTTTGAAATGGACAATAGACCATGAGAGGAGAAAGGAGATCTATGGACTGGAGATTAGAGTGGATTTGGGGAGGAAGAATCTTGGACAAAGCGGACCGTGCTTAATTAAGAAGCAAAGGGAGACAATCTAATGAATGCAAACTATTAGGTTCTCGTGCACGCAGAAGGAAGGGGGTTTATTTTAGGAATAATAATTATCGACCAACTGCAATTTCACGAGCAACCATAGCTTTCGGAAGTGTTAAAATATAGCACATGCAGGAATTGGCAAACAGATAGCAGATGGGTAAGGATAATAGGTTAAAAATAACAAACAAAAATCCCTGCTAAGGATAAGGAATGAAAAGCGAATTAGAAATAACTGCGGCAGCAAGAGGCACACAAAGAGGAAAATTTGGGTGCATCGAGGACCGAGCGTGGGAATGCTGAAAAACTGTATTGAATTGGTTTTGGTTCATTCGTTAAGATTTGGAAAATCAATCAAAATGATTTGGCAAAGAGAGGGAAAAAAGGAAGCAGATGGTTTGCCACTGAGCTACGGAATTTTCTGCTTTTGGAGCATCGGGAGGATGCTAAGAATTTGGCGCTTTTCCTTTCTGTAGGGCTGAATGAGAAGGGAGAGCCGGATAGTCACTGCCCTGTGTATGCCCTGAAAAGTGGGGGTTTTTGGGGGGGGCTCAGAGGATGGGGAGAGGGACGCGGGTGGCGCTGTGGGTTAAACCACAGAGCCTAGGAGTTGCCGATCGGAAGGTCAGCGGTTCGAATCCCTGCAATGACGGGGTGAGCTCCCGTTGCTCGGTCCCTGCTCCTGCCAACCTAGCAGTTCGAAAGCACACCAGTGCGCTGCTCTGGTTCGCCAGAAGTGGCTTAGTCCTGCTGGCCACATGACCCGGAAGCTGTACGCCGGCTCCCTCAGCCAATAAAGCGAGATGAGCGCCGCAACCCCAGAGTCGGTCACGACTGGACCTAATGGGTCAGGGGTCCCTTTACCTTTTACCAGAGGATGGGGACGAACTTACCCACGAACCGGACCGTCCTGCGGAGGAAGGAGTTGAAATTGCAGCCGCCGGCGTTGATGCTGCCCTCAGAGCTGGAGCGGCCTTTGACATTGGACTGCAGGCAGTAGATGATGCCTTCGCCAACCATGATCTGAGATGGAAGAGGGGCGGGGTCAGAGCAAGCCCCTCCCCTCCCGGCGACTTCTCTGCCCAGGTGTTGACAAGGGATGGGAGGGGATGGAATAGGACGTCCCTTTTTCCCCTGTTTTAAGGGGAGAAATGCTGGAGGGGATGGAATAGGACACCCCTGTTTTCACAAGAGAAACGTTGGAGGGGATGGAATAGGACGTCCCTATTTTCAGGGGAGAAACGTTGGAGGGGATGGAATAGGACGTCCCTATTTTCAGGGGAGAAACGTTGGAGGGGATGGAATAGGACGTCCCTATTTTCAGGGGAGAAACGTTGGAGGGGATGGAATAGGACGTCCCTATTTTCAGGGGAGAAACGTTGGAGGGGATGGAATAGGACGTCCCTCTTTTCAGGGGAGAAACGTTGGAGGGGATGGAATAGGACGTCCCTATTTTCGCAGGAGCTGGAGAAAGCAGGAATCTATTGTCCAGTCTGGGACCCGTACCCATGACCCGCAGATTAAGAGCCACCTCCTGTACCGACTATAGCTATAATAAAAACCCAAGAGGGAAGGGGGGGCCGGAACACTACTTACGGAGGCCGCCGGGGCCGCGAAAGCCAAGCTGAGCAGCATGAGCAATGGGATCATCTCTTCGTTGGTTTCCACGTAGGGCATGGAAAGAGCCCGGTCGTAACACTGGAAGCCCACCTTGGCGGGCTTGAAGAGGTCCGTCAGCTCCAAGAAGTAGAGCGTCACAATCGAGGAAGCCACAATGGGCAGCTGGGAGACAAAAGGGAGAGAGGGGGAAGAAGAAGGCGCTATCTTTTGGGTAAAGGGACCCCTGACCATTAGGTCCAGTCGTGGCCGACTCTGGAGTTGGATGTCCGGCTTCCAAAAAACATTTGAAAACCGGAACACTCACTTCTGGGCTTTCAGCATTTGGGAACCAAGTTCCCACTGTAAACCTGATGGAATAATTTCGATGGCACCAAATACAGCGGTACCTTGTTTCTCAAACTTTATCTGTTTGACTTCCGAAATGTTCAGAAACCAAGGCGCGGCTTCTGATTGGTGCAGGCGCACTGGAAACAATAGCCAACAGTTGTGTCGGACGTTCGGCTTCTGAAAAATGTTTGGAAATCGGAACACCCACTTCCGGGTTTTTGGTGTTTGGGAACCAGGGCGTTTGGGAACCACTGTATATATCATTCCCCAGAATGCTTTGGTTATCTTGCATGTCCACCAAATAAAGTTCTCCTAAACAAAAGATATAGGGACGCGGATGGCGCTGTGGGTTAAACCAGAGCCTAGGACTTGCCGATCAGAAGGTTGGCGGTTCGAATCCCCATGACGGGGTGAGCTCCCGTTGCTCAGTCCCTGCTCCTGCCAACCTAGCAGTTCGAAAGCACACCAGTGCAAGTAGATAAATAGGTACCACTCCAGCGGGAAGGTAAACGGCATTTCCGTGTGCTGCTCTGGTTCGCCAGAAGCGGCTCAGTCATGCTGGCCACATGACCCAAAAGCTGTACGCCGGCTCCCTGGGCCAATAAAGCAAGGTGAGCGCTGCAACCCCAGAGTCATCCACGACTGGACCTAACAGTCAGGAGTCCCTTTACCTTTACCTGTATAGATGATGGAAAAGTTCTGCTTACCTCGACAAAGTAAAAGCAGGGAAGAAGAGTCATGCTGTCTTTCGGAGCCTTGGCCTTGTCCTTTGCCGAGATCATGGTGTCAGCGGTGAGATTCAGAGGAATCTGGTGGGTAGGGGTCTCAGCCTAGGTCCTGCTCATCGCTGCCACGAGACATCACAGAACCAAAACCAGCAGGAGTTAAAAACCACAGAATTGTAGAGCTGGAAGGGAACCCTAGGGGTCATCTAGCCCAACCCCCTTTGCCCCATGCGGGACTCAAACCCACAACGCTGAGCGTAAAAGTCTCATGCTGACCTATCCCGGTCAGAGCCAATTGAGCCCTACTCAGAGGAGACCCGCTGAAACCACGAGACCTGTAATAATAATAATATTTATACCCCGCCCATCTGGCTGGGTTTCCCCAGCCACTCTGGGCGGCTTCCAACAGAATATATTTAAACATTAAAAACTTCCCTAAACAGGACTGCCTTCAGATGTCTTCTAAAAGTCAGATAGTTGTTTATTCCCTTGACATCTGGCGGGAGGGCGCCACCACCGAGAAGGCCCTGTGCCTGGTTCCCTGTAACCTCGCTTCTCGCAGGGAGGGAACCGCCAGAAGGCCCTTGGGAGATGGACCCAGGTGTCCTGGGTGGAGACGCTCCTTCAGGGATACTGGGCTGAGGCTGTTTAGGTCTTTCAAGGTCACTTTGAATTGTGCTCGGAAACGTCCTGGGAGCCAATGTAGGTCTTTCAGGACCAGTGTTATGTGGTCTCAGCGGCTGCTCCCAGTCACCAGTCTAGCTGCCACATTCTGGATTAGTTGCAGTTTCCGGGTCACCTTCAAAGGTAGCCCCACGGAGAGCGCATGGAAGTAGTCCAAGCGGGAGATAACCACCATAATATTAATATAGGATAGAGAGAGTTGTGCATCAAAATCATTCCTGTCTGAAGGGAGGGCGCCACCACCGAGAAGGCCCTCTGCCTGGTTCCCTGTAATCTCACTTCTCGCAGGGAGGGAACCGCCAGAAGGCCCTCGGGAGAGGGACCCCGGTGTCCGGGGTGGAGACGCTCCTTCAGGTCTACTGGGCCATTTAGGGCTTTCAAGGTCAGCACCAACCCTTTGAATTGTACTCGGAAACGTCCTGTGAGCCAATGTAGGTCTTTCAGGACCGATTCTGATGGGTCTACTCTGAACTTGACTAGCGATGGATCCAACCAGTTAAAATCCACAGGCGTGGGCAGACCGTAGGTATATTGATTTTGACAGGTCTACTCTGAGCAGGACTGACATTGGATCTGACCCTATTTAGAGGCACGTCCATCTCCCCCCCCCCCAGGTCCTATAGATCCGCTGTCTGTCAAAATGACCCATTTAATGCCCAAATCGATACCCGGAGTCCCAGCGGTCATAGCGGCGATCGCGGACCCTTAGTAAAAAGCGTGGGGGCTTATTGCAATTCTATGGGGTGTGGGTTTTGGGGGGGGGGTTGTTAGTGGTAGTATTCCCTCTCAAGAGAGAGACCTTGCAGCCTGCCACCAAGGGAAATGATCACTTTCAGTACATATGGACATCCAAAAATTTGGCACCAGATTTAACAAACTACAAGATAACATTATATATTTGGTGTCCTGGTATAAACGCAAACTCACCCCTTTTATCTCCCTTATTAATACTTGACGTTGCCTTTTTTTTAGCGTTTTAATATTATTTTATATCTCTCTCACGGTCTTAAAAATACATTCTTTTCGATTCTAGATTTAATAGGGTACTTAATATATTATAATTTCCCATCTATCTCCATTAGTAGGTCCCTACATGTAAGCCGTATTACGCCCCTATTTAATTTTTTGATTGCCATTACCTCTGTTGGAGACAACCACCATGGAGTCTTTTGTTCCAATAGGTCTTTATATTATTCCCACACTTTAGAAAGTGATCTCCTAATTATATGGTTGCAAAATGCTTTCTGTACTTTCCCTTTCTCGTGCCATAAATACGCATGCCATCCGGATCGATTATCATGCCCTTCCAGATCTAACATATCTGTATTTTCTTATCTAATCCACTCCCGCACCCAAGTAATGGAAGAGGCTTCATAATATAGTTTAAAAAATGGAAATGAGAAAACCTTCTTTCTTTCTTTCTTTCTTTCTTTCTTTCTTTCTTTCTTTCTCTCTCTCTCTCTCTCTCTCTGTCTCTCTCTCTCTGAAACATCTCTTGCCCAACATCTGTCTCGAAGCCACAGCAGACAGCGTTCGAAATTAGCCAGGCGTATTTCGCACTCGGCTTTTGGCCGTTTGCCACTGAGTGAAGATTCTTGTGCGCCAGGATGACACCTGACGCCTCCCCATCTGGGGATCCTTGAACCTAGACTGTTTCCACACACTTAAGACCCCACCCTGTAGAATTCCATCTGTTATATTTTACTTGCACAATTGGAATGAATTTCAGGAACCGAAATCCTACTGTGCAGCCTGAGCAGGAGGAACGAACAGCGTTTTAGCGATTTGTTGCTGATTGCCTTCCCTTCCCCCCCTGCTCCACATTGGGAAGAATATTCCCGTGTTATGAACAGTGCTGCTGTTAAGAAAAAGAGGTCGAATAGGCCAGAATATATGTGCAATGTCTCCCGAAGACCAGGATGGATTGGAACAAAACAGGGGGAAATAATATTTGATGGATGTGAAAGCGGAAAACCGATTTGAACGGTCATAGCGAAAGATGGAGAGATGTGTGAAATGTAAAACGAAGCATGGAAAGAGAAGAATGGAAGTCGTTTGGGTATTTTAAAGTTTGTAAAATGTTGATTTGGAATTGTAAAATTGTAAATTTAATAAAAGATATCTTTTTTTAAAAAAAATAGACCAAACAAGAAAAACAGTCTTTAAATGTGAAATACAGGTTTTTGTTGTTTAAAAAACGATTAAGCCCATGTTGTCCATTGAAATGAATGAATTTAAATAACTCACCCACCAGTTATTTCACAGGTTCTGGGATTTTCCCAGAGTAAGGCATCCTTCGTTATGAAATCCAGTCCCCTCCCCAGATCCCAAACAAATCCGTTTTCTGGATTTACTTAGGGAGGCGTGTGCACTCTGCACATGCTCTGAGCCGCTGCGTTCGTCATTGTTTCGTGCCTCTCCAGCTCAGATCCAAACCTGAGGTTTAGCTGCGTTTGTGCCAAGCCTCTAGCCCCTGTTGAGTCTCTGTTGGCTACTTCTGTAACATGGGATAACAGGAAAGGAGGAATATCAGTATCAACCCATTTTACAGAGGTGGCCAACCGAGGCTCAGAAACCGCCAGCTTCTGACTCCAGGGCTCTTTGTTGCGGAGGCAAAGAAAACATTGAAAGAGGATGCATCAAATGGCCGTAGAATTGTATTATTATTTTTTAAGTCAACCCAATAAGCGAAGTGTTTCCATTCAGCAAGCCCAGTTTGAGAAATCCTACAAGCCAGAGTGTGAAGGTCACAGCACCTCTTGTACCAGCCCCTGGTACTCACAGATAGACTTCATATCCACATGGAGGTTCTATTTGGCGGCCGGCACCAATAACCTGTGTCAAAACTGCCCACTACCTTTTGAAAGGCGGCGGAGAGCTCTCTGGTCAGCGACCAAAATAAACCGATTTGTTCAGAAGGCGGGCAAAGAACCACCAACACCAGCATCTTGTGGCGGTGAGTTCCAAAGGAACCCGCAACCCAAGGTGTGTGTGTTTCCCCCCCAGAGCTAATGGATGCTTTGGGAAGTTACAAGTGGCCAGACAGCCTCATCCATCCTTTTTTTTAAAAAATCCCTTTTCTTTTCCATTTCAAGGACCGAGAGGTTATAAGCGATCGATCGATCGATCAATAAAAATACTCATTGCAGCATAAAACGGGGGTCTTGTTGGGTCTCAGACCATTCCCAACCCAAAACCCCAAGTGATGTGTGGCTGGGAATACGGTAATCGCCCTAATAATAATGGACCATTCTGCGATTTATTTTCTCCTTTTCTTTTTTTGGGGTTGGATATTTTGCGGCTATTGTTCGGGGATGGGTTCTAATAGGACAATGCAAATGTCAGAGAGTGAGCGGGGGGGGGGTAAGAGAGAGCCCCCTTCTTGCATTTTTTTTTTTTTGGGGGGGGTCTCATTGCAGTCAGCGTGACACAGAGTCCAAACCATCCCTTTGTCTGGAGACGCAAAATGGGGTGGATGTAGAGACGCCTGGATCTGCGTGCGAGAGAGAGAGAGAGAGGGATGATGGTGGCAGAAGAAAAGAAAGAAAACGAGGGGAGGGGAGGAAAAACAGTTTTTAAAAAATAAAATCAAACTTACCTGCCCGGCGTCTGCGAGGCACCCCCCGATTTGCAGCTGGAAACGGGGCGGGGGCGCGCGCGCATCTAGGGAGGAGGCAACCCTCTCCAAAAAATATATAAAAATCTTATCTCGCCCCTTTTTGCCGCTCCGGGATGCAAAAGGACATTTCCATCGCCTCCTCTTGCTTGGGATTAGTGGCGAAGGGGATGCATGCGTTTTTTAAAAAAAAAGGGGGGGGTCTCCTTCCAGCTTTAGATTCCGCCCACCACCACCGGGGGGTTTTGGAGAAGAGCGAAAAAAATAATTCTCCTTTATACTTGGCTGAAAAGGTGGTCGGTTCTGAAATTGGAGAGGGTTTTGTTTTTTCAAAATCCGGGTGGGGGTGCGCGTGGGTTGGCACTGGAAGAATGACCACCTGCACCCCACCAATGAGAGAGGGGGGGGCTCAGGAACTGGGTGGAGGGGGGGGGTGTCAGACCGCCTCTCTTTCCCTGCGCTCTGCGCTAGCCAAAAATGGATAGCATGGTTTTCTCTCTTTCTTTCTTTCTCTCTCTAGCCCCAGCTCCTGCAAGCCTGAGCACAAAGGGGCGAAAAAGGGGAGGGGGGGCCCGCTGGTTTGATTTGTGGGTGGGGGGGGAGAGGCGGTGGGTGGCGGCTCCTCCGCGCGCGCGTCTCTATCCAACCTCCGGTTTCCATAGAGAGCGCGGTGATGCCCGGGTCTTTTGGCGCAAAGCGCGCATCTCCAAATGCAAAAAATTGGGGTTGCGCGTTATTTTGAGAGCGGGGAGGGTATGCTGGGGGGGGGGTTCTTTATGGGGGGGGAGATGGGCTCGTGAGCCACACCCTCCATCACTGACTGCGCAGGGGGGGCTCTCTCTGCACAGACTCAACGACAGAAACCGCCCCTCCAGGTCCCCCATCCGATTCTTTCTCGGTGAAAAAAACAGGCACGGGGGCTTCAAACCCCCCAGGCAGTTTTTTCCCAGCCTTCTCTTTTAGTTTCCCTTAGAATAGGGCCAAATTTATTATTATTATTATTATTATTATTATTATTATTATTATTATTAGGAAGGAAACGGTTCTCCAGTCCTCGGGGAGGAAAGGGTGGGGTTAGCGCCTGAGCATAAGCAGAGTGCATCCCACCTACTTTCCAAAAAAACCACACCCAGGCAATTATCAATTTGATAGCCCTTGGGGAGGAAGGCGGGTAGTCCCTGAGCATAAACAGAGTGTCCCTTCCACTTAAAAACAAACAACAACAACAAAAATCTGGCAGTTATCAATTTGGTAACCCTTGGTGAGAAAGGTGGATAGTCCCTGAGCATAAGCAGAGTGCATCTCAGCTACTTTTTTTAAAAAAAAGGCAATTATCACTTTGATAACCCTTGGAGCATAAACCCCTGAACATAAACAGAGTGCCTCTCACCCACTTTCCAAAAAACCAGGCAATTGTCAATTTGATAACCCTTGGAAAGGAGGGTGGGGTTAGCCCCTGAGCATAAACAGAGTGCATCTCACCCACTTTCCCAAAAAACAGGCAAGAATCCATTTCATAACCCTTGGGGAGGAGGGTGTGGCAGCCTTTTAAACCCACTTTTAAAAATATATTCAGGCAAGAATCAGTTTCTCCATCCTGGGGAGGAGTGGGTGGAAGTAGTCTCTGAGCACAGGCAGAGTACTTCCAGCACAGAGAGAGATAAATCCTTTGGGAGCTGGTTTCTTTGTTTATAAAAGTGCACCTGTTCCCGTCTTCAGGCTTAACTGTACCTTGGGGGAACCGGAAGAAAAGGAGGGCTTGGGGCTGCGTTTATGCCCCCAAACCTGTTTCCACTACGAAGGGCTCAGAGGTAGCTTCCTCTGAGCTCGTGCAGAGTGGCTGCCCCTTATTCCTGAGCCCTCTGCCCAGGCTATGAATTAGGAGGAAACTTGAGCCCCCTGCACTTATTGGGAGCGGAGAGGCTTAGGTTAAGCCACTTGGATAATCTCACAGCTGTTGGGGGCAGCTGGGGACAGATCCTGTCTCCCTTTGACCATCATGATCTCAACACAGCGGCACCTCGGTCCTCAAACTTAATCCGTTCCGGAAATTCCGTTCCAAAACCAAAGCGTTCCAAAACCAAGGCGCTCTTTCCCATAGAAAGGAATGCGAAACGGATCAATCCGTTCCGGACTTTTGAAAACAACCCCTGAAACAGCAACTGAGCATGAATTTTACTATCGAACCAGACCATCGACCCATAAAATGAAAGCAATCAACAATGTACTGCAGTCGCACAATCAATCCATCAGTTCCACAGTCGCAAAAACAGAAAAAGAGCCACAGAAACGCAAAATAAATAGGAAAAACAGACAGAAATCGGTGTAACACTCAAATCGAAAGTGTTGGCACTCAAATTGGAGCACGTTCGGCTTCCGAAAAATGTTCGCAAACTGGAACATTTACTTCCAGGTTTGCAGTGTTTGGGTTCCAAGTTGTTTGAGTACCAATGCGTTTGAGAACCAAGGGACCGCTTTATGGGTCCGAATGAATCCCCCCCCCCCCGGTTTCCAATATATCCCAGGAATCCTTGCCCAATATGCACCCAAAATAGTCTGTTTAAAACTCTGGTTTTCATGCCCAGGTGGCGTTTGTGGACTTCAATAGGTGACATGCAACGGCAGCGTCGGTGGAGCCTGACATGCAGCGGCAGGCAGGATTCATTGGTGACAAACTTTATTTATTTAGAAGCCTTGGGGGGGGGGGATCTCCAAGCGGTATGCAACGCAAAAGAAAAACCGACAGGATCATTGCGACAAAAATATAAAGCAGTGGTTGGAAAACATTTAGAAGCAGAAAAAACTCAAATTGTGCTGTATACAACTTACTGTCTCCTGGATTTTAGGCAAGTTTATTATTATTTTTGCATTTGAGTTTTTTTTTTCCTAGGGAAACCCCCAAATTTGGTGAGTTCCCCCCCCCTAGGGAAACCCCAAGGAGCTTTTCTTTTTTTAACGCCCCAAAGCAATGTGTCTTATCGATTGACGGACATACGACATAGGCCTGTCCCAAGGACTCGGTTACGGGGGATTTCGAAATCCACACAACTTGCAGAGCTCTGGCAAACAGCTTTTATCAGATTTCGTGTGTCAAAGGAGGAAACTGCCAGATTGCCAATGCAAACAGGCTGCTTCCTCTTCTGTGTTTGTACAGAGAAGGGAAAAAATAAAATCCCACGCTTCGGAGCCGATAAAATACGTCCTGGAAATCACATGCAAACACAGCAATATATATCTTTCCCACGTTCAGCAGAACTTATTCCTGACAGCCTGACTCGAAGATGGCTTTTTCTTCCATCTGGCTCCCAGTTGTTTTGGGCCTCTTCGCCGCAGATGGTGAGTCGGCTGCAAAATCCTGCTTTCTCTCATTTATATATATATCTTATTTAGGTATTTATTATGTTGTTGTTGTTTAGCCGTGTCCACCTCTGGCGTGTCTGACCCCCTGGACCAGAGCAAGCCAGGCACTCCTGTCTTCCATTGTTTGGTCAAACTCATGCTGGTAGCTTCGCAGTTTGGTCAAACTCATGCTGGTAGCTTCGAGAACACTGTCCCACCATCTCGTCCTCTGTCATCCCCTTCTCCTTGTGCCCTCCATCTTTCCCAACATCATGGTCTTTTCCAGGGAGTCTTCTCTTCTCATGAGGCGGCCAAAGTCTTGGAGCCTCAGCTTCAGGATCTGTCCTTCCAGTGAGCACTCAGGGCTGATTTCCTTCCGAATAGAGAGGTTGGATCTTCTTGCAGTCCATGGGACTCTCAAGAGTCTCCTCCAGCACCAGAATTCAAAAGCATCCATTCTTCGGCGATCAGCCTTCTTTATGCTCTCACTTCCATACATTACTACTGGGGTAACCATAGCTTTCCTCTGCCCTCCTCCTCCCTCTTTCCTTTGGTGCTGTGCCTTTTTTAATTTATTTTTTAAATATTTTACTTTCCGTTTTTCTAATAGAAACAGTTTTCACATGCATACAGATCATTAGGTTGCCTACCCATGATCTAACCCTCTGTGCTCTTCTCAGCAAGCCGCCCCAGAGGCCGTATCCTGGGGGGCCGGGACGCCCCCCGGCGCCCGTACATGGCCTCCCTCCAGCTGAATGGGCAGCACCTCTGCGGGGGCTTCCTCATCGCCGACGAATGGGTGCTGAGCGCCGCCCATTGCCTGGAGGATGCGTACGTATTCCTAGTATTGTAGAATTGTCAAGTCGGGAAGGGGACCCCAGGGGGTCATCTAGCCTGACCCGCCGCAATTCGCATGCCCCGTACGGGATTTGAACCCGCAACCTTGGCGTGATCCCCGCACTAGGCTCTAAACCGACAGAGCTGTCCCCTTGGATCTTCCCGTTGGGTTTCGCTGCTCTGCCGAGCCAATCCTTTCCATCGCTTGGCGGAAACAGTAGATCCTGCGTGAAATCATTACAAATAAGTCAATCAAGTGAAAAAAATCAGGAGAGAATGATTATAGGATTCATATAAATTATATGAAGAAGGTAGCGTCCTCAAATTGTGACCGGCGTAGTCTAGATCGAAAACTCCGCAGGTGAACCAATTTATCTCTCCACAAAGTTTAAAATGATTAACCAAGATATGAGATGATAGGAACCGTATTGTAGTCGAAGGAAGTCAATCTTTTTTTCTTTTTTGCATTTAGATAAATGTTTTTCGTTAATATCAGATATTCAGCGTTGCATTTCTCTTTATAAATCCCAATAAAATTTATTCAGGAATTATTCCGACCGTTCCCGAGGGACCCTGGACCTAAGTTGTTCAGGGTCTTGTAAATTAAGGTTACCAGATTTTTTTCAATGAATCCACTTTTCAGCTTCAATAGGAATGATAGGGTTTTGCATGGGGACTGATTTGTAAATGAGTACCAACACCTCGAACCCGGCTCAATAGTAAGGGAATGGCCGGTGGGGCTTTTTCCGCAATGGTGTCGGCAATCTGGCCCCCTGAATCCGGGCCCAAGGGCAGCCCCACAAAGACCCCATTGCAGAAGTCTAGCATTTTGGCCCAGTAACCTAACGGTGGTTTTCCACGCAGGGGCAACGGGACTTTTGCGGTTCTCCTGGGGGCACGATCGCTCTCTCTCCCCAAACCCCACAAGCGCCTATACGGGGTCCGCCAGCTGATCGCCCATCCCGGAAGCCACCGAGACACCAACCACGATGACCTCTTGCTGGTACAGGTGAGTGATGCTAGAGAAGGCTGCCCTTCAGATGTCTTCTGAAAGTCAGAAAGTTGTTTATTTCCTTGACATCTGGCGGGAGGGCGCCACCACCGAGAAGGCCCTCTGCCTGGTTCCCTGTAACCTCACTAGGTCAGGCAGAGAGGCAATGACTGGCCCAAAATCACAGCCAGTGAGCTTCCGGGCCAAGGGGAGATTTGAACCCGGGTCTCTCAGTTCCCAGTAAGTCACCCTAATCCCTAAACAATACTGGCTCCCTGATTTTCCCATCAGCCGCTTTGGGCGGCTTCCAGTTCATATAAAAACAGAATAAAACTTCAAACGTTAAAAGCTTCCCTAAACAGGGCTGGCTTCAGATGTCTTCTAAAAGCCAGGTAGTTGTTTTCTCCTTGGCATCTGACGGGAGGTCATTCCACAGGGCAGGTGCCACCACCAAAAAGGCCCTCTGCCTGGTTCCCTGTAAGACTCTCGGAGCTGGACCTCAGTTTCTGGGCTGGACAATGGGGGTGGAGATGCTCCTTCAGGTCTGGGCCGTTTAGGGCTTTCAAGGTCAGCACCAACCCTTTGAATTGTGCCTGGAAACGTCTTGGGAGCCAATGTAGGTTTTTCAGGACTGGGGTTATGTGGTCTCCACTCCCAGTCCCCAGCCTGGCTGCCACATTCTGGATTAATTGCAGTTTCCGGGTCACCTTCAAAGGTAGCCCCCCCCCCCCTCATTTTTGCATTTGTAGAAACCAAAAAGCATTGAAATCGAAAATAAAATAGGGGGCAAAGCAGGCTGCTTCGTGTAGCCCTAGCTGCATCGCCTTGCCATTTTGACTGCCCTTTCCCCAAAAAATATCTCTGCGACAAGGAAGCACGAAGTGCTGCTCTCCGAAATCGAGAGGTTCGGAGGAGGGCAGTTTCAGGGAATTCCACCAAAGAGGTGGAAAAACGTTGAGCAACCGGTTCTCCAGAAAACATGACGTTTCCATTACGGGAAATCCCTTCTGCAAATAAGACGCAGGGTATTCTGGCAAACGCCAGACGTTTTGGACTAATTGTGAGAGCGTGGCGCTGAAAATGCCAAGGTTGGAGGATGGATGGCGGCTAACAGATTGAGGTTGAATCCTGACAAGACAGTAGGACTGTTTTGGGGGGACAGGGGGCGGGAGAGTGTGGGGGACTCCCTGGTCCTGAATGAGGTGACTATGCCCCCGAAGGACCAGGTGCGCAGCCTGGGAGTCATTTTGGACTCACAGCTGTCCATGGATGCGCAGGTCAGTTCTGTATCCAGGGCAGCTCCATCTGGTCCGCAGGATGAGACCCTTCCTGCCCGCGGACTGTCTCGCCAGAGTGGTGCATGCTCTGGTTATCTCCCGCTTGGACTACTGCCATGCGCTCTACGTGGGGCTACCTTTGAAGGTGACCCGGAAACCACAACTAATCCAGAATGCGGCAGCCAGACTGGGGACTGGGAGCAGCCGCCGAGACCACATAACACCAGTCCTGAAAGACCTACACTGGCTCCCAGGACGTTTCCGAGCACAATTCAGAGTGTTGGTGCTGACCTTGAAAGCCCTAAACAGCCTCAGCCCAGTAGACCTGAAGGAGCGTCTCCACCCCGGACACCTGGGTCCATCTCCCGAGGCCCTTCTGGCGGTTCCCTCCCTGCGAGAAGCGAGGTTACAGGGAACCAGGTGGAGGGCCTTCTCGGTGGTGGCGCCCTCCCATCAGATGCCAAGGAAATAAACAACTATCTGACTTTCAGAAGACATCTGAAGGCAGCCCTGTTTAGGGAAGCTTTTTAATGTTTGATCGTGTTTTTAATATTCGATTGGGAGCCGCTCAGAGTAGCCGGGGAAACCCAGCCAGATGGGCAGGGTATAAATAATAAATTATTATTTTTATGAAAACCTCCTCTGTCTTTCTCCGTCTCTGCCAACCAGCTGGAAGAGGCGGCCTCCCTCAACGCAGACGTGCAAAAGCTGGCTTTCCAACGCCAGGGCAGAGACGTCCCCGAAGGGACCCTGTGCGAGGTGGCCGGCTGGGGCATCACCCGCAACACGGGCAAGCGGCCGGACTTATTGCAGCATGTGGAGCTGGGGGTCATCGGCCGAGCCAAATGCAACCAGCGGATTCACCATGACGGGGAGGTGACCGAGAAAATGATGTGTGCCGACTCCAGGAAGAAAGACTCCTGCAAGGTACTTTTTTGCACGAGAGTTCCTCCTCTTCGCACAGGGCAAGAGAAGGATTCCAATGTGCACAACTCGCCTCGCCACATTGCATGGTTTTTCCCCCACTAAATGACCCTCTGCAAAAATTACCGTATTTTTTGCTCTATAAGATGCACCAGACCACAAGACGCACCTAGTTTTTGGAGGAGGAAAACAAGAAAATATATATATTCTGAATCTCAAAAGCCTAAACAGCAAGAGGGATCGCTGCGCAGCGAAAGCAGCAATCCCTCTTGCTGTTCTGGCTTCCGGGATAGCTGTGCAGCCTGCATTCGCTCCATAAGACGCACACACATTTCCCCTTACTTTTTAGGAGGGGGAAAGTGAGTCTTATAGAGCAAAAAATACGGTATTTATTTTTTTGAATTACTGCTTTTTCTTTGATAGTTTTAGTTACGCCAACTTTTCGCTTTTATCATTGTGCATTTTCATTTTCCTTTTCTCTATTTTTATTTCCATTATATAACATCCTCTATTCTAGATCTCTTGATAATTGGATTACGTCTACTGTGGTAACGATCTCTTAAGTCTAGAAGTATCTAATGCAAGATTGGTTTGGTTTTTTTGTATGTCGTGTCTGTTTAATAAAATGTTAATGAGAAATCATCATCATCATCAAGAATCCTGGGAGTGCAGGCATAATTCGAACACAGGACTTGGCTTATTAGCATGGGTAGGCAAACTAAGACCTGGGGGCCGGATCGGGCCCAATCGCCTTCTCAATCCGGCCCGCGGATGGTCCAGGAATCAGCGTGTTTTTACATGAGTAGAATGTGTGCTTTTATTTAAAATGCATCTCTGGGTTATTTGTGGGGCATAGGAATTCATTCATATATTTATTTCAAAATATAGTCCCACCCCCCCCCACAAGGTCCGAGGGACAGTGGACCGGCCCCCTGCTGAAAAAGTTTGCAAACCCCAGGCTTATAGAGTAGTGGCGAAAATCTGATCTTCTTGCTTTTTTCTCACCCCTTTTTCCCAGGGAGATTCGGGGGGGCCCCTTGTCTGCAACGGCGTCGCCGAAGCCGTCGTCTCCACCGGCTCACGAGTTTGCGGCAACTGGAAGAAACCTGGGATCTACACCCGAATCGCTCCCTACGCCGGATGGATCGACAGTGTGTTGGCCAACGCAACCAACGGATCCCTTGCGGCCATTTAAGTGCCAATAGCTAGAGGATCCCTCCTTGCCCCGCAAATTTAAGATGCAAAATTTAGAAGGGTTTCTTCCAAATTTATTCTACAAATATCTCAATAATAAAATCTCACTGATTGACTCTTCCAACTTTTCTTCTCCTTTTTTCTTTTTCCCTTTTTTGTTCTTTTTTTATATATGTGTGCTTATCTGAAATATATATGTATGTATGTATTTGCAATATTTTGTAATAATGATGTTAAATAAAATCAATTTTAAAAAATAGTAAGATGCAAAAATTAGATTTTGCATGTCTTTCCCGCGCGTTCCAGGCTTCATGTTCTCCAAATCTGCAAAAAAAATCCTTCGGCGTTTCAGCACAATTTTCTCTGTTTTTTTGTGCAATCCCTGCTGTTTCCCGCAAGCAAAAATTTCTCCTGGCGCAAGGCATTTTTGCACGTCGTTCCCACGGACGTGCTCGTCGTTACCCCGAGGTTTTCTGTGTTTTTTGCAAAAGCGCACCATGAAATTCAGATCGGAAAAAACAATTTTTAAAAACATAAATGAAAAAGTGCAAACCTGTTGCAAACCGATGAGAGGTGGCCGTTTCAATCTTCGAAAAATCAGAGACTCTGCAGGAGAGGGAATGCTAAGAAACACGAAAACAGCCTTTTTGCAAAACTCAGAACCTTTATATTTACAAAATCGCCTTATTTTTTTCGGGTCCAGCTTCCCTGCAGTCCTTCCTCCCGGCCAGGCGGGGGCGCCGTCACGAGTAGCCTAGCGGCATCCTCCTCCACAGCCCGCCGCAGAGGCAGTTCTTGATCCAGCGCTGCTCCCATTGTTTGACGGCCGTCGTCTTGTTGGGCGAATGCAACATGGTGACGCAGCCGCACCTGCGGAGTCAAGACCGGAAGTTGCGTCTTAGCTCCATATGGCCGGCACGGGTCGGCAGCAGCTTCCCGCAGTTCTAAACCACGTGGGTATTTTCCCCTCTTCTCCTTCCCCAGCCCTAACGGATTTCGAACCCGAGGCTGACTGGCCGCCGCTCTCCCACCAGGAGATGGGGAAGACCGGACCGGGGATGCTGTAACCGCTGAGCAACGCTGCCTCCCGTCTCCGGGGTTTTGTTTTTCCCCTGGCACTCACCTGGTGCACGATTTGCACTCCTCCGTGGGGTACGCTCCGAGGTGGAGCCGCCGCAAGTGGTCGATCTTCGGCTGCCCGGGGACCCTGAATTAAGGAGGCAAAACATCGGCGTTTGGGAAGCAATAATAATACTACTAATAATATTTATACCCCGCCCATCTGGCTGGGTTTCCCCAGCCACTCTGGGCGGCTTCCAACAAAATATTAAAATACAGTAACCCACCAGACATTAAAAGCTTCCCTAAACAGGGCTGCCTTCAGATGCCTTCTAAAAATCAGATAGTTGTTTATTTCCTTGACATCTGGTGGGAGGGCGTTCCACAGGGAGGGCGCCACCACCAAGAAGGCCCTCTGCCTGGTTCCCTGTAACTTGGCTTCTTGCAATGAGGGAACCGCCAGAAAACCCTCGGGAGATGGACCCTGGCGTCCGGGGTAGAGATGCTCCTTCAGGGATACTGGGCCATTTAGGGCTTTCAAGGTCGGCACCAACACTTTGAATTGTGCGCGGAAATGTCCTGGGAGCCAATGTAGGTCTTTTAGGACCAGTGTTATATGGTCTCCACTCCCAGTCCCCAGTCTGGCTGCCGCATTCTGGATTAGTTGTAGTTTCCGGGTCACCTTCAAAGGTAGCCCCACGTAGAGCGCATGGCAGTAGTCCAAGCGGGAGATAACCAGAGCATGTACCACTCTGGCCAGACAGTCTGCGGGCAGGGAGGGTCTCATCCTGCGTCCCAGATGGAGCTGCCCTGGGCACAGAATGGACCTGCACCTCCATGGACAGCTGTGAGTCCAGAATGACTCCCAGGCTGCACACCTGGTCCTTCGGGGGCACAGTGACCCCATTCAGGACCAGGGAGTCCTCCACACCTGCCCGCCTCCTGTCCCCCAAAAACAGTCCTTCTGTCTTGTAAGGATTCAACCTCAATCTGTCAGCCGCCATCCATCCTCCAACCACCTCCAGACACTCACACAGGACCTTCACCGCCTTCACTGGTTCTGATTTGAGATTTGTATGCCCAGTCCTCTTTTAAATAAGCCATGACAGCTGGTGGTGGCATTCCTGTGGCAGGGAGTTCCGCTGTCTCCCCATCGCCCGACACCTACCTGACGAAGGCGTCGAACTGCAGGGAGGCGGGGTGGCCCTGCCCCTGCCCTGGGGGCTTCCCAAACTGCATCCGCACGGGCTGCTTGCTCTGAAGCTTGTGAATGATGGCGTCGTTGACGGGCAACCAGTCGAGGTTCGGAATGAGCAGCTGGCTGGGCAGCAGGCAGCACTCGTCAATCAAAGCTTCGTCCGGCTCGCTGGGGTGGCTTTCGTCCCGACCTGCGAGGGGCAACGGGGAGTGGGTCAGGCACAGAGGACACACCTGGCTTTGTTGTTGTTGTTTTTAATTAATTTTTATTGAATGATTTTATGTTGCAAAAAACAATACAGCCCTACTACCACTAAATATGATTAAGAAATAAAAATTACATACATCAATATTTAGTTTCTTTGTTATTTACCTTATTTCCTCCCAGACATTGCATACAACACACATATGTGCAGACACCCACACCCCCACACAAAATAATAATGAAAGTAAATTATTTCCCCCCCTTTTATCTCCCAAAATCTTTTCTTCATCTTTGACTTCCTGTCAAGTCCCTTTGCGTATCTTTTACCTTACATTTGAATGCACACAAACCAATAAACCTTTCTATATAATTTTTCTAATACATTCTGAAAACATAATAGATCCTTAATTGTTGTCCACCTCTTTTAGTTCCTTTATCACTCGAATGCTAGCACCGAGTCAAAGCTATTATTATAGTTGTTATTATTGTTGTTGTTATATTATTAAAGAATATCTAGAACAGAACGGTCTTCTGAAACTTACTAAAGAACAAAAAGAACTGTTGGATGCCCCTATTACATTTTACGAAATTCAAAGAGCAATTAAGGAAAGTCACCAGGGCCAGATATATTATATAATATATTATAAAATATATTATATATTATACAATACATTATAAAAAATTTGAGGACATACTGTCTGACCCAATAAGAAGTATCATGAACAACATCTTAAAAGACTGAACCATGGAAAGACAGCCTTATTGCATTAATTCCAAAACAGGGAACAGACAATCTACTTATTGACAACTATAGGCCTATCACACTCCTAAATAACGATGATAAATTATATGCAAATATTTTAGCCGAAAGATCAAAAAAAGTCTTCCAGATGATTATACACAATGACCAAGCTGGAAGCACCTGACTTTGGATCTAGGTACCTCGGGAAAAAAATATTGCCCTGCATCTATCCACCCTGGTCTGAATTACGCAAACAAAGGCTGAATGAGTCGGTTCCGCTTTAATGTGATTTCTATATTTCTATATCTGCAGTTGCGTCGAGCCTCGTCCCCTACTCACAGCACAGCCAAAGTTTGGTCAGGAGCCGGAAGAGGAGGGACATGCTGTCCTGCGTATCGGAAGTGGCCGTATAGATGGGCAGGCAGCTGGGTTTCAAGAGGCCCCAGATGCGAATCACGACCATCAGTTCCCGCAGCATGGCCAGGGAGGAGCCGTCGCGGAGGAAGCTGTGTCCCGGGCGGACGGGACCCGATCCCTGGGGGGAAAGGGGGCAGGTTAGGAAAGTCAAAACTCACCGGGAGAATCCGCGACCAGAAAGAAGAGGAACACCAAGAAGACTGGAAGAAATTGAAAGACTATTTAAATATTTTGGGTTTTCACGCGCCGTCCCTGGAAAGTAGGCGGAGAGTCGGATCGCCGGTCGACCCGGTAGGCAATTTGGGAAAGTGTTTGCGGAGTGGGGGGGGGCTCGGGGGGGTCTCACCTGGTTCGGGAGGCTGGCCAGAAGGTAGAGGACAAAGTCACCGACCCACTGAATCAGCTGTTGGAGAGACTGCAAAGTGGTCATTTCCAAGACGAACTCCTCCGTCTTCAAGTTGATCATCACTTTGTCGATATCTGGAAAGGGAGTTCTTGTTATTACCGTATTTTCCGCTCTATAAGACGCACCAGACCACAAGACGCACCTAGTTTTTGGAGGAGGAAAACAAGAAAAAAGACATTCTGAATCCCAGAAGCCAGAACAGCAAGAGGGATCGCTGCGCGGCGAAAGCAGAAATCCCTCTTGCTGTTCTGGCTTCTGGGATAGCTGCGCAGCCTGCATTCGCTCCATAAGACGCACACACATTTCCCCTTACTTTTTAGGAGGGGAAAAGGGAGTCTTATAGAGCAAAAAATACGGTATGTCACTGCGGAGACTGCCACGCACCCACGTCGGTGATCTTGGAGCAGATCTCCGTGAGACGGTCGCCGGGGCTTTTGTCGGGGGTGTTCAGGACTGGGGGGCGGAGGAGCGATTTGAGGGTACAGCTGATGGCGATCAGGAAAAGCTTGGCATGATAGTCGCACACCCGAGACACGGTGGTGGAGGAGAGCTTGCACAGCGACGCCTTCATGGAAATAATCCGGGTCGAGAGCACCTGCCAAAGCAAAAAAAAAAGGGTTATCCTGTCGTGAAATTCTACGCAATATCGATCCAGAGCAGATTCTGACGTACAGCGGCACTTTGGTTCCCAAACTTAATCTGTTCCGGAAATTCCATTCCAAAACCAAAGCGTTCCAAAGCCAAGGCGCGCTGCTTTCCCATAGAAAGTCATGCAAAACGGATTAATCCGTTCCAGACTTTTAAAAACAACCCCTAAAACAGCAATTGAACATGAATTTTGCTATCTAACCAGACCATTGATCCATAGAATGAAAGCCGTAAACGATGTACTGCAGTCACACGATCGATCAGGCAGTAGCCAGACTGGGTTCCACACAGTCATAAAAGCAAAACGAAAAAAGAGCCACAAAAGCAAAAGGGCAAAATAAATAGCAAAAACAGGCAGAGCTCAGCGTAACACTCAAAACAGAGCATGTTCGGCTTCCGAAAAAAGTTTGCAAACCAGAACAACAGCGACTGTTCGAAACCAGTAGACTCCATGCCGAACAGTGTTCAAATGTTGCTTAAAAATAGCGGAGGTCATATCCGTAACTAACATACACTAATAATAATAATAATAATAATAATAATAATAATAATAATAATAATTTATTCTTTATACCCCGCCCACCTGACTGGGTTTCCCCAGCCACTCTGGGCAGCTTCCAACAAAATATTAAAACACAATAGCCTATTAAACATTAAAAGCTTCCTTAAACTCACAAATATTTCACAATGGAAAGCGTCCTTTTGTACTGCATCACAGCGCACAAGTGACAATAAAGTATTTCAATTCCAAATAATAATAATAATATGTGAGTTTTGTCCATGCATATGTGAGTTACGTACAATAAACGACACGGTTTGTTTCAATTAATAAAGTAATAAAGTATTTCAATTTAAAAAATAATAATAATATGTAGTTTTGTCCATGCATATGGACAAATAAACGTACAATAAACGACACGCTTTGTTTCAATTAATAAAGCGTACAATTGTTTCAATTAATAAAGCGTACAATAAACGACACACTTTGTTTCAATTAATAAAGTAATAAAGTATTGCAATTAAAAAAATAATAACAATATGTGAGTTTTGTCCATGCATATGTGAGTTCCGTACAATAAATTAAACGGTTTGTTTCAAGTAATTTGCACAAGGGTGTAAGCGAAGCAGGAAAGATCTCAACACATCAGAGCCACACTTTCCGCGCTGGGAAATGCAAACTGACGTATGCGCCCATTGCAAAGGAACCCTTTCCTATCCCCGAGAGTGCGAGATGGCTAGCCCCACCTGCTGGCGGGTTGTGAAACGGCACCTCCATGCATGCCAGCGCCCTTTGGCGGCGTCCACTCAACTCCAACGCACTCGGGGCGAAGGAGCTTCTGCCATTCCCCTTCCGGCCTCACCTGCTGAAGGGCCGCATTCTGGCGCATGTATTCTTCATGCAACTTCTCCACCAGGTTTTGCACCATGCTGGGCTGGACGTGAAGGAGTATGTCCCACCAGTCGTAGCCGGTCACCATGCAATACTCCAGGAGGAATAGCAAGTGGCGGAGGGAGATGTTCATGTCCAGGATGTGGCCCATCGACGGGGAGATCCGAAGCATGCTGAGCTGGCGTGGAGAGAGGTCGGAAGGACGATAGCCGTTTAACCACCAAATAAGCGTTGGAAATGTAATCATACTCAAGATGAAGAGGTTAAAGGGGTGACGATACAATGGGCTAAAGCAGCAGTAGGCAAACTAAGGCCCGGGGGCCGGATCTGGCCCAATCGCCTTCTCAGTCCGGCCCCTGGACGGTCCAGGAATCAGCGAGTTTTTACATGAATAGAATGTGTCCTTTTATTTAAAATGCATCTCTGGGTTATTTGTGGGGCATAGGAATTCATTCATATATATATTTCACCGCAACGGGGTGAGCTCCCGTTGCTCGGTCCCTGCTCCTGCCCACCTAGCAGTTCGAAAGCATGTCAAAGTGCAAGTAGATGAATAGGTACCGCTCCGGTGGGAAGGTAAACGGCGTTTCTGTGCGCTGCTCTGGTTCGCCAGAAGCGGCTTAGTCATGCTGGCCACATGACCCGGAAGCTGGACGCCGGCTCCCTCGGCCAGTAAAGCGAGATGAGCGCCGCAACCCCAGAGTCGGCCACGACTGGACCTAACGGTCAGGGGTCCCTTTACCTTTTATATTAGAATTGGAAAACATATAAAGTGTTGTGATATAAAGATTAGTCATTGTAGTTGTAAGTTTTCTATTTACCTTCCCGTGGCTGTCGACGCCGACCAAAGCCAGCGACGTCCAGGACATCTGCATGGCTTTGAAGTGGACCAGGGGTCCGGCCGTCCTCTGCCTCTTGATGGCCTGTTCGTCCGCCGGACGCTGGGATGTCGATCCGTAGAAGACCGCCATGGTCTGAAGGGAGACACGGTGGATGATGTGGACGCTGCCGTCGTGGAAAGCGAGTGCGAGTCCTGGGGCGGCGGAGGAGGGGGGGGAAACAGCATGAGGCGGGGGACATTTCAGAGAGAAACTGGAACTCAAGACCCATACACTCAACACAATGCGTTCCCTGGAAATCACTCGCAAAATGACCAATCGATCGGTTTGTTTGTATAAAGGTAAAGGGTCCCCTGACCATTAGGTCCAGTCGTGGCCGACTCTGGAGTTGCGGCGCTCATCTCGCTTTATTGGCCGAGGGAGCCGGCGTACAGCTTCCGGGTCTTGTGGCCAGCAGGACTAAGCCGCTTCTGGCGAACCAGAGCAGCGCACCGAAACGCCGTTGACCTTCCCACCGGAGCGGTATAACGAGTCCCTGATTTCCATTGATCCCTATGGGGAAATATCTAATTCGTTCCCAGCCACGAAATTAGGGAACGAAATTAGGATGCCCCAATCAAATTTGTATGGTACCGTATGGGTAAATGGACAGCTGCCAGCTAGGTTTTCTATGTTAAATGCATAAAACGGCAACATTGCAATAAGAAGATTACCAGGAAATGGATTTTTAAAAAGGAACTAGCTGGGGAAGACAATACAGTTAAAAGTCAAGGAAAGAGTTTACATGAAGTCTACTTTTGAAGGGCAAAAACGTATTAATTTGGTGATGTTTCGTGAAAAGGGAAAACCGATAAAAAGATTGGCAAAAGGAAAAAAAGACGAATGATGAAGTATTGAGCTGCAGAGGGGGGAAATTAAAATGCCACGGGGGGGGGGGGAAGGGGCAGGAAGTTGAGAAACGATAAACTTAACGAGGTATACTGAAGGATAAACGTCAACCGTTTGAAAATTATATATATATATATATACATACACACACACACACCGTATTATTGGCTCTATAAGACTGACTTTTTCCCTCCTAAAAAGTAAGGGGAAATGTGTGTGCGTCTTATGGAGCGAATGCAGGCTGCGCAGCTATCCCAGAAGCCAGAACAGCAAGAGGGATTGCTGCTTTCGCTGCGCAGCGATCCCTCTTGCTCTTCTGGCTTCTGAGATTCAGAATATTTTTTTTCTTGTTTTCCTCCTCCAAAAACTAGGTGCGTCTTGTGGTCTGGTGTGTCTTATAGAGCGAAAAATACGGTATATCGTGAAATAAGAATAATAATGACACCATTTCCAGGGGACAGGGAGAGGTTTCCTCACCTAAGCCAGGGTAGAATTTGGTGTCGTTGGCGACTTTCAAATCCGTGCTGGTCAAGGAGATGGGGAGTTTCGGGAGAGCCACGGCCGAAACGCGGTCGAGGTCGTTGGCGGCGGAGAGTATTCTCCACTTCAAAATCATGGGCGGCTTGTCGCCGACTGAGAAATAAGAAGAAGAAGGCAGGAGAATAAGGAGCGCAGCATAGCAGTTAAGAGAGTCGGACCGGGTCCTGAGTTCGAATCCTCCCCCCACTCGGCCGCGGAGCTCTCTGGGCAACGCCTCAGGGGGCCGGCCACTTGCGCCTCTGGCCCAACTGACCTCGTAGGGTTGTTGTCGGAGGAAAGGAGAGATAGAGATGGAAAAGTGAGTCGGAAGGAAGGAGAGGAGAGACAGAGAGATGGAAAAGAGAGATAGAAGGAAGGAAAGGAGAGACAGAGAGATGGAAAAGAGAGACAGAAGGAAGGAAAAGAGAGACAGAGAGATGGAAAAGAGAGACAGAAGGAAGGAAAGGAGAGACAGAAGGAAGGAAAGGAGAGACAGAGAGATGGAAAAGAGAGACAGAAGGAAGGAAAAGAGAGACAGAGAGATGGAAAAGAGAGACAGAAGGAAGGAAAGGAGAGATAGAGAGATGGGGAAATCAACGGCTGGGGAAATCCAGTCACATGGGCAGCGTTTATAAATGCAGGGAAGCATCGCCTGAGCTCCAGAAACTCACCTGTGGGGGAGATCTGCTGGAAGATATTGTTGACTGGTAAGCCCTCTTTCCGGAGAGACCAGCACTCCACGTTGCTGTTATTCTGATTGGAGGCGCAAAGCAACATCTGGGGGGTGAGCAGAGAAAAACGCCGTACAGTGGTACCTCGGGTTAAGTACTTAATCCGTTCCGGAGGTCCGTTCTTAACCTGAAACTGTTCTTAACCTGAAGCACCACTTTAGCTAATGGGGCCTCCCGCTGCCACCGTGCCGCCGGAGCACAATTTCTGTTCTCATGCTGAAGCAAAGTTGTTAACCCGAAGTACTATTTCTGGGTTAGTGGAGTCTGTAACCTGAAGCGTATGTAACCCGAGGTACCACTGTATAAGGTAAAGGTAAAGGGACCCCTGACCATTAGGTCCAGTCGTGGCCAACTCTGGGGTTGTGGCACTCATCTCGCTTTATTGGCCGAGGGAGCCGGCGTACAGCTTCCGGGTCATGTGGCCAGCAGGACTAAGCCGCTTCTGGCAAACCAGAGCAGCGCACGGAAACGCCGTTTACCTTCCCGCCGGAGCGGGACCGATTTATCTACTTGCACTTTGACGTGCTTTCGAACTGCTAGGTTGGCAGGAGCAGGGACCGAGCAACGGGAGCTCACCCCGTCATTGTGGGGATTCGAACCGCCCACCTTCTGATCGGCAAGTCCTAGGCTCTGTGGTTTAACCCATGGTGCCACCCGCGTCCCTTGTACCACTGTATACCAAACCACAATAGGGCAACAAGTCGGGCTGGCAGGGAGGGAGAGGAGCTGCTTCCTTTGAAACCCGGGAAATTTAAGGGACATCATCAATAAGGGACAGCAGCGGGACACGGCGCTGGGATAAGGGACTGTCCCGCCAAATAAGGGACAGTTGACAGTTACAGCGAGGGGGGGATTCGAACTTGCCACCCGGGAAGGCCTCACCTGTTCGGACATGTCCCGGGTGAGAAATTTCAAGTGGGTGATAGCCGGGTACTTGTCCTTGCGGGCAAGATCCGTGGTGCATCGCATGAAGAGCGACGGCAGGATTTCCGTGTCGATCTTGCACTTCTCGTTCACCACGCTGACGCAGACCTTGTAGAACTGGACGGGCGAGGCGCTGCTGCCGTCCGAGGTGGCCACCACGATGTTGCCCCCGCCCGTGAAGGCGATGTCGGCCAGCGCCACGCGGCACCGCAGGCGGCACAAGCTCTCCGTCGAGGTCAGCACCTGCCCGTTGGGCTTCAGCAGAGAGACCGTCACCAGGCCGCTGATGGTCACCGCGATCCAGCCTTCCATCGGTTTGCCCCCGAAGAGCGTCAGCGACGGGGAGAACTTAACCCGCGAGAACTTCTCGCCAAAGTTCGACGCTCCCGACTGCGGATAAAAAATCGAGAAATCAATAAATACCATTCGATCTTTTTTATTTTAGTTTTTTTATTTTTCTAATCATGATTAGATATTTAATTGGAAGGTTTTTTATTGGAAAAAAGTGCTCATCTCGCTTTATTGGCCGAGGGAGCCGGCGTACAGCTTCCGGGTCATGTGGCCAGCAGGACTAAGCCGCTTCTGGCGAACCAGAGCAGCGCACAGAAACGCCGTTTACCTTCCCGCTGGAGCGGTACCTATTTATCTACTTGCACTTTGAGGTGCTTTCGAACTGCTAGGTTGGCAAGAGCAGGGACCGAGCAACGGGAGCTCACCCCGTCATTGTGGGGATTCGAACCGCCGACCTTCTGATCGGCAAGTCCTAGGCGAGAAAACCCTCCCTCCCGGCCTCGCTCACCTTCTCCACGTGCAAAGCCAGCTTCACGCCGTTGTGCAGCCACGAGAGCGCCACGATGGGGTCGCCTTCGACCACGCTGCCCACGGCACTCTCCCAGCTGTTGGCCAAGTGCTCCACCATGCTCCAACATTTGATGTGGCCGTCGGCGTCGGCGGACAGCAGCCGGGATCCTGCGGCGGGAGAGAGTTGAAAAAACTCGGAGCAGGCCCTTCATGGGAATTCCTCCGTCTGGAAGAAGCACCAGAAAAAAACCTCCCCACAGATTTGGACAGGCTCTCGCCTTGGACCTACGAAAGCTTTCAAGTCGAAGATCTTAAGGCCAATTTTCACTGTCCTGCTCTGCGTCCCAAACGCATCACTGCGCCTGGAGGTTAATCTTAAATCCATGTCAAGTTGCTGTTTTCGGGGTTGTTTTTAAAAGCCTGGGACGGATTAATCCGTTTTGCATGGCTTTCCACGGGAAAGAAGCGTGCCTTGGTTTTGGAACGGGATTAAGTTTGAGAACCAAGGTACCACTGCACTTTAAATTGTAAAACAGTGTGTATGTGTGTATACACCCACACACCCACAGCAATGAGATTATCCATACACACACACACATATATACCGTATTTTTCGCTCTATAACACTCACCCGACCATACCACACACGTAGTTTTTAGAGGAGGAAAATCCATAGGCATGCCACCCGTAGGCATTCCCTCCATAACACGCACAGACATTTCCCCTTACTTTCTAGGAGGAAAAAAGTGACTGTTATGGTGCAAAAAATACGGTATATATATACACACCACACACACACACAAACGGAGCAATAAGATTATCCATATGTATACACACACATATATATATTCATACACACCACACATACAGAGAGAGCAATGAGATTATACACACACACACACACACACACACACACATGTTGTTGTTTAGTCGTTTAGTCGTGCCCGCCTCTTCGTGACCCCCTGGACCAGAGCACGCCAGGCCCTCCTGTCTTCCACTGCCTCCCGCAGTTTGGTCAAACTCATGTTGGCAGCTTCAAGAACACTGTCCCACCATCTCGTCCTCTGTCGTCCCCTTCTCCTTGTGCCCTCCATCTTTCCCAACATCAGGGTCTTTTCCAGGGAGTCTTCTCTTCTCCTGAGGTGGCCAAAGTCTTGGAGCCTCAGCTTCAGGATCTGTCCTTCCAGTGAGCACTCAGGGCTGATTTCCTTCCGAATGGAGAGGTTGGATCTTCTTGCAGTCCATGGGACTCTCAAGAGTCTCCTCCAGCACTAGAATTCAAAAGCATCCATTCTTCGGCCATCAGCCTTCTTGATGGTCCAGCTCTCACTTCCATACATCACTGCTGGGAAAACCATGGCTTGAACTATACGGACCTTTGTTGGCAAGGTGATGTCTCTGCTTTTTAAGATGCTGTCTAGGTTTGTCATTGCTTTTCTCCCAAGAAGCAGGCGTCTTTTAATTTCGTGACTGCTGTCACCATCTGCAGTAATCGTGGAGCCCAAGAAAGTCAAATCTCTCACTGCCTCCATTTCTTCCCCTTCTATTTGCCAGGAGGTGATGGGCCCAGTGGCCATGATCTTCGGTTTTTTGATGTTGAGCTTCTCACTGCCTCCACACACACACACACACATGTACATACCACACACAAACACAGAGCAATGAGATTATCCATATACACACACACACACACACACCCAAAAACAAACAAACACATAAACACATACACACATAATTGCTATGCTTATATATTTCGTTGCTATGTGTATTTTGCAAACCGCGTTGAGGGTTTCCTTACCCGACTGATCCCATTCCAAGCAAGTAATGATTTCCACGTGTCCGGAATTGATGGAGCAGACGTCCCAGGGGTGCTCCATGTCCAGGATGTGAATCATGTGTGTGAGGTCTAAGGAAGAAGGCAAAAAGAAAGGAGGAGAACCAGCCTTAGACTTACGAGTGATGCTCACCTGGAGAGCAGAAGCCGCTCTGGGTTTTCTCTACAGGCTTTTCCCTGCAAAGAAATTACCTTTCTCTTCCTCGTTCTTGAGGTCCGTCGTGAACGCGATCAGGTTGCGGCAGGACCAGGCGCAGACCAGAGGGATGGAGGGGCAGTGGTTGCTTTTGGGGCGCTTCTCCCACTCGCAGACGTAAGCTAGGTCCATCTCGCTCCAAGATTGGCAGCGCGGGGCAAGAGTTGATAATCTATGTTGGAAACGCAAAGAAAAAGAGGGTACCTTTCATCATATGTGGTGGACTTGCCCCAAAGTGAAAGACTTCTGGGAGAAGATTTATAATGAATTGAAAAAAATGTTGAAATATACATTTATTAAGAAACCAGAGGCCTTTCTTCTTGGAATTGCCCCCAAAAGATGTTAGATTGTTTCTGTGTGCCACAACTGCAGCTAGAATTTTGTTGGCCAAAAATGGGAAATCACAAGAAGTCCCAACGGTGGAGGAATGGCAGATGAAGATGATGGACTTTTCGGAAGAGTCCGCGACCAGAAGGAGGAGGAGGAGTACCAGGAGGAATGGATGAAATTCAAAGACTATTTAGTTAAATATGCTAAAATAACTTAACTGGAAAAACTTGCAAATACCAGATAGGCTTAGGATTTAATTATGGGATGTTAGAGAATAATATGTTTAAAGTCCAAATGAAGATAAAGTATGATGTTAAGTGATGAAGTTAATTTTATGAGAAAATTGGTTTTGGCAAACCGTTACAATGATATACATTGAAACTCAGCCAGGGGGATTTGAGGAAGTCACTTAACAATGTTACTAAAATTGGATCAAGTACAGTTAAGATGTATGTTTGTTTGTTTAAAATTTTGGAAAAACAATAAACCAAGGAAAACCAAGGTACCCCTGTATTTTGTTACACGGTTGCATGGGAAAAGCCCCAAACTGAAATTATTTCCCAACACCCCTGCTGCTAAACCAAAACCCTATTTATTTTAAGTTTCCGGTGAAAGTCACTTATAGCATGCTGTCACCATCGATTTCATTTTGTGGAAAGAAGGGAGTGAAAAGAAATGTTTTTGCACCTGCAATTATTTCTAATGCGCTCAATGACCCAATAATCATTTATTTGCAAATCCAGGAAGCTTTTAAAAATAAAAGAAAGCAAGAAATGGGAGGACCCTTAATTTTGCAATTTTAATTCCTAGTGTTTGGTTCAGTTAAGACCACCCCTTTCTTGCTGGCTCCCAAGAGCTTTGCTTTGCAAGAAAGGGAAAATTGAATTTCACTAGCAATGACATCTAACATGGTGAGCTCATTTTCTTTCCAGGACAATGGAGCACTTTTCCAAACCGGTTTTTTTAAATTAATTTTTTAGGAGAAATCATTGCACTCTTAATTTTGCAAATCCAGCTACTAAGGCGTGCATTTAAATCTGCAAAATTAAGAGTGCAAGGAATTGCAACAGCAGATTTAATTCAATTGCACCGCAAAGATTAATTGCCCCAGCAAGAAAAAGGGGAGAAATTCCCCTGGAGTTGGAAATTGCCCTGAAAATCACCTATTGGGGTGATTACCCATCACTTAAAATGGTTAAATTGCTAGTTTTTGGGACATCCCCCCCCCCAGGGGTAACAAATAAACTCTTCCATTCCCCCCTACTCACCAACGCTCTATCCAGGCTGCCCAGCTTCTCTGCGCCTGCGCCAACTCCTGCTGCCCTAGTTAAGGACCCCTTCCTCTCAGCTGTCTTCAGGAGTGCCTGAAAAAAATAACAACAAACCGCCGGAATAAAATAATTTTGAAAACCGCACGGCAACTAGACGCATCCCTTCCCTCTTCTGTCAAAACGGGCTCGTTTCAGTGGGGCGGTTCAAATCTCCCCTTTTCTTTTCAGGCAGTTCAATAGACAAAGCGAGGGCCTCTCTCAACCCGCCTCTCGCCTGTTCAATAGGAAAAGCCTGAGGAGGGGTTATATTTGCATAGGCGGCCTCCCAGCATGCATCGGGGTGCGGGAAATTAAAAGAAATAGGATGGATTAATTTGAGAAGGTGGAGGAGACTAAGGGGTAGCTTGGTGGGGGTTTGAAAGAGAACAAGAGGAGCAAACGCAGGAAGGAACGAAGCTAACTTTTTTATACTATGAGTTGAAAATATTTTCAAATCAGAGGTTTATATACGGCTGCGGCACAGGGTAGATTTGTGCTCGCTTCGGCAGCACATATACTAAAATTGGAACGATACAGAGAAGATTAGCATGGCCCCTGCGCAAGGATGACACGCAAATTCGTGAAGCGTTCCATATTTTGATGCATTGCTTTTATTGCACAGCATCCTCAGGCCAAAGACACGCCTTTGGGGCTTCCTCTCACCCCTCACCCTTCACTTTGCAACTCACCCTCCAGCTTGCAAACCTCCTAATGATTCACCACCGTTTGCATTTTCATGCCTCACCCAAAGGCTCTTTTTAAATACTTGCCATTAGGGTGACAATTGCGGCTTGACTATGCATGGGGCTGTATTAAGACCAGCAAAACATGCTATTATTTATTGCTTCATCCTTTGTTCAAAACCCTTCAGGGGCGTCCTAATTTCCCAAAAGGTGAGATTATGGGGTGCACGTTGCAATCAAACCATAAATAATAGTATGGTGCTCATCAGCTGACATTTTTGGAAAGAGGGTTTTTTGGGGGGTGGTTGGGGGGTAAAGAGGGATGCCAGAGGGGTTGCAACTAATGTGGAGTTTGCAAAGTGAAGGGTGAGGGGTGAGAGGAAGCCCCAAAAGACGTGTCTTTGGCCTGTGCAAGAAAAGCAATGCCGGGGTGTACCAAAATATGGAACGCTTCACGAATTTGCGTGTCATCCTTGCGCAGGGGCCATGCTAATCTTCTCTGTATCGTTCCAATTTTAGTATATGTGCTGCCGAAGCGAGCACAAATACATGTCTGCTCTATCTGGTATTTAAAGGTTTCGGTATGGAAGACGTTTACCTTACGGTGAATAAAGATCACTTGACCTCCCCCCCCCCACTTTTATTGATTAACCAAATCTTTTGCTTATTTTATTATTATTTTTAAATCTTCTCGCTTCCGAAAGATAACTGGGCGCTTTATTTCCAACACATATGTGAAGTATGGTACATTCCTGATGGTGTCCAACCGCATTGAATTGTGGGGAGGGCAGTATGCAAATGAAGGCTGCTGTCGTCACCTCTCCTATGGGAACGCCCATTGGCTGGAGCTTAGAGGAATTCCCTGGAGTCCTGCAATGTCTGTAGGGGCTTCTGGTTGGAGCTGTCAATCCTAATGCAAGACCGAGCAGGGACTCATGCAGAGGGGCAACAAGGAGTCTCCTTTGCAGGTGGGGCAACCGGGGTGCAGGGATGGGGAAGCAGGGGTCTTGCAAGAACTCCCCTCGTCCCTGACCATTGGGCATGCTGGCTAAGGGGCTGGGGATTGGGAGGTAGGAGGATAGCAACATCTGGAGGTCCTCGCAGCGGCCACAACTGGAGATCTATTGCAGTGCTGTCCAGCTCACAAGCACACACAACTTGCAGTGGAATGCAAAAAAAAGCCCTTTGCAATGCAATGCGAACACACACACACTCCGTGCAATGCGCACTCCGTGCAAGGCACACACTCCGTGCAATGCGCACTCCGTGCAAGGCGCGCACTCCGTGCAATGCACACTCCGTGCAATGCACACACTCCGTGCAATGCGCACTCAGTGCAAGGCACACACTCCGTGCAATGCGCACTCCGTGCAAGGCACACACTCCGTGCAATGCGCACTCCGTGCAAGGCACACACTCCATGCAATGCGCACTCCGTGCAAGGCACACACTCCATGCAATGCGCACTCCGTGCAAGGCACACACTCCATGCAATGCGCACTCCGTGCAAGGCACACACTCTGTGCAATGCGCACTCCGTGCAAGGCACACACTCCGTGCAATGCGCACTCCGTGCAAGGCACACACTCCGTGCAATGCAACCATACAGTTCGTGCAACACAAACACACACTCGGTGCGAGGCACACACACTCAGTGCGAGGCACACACACACACACACACACACACACACACACACACACACACACACACACTGTTCAATGCAAACACACACACACACACTCCATGCAATGCACACACGCTCCGTGCAAGGCACACTCCGTGCAATGCAACCATACAGCCCGTGCAATGCAAACACACACTCGGTGCAAGGCGCACACACACGCTCCATGCAATGCAAACACACTCTCCGTCCAATGCAAATGCAAAACTCTCATGCGCTGCAATGCAATGCAACGCCACGCAAGCCCATGCCGTGCAGCGCCGCGCCCTGCAAAGCCCGGAGCAAACTGCATATTGCAAACGCGGCAGCGCCCGTTGCATCAGCTTTTGCTTTTTTGCAAGAGAGGCTGAACTCCCTCCCGGCCCGTAGCGCCGCCTCTTCCTCCTCCTCCTCCTCCTCCAGCCCTTTGCTCCCCCCGCAGCTGACGCGGCTTCCTGGGGCGGTGCAGCCGGGGAGGCGGCTGGGCAGGGTGCCTTTGCAAAAACCTGGGGTGGTATCCGGGTCCCCGGCATCAGGATCTTGCAGGGTTGGGGTTGCAATCCGGGCGAGCCATGGTGGTGCTGAAGGGGACAGATCCTGGCGGTGCAAGAGGAGGCGGCCACGAGGAGCAACCGGGAGCCCCCCTAAACCAGCCCTATGGGTGAGTAAGGGGGACAGCCTTGCCACTGAATATCTGTGGCTATTATTTGGAAAAAAAGGAATTGATTTCTTTAAAATGATAAAAGCATGGTGGGTTCAGCAACCTTTGCAAGAAGCTTGCAAGCAAACAAGGAAATGCAACAGCTGTTTCCTTCTGGGAGGAAACAAGTTGATCCATCCCCCTAAGATAGACTTCTCCTGTAACTGGAGGTTCCATTGCGGCGGCACAACTCAGGAAACGGGGTGCGGAGAGCCCTGCCGGATCAGACCCCGTTTGGGGGTTCCTGATTTGGAGAAGGGCACCCCATCCCCTCCTGGCAAATAGAAGGGGAAGAAATGGAGCCAGTGAGAGATTTGACTTTCTTGGGCTCCATGATCACGGCAGATGTTGACAGCAGTCATGAAATTTAAAGACGCCTGCTCCTTGGGAGAAAAGCGATGACAAACCTAGACAGCATCTTAAAAAGCAGAGACATCACCTTGCCAACAAAGGTCCGTATAGTTCAAGCTCTGGTTTTCCCAGTAGCGATGTATGGAAGTGAGAGCTGGACCATAAAGAAGGCTGATCGCCGAAGAATGGATGCTTTTGAATTCTGGTGCTGGAGGAGACTTGAGAGTCCCATGGACTGCAAGAAGATCCAACCTCTCCATTCGGAAGGAAATCAGCCCTGAGTGCTCACTGGAAGGACAGATCCTGAAGCTGAGGCTCCAAGACTTTGGCCACCTCATGAGAAGAGAAGACTCCCTGGAAAAGACCCTGATGTTGGGAAAGATGGAGGGCAGAAGGAGAAGGGGACGACAGAGGACGAGATGGTGGGACAGTGTTCTCGAAGCGACCAGCATGAGTCTGACCAAACTGCAGGAGGCAGTGGAAGACAGGAGGGCCTGGCGTGCTCTGGTCCAGGGGGTCACAAAGAGGCGGACACGACCAAACGACTCAACAACTACAACAACAGCCGCTGGGGAGACCGTGAGCTTGGTGTGCGGGACGCAACGTGCAAACACACACACACACACCCAGCCGGTTTGGCTTACCAGACGGCGCCTCAGAGCTGGAGGTTCAGCTTGGCAGAAGGAGC